>NW_022900915.1:21662377-21680460 GCF_012274545.1 Fukomys damarensis
GTAGGGAAAGAACAAAAAGGGAAAAGAAAAAAATGTGAGAGAATGAAAAGATGAAAATAAAGTGTTTGTAGATGGGGAGGGGAGGAGAGGGTGAAGGGAGGGCAGAGGTAAGGGGAAAAAATGAGAATCAAGACTTGCCATGTAGAGGTACATGATCCCAACAATGAATGTAACTGTACTGTATCCCTAAAATGTACCAATAAACTCAATAAAATTAAAAAAAAATTAGTGCAAAAAAAATACATTAGCTGTAGAACCCAATCTGACTATTTTCCTATCACTAAGGAACTTTTTGAAAAAATGAAAAGAAATTAAAGCTTCTGGACTTCAGTGTAATTATTTTCAGTTCATCTGCTATTGCAGTTTTCAGCCTTGTGCATCAAATTTTACATAATTGAAATTGTAGCATATATTAGAACTTGTATTATTTATTTTTATAAATGTCTTATAGTGGTTATTCACTTATTTTTCCATGATTCAGTTAGTATCTAAAAGAGTGGCTGGTATATAGTGGATGTTATAAATGCTTTAATAAAGAATAGCTGGAACATCATAGTTCCTGGAGCTCTTTAAAAAACAGGATGTGGTGGTTATAGTGGCACAACCTGTAATCCCAGTACTCTGGAAAGCTGAGGCAGGAGGACTGAAAGTTAAGTTCACCTGGACCACTCAGTGATACCCTGTCTCGATAGAAAATATGAAAAGGAGCTGGGAATACAGCTCAGTGCTAGACCCTCCTGGGTTCTATCCCTGGTACTATCAAAACAATAGTAACAAGAACAAAAAAGCAACAACATTTTCTGCTAAACTGGGACCCCTCAGGTTCTAGGTTGAGCAGAACCACAGTTGTTCCTGAGAGACAAAGAATGAATTAATGAATCACTTCATCATTTTTCTTTCTTCTGAGCTGTTTCAAGTCTCTGCTGTTAGGATGCAGGAACCTCAAGTCTGATAGGAGCTTCGGGTTCTGTAAGTATATATACCCTTGGGTTTATTTTTGAAGACTGTGCCTGCCATTGATTGCCATGGCCCCAACAGTGTGAGAAGGACACAATTTTCCTTTTCAATCCGTGCTTGCTTAGTGAGATCAGGCAGCCCCCACTTTGGGTAGCTGCAGGGGGTGGGAGTATGCAGGGGTAGGTGAGGTGACTCATAAGTGATAGTGAGGTCGGTAAGGCTGATAAATCCGTCCCTCTTCAGTCTGGTATAGCACGGAAAATGAAGCTGGGCTTCACCTGGGCTATGGTTTAGATGAGCATCCCTCAGTGTTTCCTACAGAAAATCTTATAGTCTCAGCGTTGACAATTGGGAGTGCTGCAGACCTTAAATATATGAACGTAATGGAAGGTCCTCAGGTGACTGGGGGCTCTTGGAAGGAATTGTGAGACCCAGGATCCTCTTTCCTTCTCTCTACTTCCTTCTCACTCTCCTTTTTTTCTGTGCCTCTGTCTCCCTGCCGGTCTCCCTTCCCTTCTTTCTTCCTTCCTCTCCATTTCCCTCTCCATCCTGCCTTTTAATGTTAGTATTCGTTCTGACATGTGTTCCCACTACCGCCATCCACCACCTTCATCAGGGGCCAGACCAGTGAACACCTGTCCTTGGATCTGAACTTCCAGACTGAGCCGGATAAACTCTTTCTCGGTCAGTTGCCTTGGGTCTTTTGTTACAGTAATGTGAAGTTGACTAGTACAACCTGAATGGGCCACATTTTCCCAAGGCCAACATAACTGTCTGCTTTGATTTCCTAACAAAAGCTACCTACATTGGAGACTATTAGGTTGTAAAATATATGAGGGTAGTAGAATCATAGACACAAAAACAGTCTTGTACACTTTTTCCCCTTGCCTGGTCCTCAATTAGAGTTGTGCATAATAAGAAATTTGGTAAGCTATACTGATCACTTTATGTTGAGCAGAGTAGTTCAATGGCACATAATGTATCCAAATTAATTATTTAGTGGAAAGAGTCTGGCCTTTGAGCTTAGACAGATTAGGGTTCAAATTCCAGGTCTAACACATATGACATAATATATATGTCATATGACTGAATTTCTTAATACCTCAGTGTTCTAGCTTGTAAGAATAGGTTGAGGAATACAAATATTTATGAGTATTAAATAAGATAATAAACATGGTAATTTCAAGTAGCATTAGTAGTGCATAGTAGGCATCCATTCAATCTGAGTTTCTTCCTCCTTTCCAGAGGCTGGGGACCGCCCCAGGAAGAATACAATTCCTTATGTATGGCCTTCGCTCCACTAGAGAGAGAGGTCTTCTAGTTTTAAAAATAGACAAATAGAGCTCTATGATTGTTTCAGAAAATATAAAGGTTTTCTAGAAGTCCCTACTGCCCACTCTCATTGTATAATTCTATAGGATCCATCAGAAGGCTTGTTCATCTTCGCCTCTGTGTGCGCAGCTGCTCCAACGAAACACTGGGTCCCACCAGAAGACAGACCCTAGACCTTCGTGGCAACTGACTCATGGAGCATCCTGACAACTCATCTTGCATAATGCAGATTGCCAGTGATAGAATTCAACCCTGACACAAATTACACAGTGCTTACTAGGCAAATGAAACATAATCTATCAAGATGGAATCACTAGGCTTGTACCTCACAGCCACGCTGGATGTGACTGAAACAAGTTCCCTTGCAGATTCTTATTTCAGATCCTGACATTTTCTAACAGTTTGATTAGAAGTTTTCTGAAGTAACCAAAAAGTAATTGTATTTTCTGGCAACACTAAATCCTTAAGAAAGTACTTAAAATTCAGAAGCTGATGGCATAGGGAGAGGAGACTTTGCTTGATTATAAATATTCTGCCAGAGATTTAAAAGTATTTTTAAATTGTAACTGAATTATTTTATGCAAATAGCACTATTCTTTGCCTTCAATACAACACACCAGATAATTTGCAAGTCTTCCAAAAGTTCTTGACCAGCCTACTCTTCTTAGAATGAAGAATATGAAGTTTTAAGAAAATAAGTGATAGGGCTGGAGATTTAGCTCAAAAGCACCACGCCTGCCTTGCAAGTGCTAGGTCCTGAGTTCAATCCCCGGTACCAAAAAAGAAAAAGAAAATAAGTTATGCTGTTGTTTGAAAGGAGAGGCTAGCACTCGCCTTGGGCCCAACAACAAGCACACAGTTAAGGCATTGCTGCCTACTTGGTGGCATCTAACCACTGCTTTTAGGAAAGAAGGGAAAGGAATAAATGTGAGAAAAGGGAAAAACAGAGACACTCTTTGTAAATAGGGAGGGGTGGAGGCATTGAAGGGAGGGCAGGGGAATGGGAAAAAAATAAGAACCAAGATACATCATGTAAAGGTACAAGATCCCAGTGATGAATGCCATCACATTGTACACCTAAAATGTACCCATAAACTTAATGAATAAAAAAATAAAAACATAAAGTGAACAAAATAAGTGATGAATAGTAAAAATCACAATTTAAAAAAAAAAAGTGAAAAGGTAAAATTTGAAAGATCTTCTTTATATGTACATCAATCAAAGTCCAAAAACCATTGTGACAGAAGCTAAGCTCCACTACTGACTTCAGTTTTTTCCTTCATTTATTTGGCTCATTTAATTTTTCCTGATGAAACTTTAGATTTTTTTTTTTATTTTTTGTGGGCTTTTAATTATATAAGTAATACATAAATATATTATTCTCTTTCGTAGTAAATATCATAATGATTTTCAAGCTAGTGTCCCCATGACCATCCCTCCCAATTTGGGTGTCTTTTTCTATCTTACTGACAAGACTGCTGTAGCCCCTTTCACACATAGCTGACATATATTACCTTTTTGAGGGCCAAGTTTTATATAAATGGAACCATATAATATGCATCATTCTTCAACTTGCTTTATTTACTTAACAATAGTTTAGATTGTTCCCTGTTCGTGTGTTTAACATGTATTTTATTCCATGAAGTTCCATTATGATACTCCTTTACAGGCATGTAGTAACTTCGTTAGCCATCCCATAAACATTTAGGTTGTTTCTTAGTTGCTATTATAATGCTACCATT
This sequence comes from Fukomys damarensis, assembly GCF_012274545.1. Lineage (NCBI taxonomy): Eukaryota > Metazoa > Chordata > Mammalia > Rodentia > Bathyergidae > Fukomys > Fukomys damarensis. The sequence goes on from NW_022900915.1 coordinate 21,666,409, forward strand.
AGCAGGCTTACATCTTTCTTACACACATTTGCTAGTGTTCTCCTAATGTAGTTATCTGGAAGTGGCATAAACATTTGAAAATTTCAAACTGGTAGAATATTCTCCAAAGAACTGTACTACAATTTACTATGTAGCCTTGACATTGTTACTTTCCTTCCAATGCCTGTTTCCACATTTCTAAAATGGGAATAAAGCGTACCCACCTCCCTGAGTTCTGAGGATGACATACGCAAAGTGCTTAAAACAAACACAACATAAGCAGATGTGTTAGCTCTTCTTACTACCAAGATACACTTCTACTAACAGTGCCTGAGATTGCCCTACGTTCTCTAGCGCAGTTGATTATTCAGTTGTTTGCTCTTCTCCCAAGAGATAGGTGAAAAACGCATCGCCTGTGTCAGCTTTCATGCTAGGTATGAACAGGTCCTCACTCTCCAGTCCAGCCTCCCTGGAAGTCCCCATGGGAGGCGGCTGTTAGGCTTGGCCACTCTTCTGGCAACAAGTGTGGGACTCCTGATTACGTGTGCAACCGCTCTATGGGGTACTCACTATCGCTGCCGCAGCTGGAAAGCAGTGGTCCGGGTGGCCTCACACTGCTGGGGCTCAGAAAAAGCTGAGACGGGCAGCAGATGCTGGTGTGCGGTGTGGGCCCCGTAATGTGTCGGGGCCTCAGAAAGGTGGCTCGGGAGAGGAGTTCATTCCTGCTCCTCCCAACAGGATCCACTGTTGGCTAGGGATGAAGGATCATTAAGCCCGTGGAAGTGATTTAACCTGTCCCGCGTCCTTGGGTGGTGACATGAGAGGATAGAAAAGATGCCCCGTTTGAGGCATGCAGCCTTTCGGCCATTCCTGTCACCTTGCAAAAGAGGTAGAAGACAGTGTTCTACAGAATTCATTTGCAAAGGATTAGTTACGGAATTTTGTATAGGAAAATAATTTTTCTATTCTACATTTATGGCTCACTATCGTCTTGTTTTCCAACACTGTATTAAGTTCTTTTTCTTTTTTGAAATATCCTAAATTTTAATATGCCTGATTATCCCTTCATCAGTTGATACGTCTTAACATCCACTTCTTTGGTCTGACCAGAAACTATTTTCTTCCCCATGCTGTATAAGTATGAATCAGTAGAGCTGAGGAGCCACCTTAGCATTTATTAATTCATTCAACAGACCTCACCGAATACCTACTCCATGCCGGACACTGTGTTCTCGAGTTGCTTATAGTCTGGGGCTACAGTTCCTGGAGTGCGTGACAGAGAAAACACTCAGAATCGTACATACACCCCCTATGGTTAAATGTACTCTGTACCAGAGGTGATCAAAAATGTGGTGTTTGAACAAAAATGTGTGTTTATTATGGTAAAAAACACATTGCCACTAATCCCTCCTCAGAATATTTCCCCCAGCTTCAAACACACCTATCCCATAATTCTTGCCACTTCCATTTTTTTGAATAAAACATTTTATTTTGTATTTTTAAAATTGTTTATTAGTATGTGTTTGTCATACATAATGATTGCGTTCATCATGGGGGATTGGTACACATGCATAACATGTCTTAATTATCTGTAATCACCTCTTCCTCTTTTCTCCCCCCCTTTCTTCGTGTCTTGGCTCTCTTCCTCCATCTCTCTGTTTTCTATGATCTATCCTCTATTTTGGTCTTTATTTATACTCTGTCTTTTCTGTCATATAAGAGAAACCAGGCAATATTTAGACTTGTGTACTTGATTTATTTTACTTAACAGTATGGTCTTAAGGTGTATTTATTTCCCTACAAACAACTCAAGTCTATCCTTCTTTACGGCAGAGTAGTACTCCATTGTGTATAAATTCTATATTGTCTTTATCCATTCATCTATTAATGAACATATAAGCAGCTTCCAAGATTAGGAATGTCTTTATAATTATATATTATATATAATGATAAAAAATATAGTGCCACGCAACAGGAAGGCATTATAATGTCTTGTTATTTACCAGATATGGTACTGTGCAATTGACTTAGGATATTAAGGTACCCATGAAAGCACAATTAAAGACACTCATGAGAGGAGTTGCTGAACTGCTTCAGAAAGAGTAATGATGGAATAGGTGTGTTTGAAGCAGGGGGGCTATTTTAGGTGGGTTAATTACAATGTGTCTTTCACTGTAATAAATTTTAAAAGTTTAAATATTCAGTGTTGTGTCAGTCAGTGCTTACTACCGAAACAGATTTAATGCAAGATACACAAATATAGAGGAATTTGCAAGATTGGCTTCCACGGCTGCCCACAGAGTCAGGTGGGCGGAGTACAAAAGGGCTGCCTGTGCACTGGTGATCCGAAGGATCCAGTCAAAGGCCTGGAGCTCAGTGTAGAACCCCGTGTGAGTCTGTATCTGGAGGCTGAATGGTTTGCTAGAGAGTAGTCAAAGGCCTGGAGCTCAGTGTAGAACCCCGTGTGAGTCTGTATCTGGAGGCTGAATGGTTTGTGCTAGAGGCTGAAGGGTCTGTGCTGGAAGCCAGGAGGCGATGTCCAAGGTGACGGTGAAGACTGCAGCTCCTCTGAAGAAACAAGCAAGGCTTCCTGTTTTGTTTCCCCTTTATACCATTCCAGTGACAAGCTGCCCTGCGGCGGGTCTCCCGTCATCAGTAAATCCCCTCAGCCAGTCAGAGCTATGCTGATCCAATTCAGTTAGGTGTTTCTCATTCAAGTTGAGACAATCTGTTAACTATCACAGCTGTAGCTTTTGATCATAGCTCATACATACACAGTACAAATCAACATATTAAAATTTCTGGCACCTGAAATTGGTGAATCATATTTAATTTTATTTTACCCAGATAAATTTAGACATACCTTTTGTATAGCACTTGTTTACAGGCCAAGAAACTAGCATTTTTCAGACAAGCAATGAAAAAAAAGTTATTTTTTTGTACCAGGGATCGAACTCTGGACCTTGAGCGGAACCACTGAGCTAAATCTGGGCCTGAAAATGGTTTTCTGAATAACCCCAGGATCCTAGATTCCCCAAGCAAGCTACTAAATTTGGAGCATTTTAAAAGGAGAATGTGTGTTATATATTTGAAAAGACTGAGTATAAGTTCAAACTACGCAAACTATTTCTGATATTACTGTAGTTAAAATATTTGAACACATATGAGAAGCTTTAAAGGGTCTTCCTAATAGACCAACTTTTCCTTGAAATATTATCACTTGGAGCCTGTGGTTATTACCTCTTCATTTTCTGGGAGATTCTTGGACCTCTGACTTTATTATTTTCACTATTATATTAACAAGATCCCAGGAAGATCGTATGGTTAGTTGCTCTCATGAGTTAGAAATGGTAGTCCTTGGCCTTTGGGGAAGCAAGGCTTTGGGTTTTCTAAAGCCCTGCCCTTGTTGAGGGATTCCTGATAGCATCTGGCTCTGTCACTTTCCTGCTTGAAATATTCTTGAGCAGCTACCCCACACAGCAGGGTGGCTTCAAGTGACTGGCTGGGGATCCCTGTTGTTAATGACAGCTGCAGGGTGATTTTGGTCATTACTGCCAAGAGACAGAAGTTGAGTGAAAACATGATAGAATTTTCATTATTCACTGTGGCAGTGTGTAAGAGGGCACCAGTTGAATACAGAAAAAAGGGTCTGTTTCTTTCTCAAAAGCCTCACTAATGTCCTTTCATTGCCAGAAAGTGGAACAAACAAAATGAAACTGACAACACATTGAATATTTCAGGCTAATCTGTCTTGCCTAGTTTATACATCCCTGGCCCGAGAGACTAAATAATATTACTACTCCTAATAATAACATCTACCATCTAGGAAGCACCAGATAACAGACACGACTCCTCACAGCCATGGCTAGAATTTCTCCTCCCAGCACTCTCATGAGGCAGCTGCTATGTTACAGATGAAAAGGTTGAGGTTTAAGGAGACCTATAATGTGCCCAAGGTTGCCCAGCTACAGTTTGCCAGAAGACTCAAACTGAGACAGATTCAAATAGGGATACACTCAGAAGTCCGTGCCCCAATTCACAATTGGGTGAGCTTCTAAAGCACAATAATGGTGATGCCATTCAGATAGGGATGGTTTTCCCAGAACTATGGACAGATCACAACACTAAATAAGATGGTATTTCCAAGCAAAGATAAGTAACAGGAGATGAATTCTGTGATTGAATTCCATTTTTGGCTGCTAAATTTCAGTGTATAGTACGCCTACTTTCTCTTTCAGCAAATACAGCTAAAGATATTAAGCAACTATGTTGGACATGAAAATGATTACTCAGAATATCCCAAGCTTCATAACTTCCTGTGAGATTAAGGTGACTTAATTATTGTTTGTTTCTGTTCCTTGGGCAACAACTCATTCCTGACTACACTGATTGAAATGAGGATCAGTCAGTCCCTAGTACCCTGCTAAGGTGAGAGGTTGGAGAATGGATTATATGTGTGTGAATTGGGCCTGAAGTTTGTGGAATACAGTCATTATTGCAGGCAAAGTTTGGAAATGTCATGATTTCTGTAGAAATGGAAAAGGTGGTGAAGAAAATGCAATTCAGGTTTTCATCTATGCTGAAACTATCGCATTAGTGCTAAGAGATGGCAAGTGCGTACCTTTCCTGGGAGTACTTTCTCTCTGAACACTTCTTAAGATTTTCTTTATGGCAGCTCAAAGATTTTCTTTTCTTTTCCTTTCTTTTACAGATTAAAAGGGGATTTTATTTTTAAAGAACCTAGTTCCTGTGTCAAAAGTACAGCCCTGCCCTATTCTCTTTCACATAGCTTTCAGAGAAAAGAGAGATTGAGGGCCATTCTATTCTTTTTCCAGCCACTATAAATGGCTTGACAGAGGTATCAGAAGGTCTTCAGAAGACCTTTTGATGGAGAGATCAGAGATTGCTTCTCTGAAATAGTGAGGTGAGGGCCTCAGTCCAGATGGAATTGTGTTTTTCTCATCCTCACCATTCTCCCAGTTCCTCCTGATTTCTTCATTGCCAGGTTTTGACACTGAAGCTTCTTTTGCGATAAGCCCAAGTGCTTAGGGATGTTGCTCACCATTTCACACTGCAGCCAGTGCTAAAGTACTGGTCAGCATTTGAGATAAACTTTTATTAGGGTGTTTCCATTAAGATGCTTCAAGGCTATTACGTCAAGGAATGAGACACATCTATCTTGTCTGGTTTAATTGCAGAAAGGAAGGTTGGTTTTATATGCTATAAAGCTGCTTTCAGGGAAGATAGAGCTTCATATCTATAGTTACAGAGTTTCATTTTGCTGAAACCTTCAGTCTCCCTTAACACCACTGAAATTATAATGCAGTTTCACTTTATGAGGCTCCAGAATGGTGGCTACAGTCACTGCCTGGTTACCAAATTGACAATGACATGTACAATATGAAGTGTGAGCAGCCAGCTCAACCAGTCTAGGAGTAGCACTTCTCAGAATTTGCACGCTCTGCCTTAGGAGATTGTGAGGAGAAAAGGGTTCACGCTCACAGCTCATGTAGCTGTCTGGAGGATTTCTTTCCCCCTCCTTGACCACATCACTTTTCTCCTTAGTAACAGCTCTTTAGAACCCACTGCCTTCTTTTAAATTCTTGGAAATGTCATGGCATTGGGCAGTTTATACTATGCTCTTACAAGTTTATATAATTTTCAGTTAGTTCACTGGTCCTCAATCACAGAGCATGGGAATCACCTGGGAATCTGCTACATATCCCATTTAATGAGAAATTCTTAAGTTCACCACCTCTGAAGTTCCTGACCAAGGTGCTCTGATTAATAAATCACCTCTGTTTATACTTCATTAGTGTTTCCTAACTTTCTTGGTCCGCATGAGCTTCCTGTTGGCCACTTGGGAAAGGATAAAGCAATGCCCTCACCTCCTAGCCAATCCATCTGACACTTTTGTCTCTAAATTTCCCCAAGCCAGAAGGACTCCTAGAGAGAGTCTGAGAACAGGAAGTTTCAACTAATGCTTTCAGCAGTCCCTGTACTCCCCTGAGCACCATCTTGTTCTTTGGCTGAAATGAGGATTAATCCATCTCTGGGCTACTAATTTACTGAAACAGAATTACTATCTTTATTTTGCCAAAAGGAATTTTTCATTTCAAAATCCACTGAAGAGCAAACTAGAACTAAAGCATAGAAACTGATAAGTTTAAGACCTTTGTCTTGGTCCTTTCCATTTTTGAATTTGCTTTCTATTGAAATGGCCTGTTTCTTTGTATTATGAGAAGAGCCATTACCATATCTCAAGGCAATCAGTTCAGTTCATTTCCCAAGTTTGTGTCAGACAGTGCCTTCCTAAAATGTACTGAGAAGCCCTTTCCAAATCCACAATTAATCGCAAAATGGCAAATTCTACAAATATTTTGGTTGCCATCTTAACCTCCACTAAAAAAAAATGTCCTTCTCTTACATTCTCACAAACAAGAACCTCTACACAAATTATTAGAGCTGACTTAAACTGTATCCGAGACCCAGTGAAATAATCCTTTGAAGTGACTTCTATCCACCATTTGGACTAACTGCATCCCCAGCTCTTTCACAAGCTTTTCCTTGGTGTCAGTTTTGACTCTTCTTTTCCTTTAATGTACTCTAATTACTTAGTCTCAATACAAAAAGGGATGCTAGAGATATCTATGACAGTTCTATAAATAATCTGGGTCTCTTTCTCATAATGCATGTATGTGTTCACATATTGTTTAGTGTCCTGAGATTTTCCACTCCTTAAAGGCAAAAGCTGCATCTGTTGTTTCCTCTAGAGACAAAACATATGTATTTGACCACATAAAAAATACTACTTAACCACTTCTAGGTATCTCTCCAAAAGTAAAATCATCATATTGCAGAAATGCATGCATACCCACATTTATAACTTCACAATTTATAATAGCTAGATCTTGGAAACCATGTATGTCCATTAATACTGTTGAATGGATAAGGAAAATGTGGTTTTTATGCACAATGGAGTACTACTCTGCCATAAAGAAGAATAAACTTGGGGCATTTGTAGGCAAATAGATGAAGCTTGAGTACCTAATGTTAATTGAAATAAGTTAGATACACAAGCTTAGATAGCACATGGTTTCTCTTATATGAGAAATTTTATACACACACACACACAAATAAAGAACATAGATGAATAGGAATTAGAAGTTCACATATGGGCTGGGGATATAGCTCAGCAGTTCTGCTGCCTGCTTCACAAGCGCAGAGTCCTGAGTTCGATCCCCAGTACCACCCCTGCAAAAAAAGAAATTCAAATAATTCCCCAAATTATCTATGCCATTGTTTCAAAAATATTTTAATATATATGCTAATTTCTTTCATTTATATTACTAGTTTCTCTTAGTTCATTGAAAAGAAAGTTTGGTGCTATTATCTATTTCTTCTTTATAAGACAGAGTCTTTTGTCTATGTCTTATAGACTGATATAGAATTCAAGAATTGGAAATTATCTTGATCAAAACTTGGAGTTAATTAACTGCAAAATAATAAGTCATTTCCTCTTTATTCACAGTAGTGACTTGAAAGTTAAGACATTTAAGGATAGTACCATTTTTAAAAAGAAACATCAAAAGAGTTACTATGTAAGGAATTAGAGTGAGAATTTATCCCTTTTATGAAGTTTTATAATATCTATATTTTTATGTCAAATACTACTATTTTAAATTATAATCGAAGGTGTAGACATAAGATCCCCAAGGACAGGATGTCTGTCATAATAGCCTTGATTTATTCCTCATATCCACATAAGTACCTTGTCTTTCACATAAATACTCTGTGAACTTTTACCACCCAATGGCGCTGGGATGGGCTGAGGAGCCAGGATGGATGGAGTGCTGGTAGAGCTGGCCATAATGACCTCCGGTTTATGTAGGCAGTCTGGGCAGCCTTTGTGCCCTGGACAACGTTCTTCTCTCTTTTTTACTCTGATTCACTCTCTTGTTCTCATCATCAGCTCTGTGATCTCTATCTGAAGGGTCAGTTCCTCTAAAAATATTCACGGAGTAGTGGCCTATGCCTGTAATCCCTGATTCTGGGAAGGCGAGTCAGGAGGATTGTAAATTGAAGCCCAGATTGTCTCAAAATAAAAAAAATAAAAATAACTGGGGATGTGGTTCAGTGCAAAGGCTCTGAGTTCAATCCCAAATAGGAAAAAAGGAAGGAAGGAAAAAAGGAAGGAAGAGAGAGAGAGAGAGAGAGAGAGAGAGGAAGAAAGTTGGAGGAGTATTAGTTTTGACTTCTCAAATACTAAAGACATAATATAGAACTAACCTCTACTTTGTTCCTTTTTCTTTATTTCTTTCCTTTTGCTCTTTCCTTGTTTCTCTTTCCACTCCCATCTCTGTCTGAAATTTCTCTTCCCTCACTGATTCCACTTCTTTCTATAGATATGAATCCTGGAAAGAAAGACATAAAATAAGGTGGGATAAAATATGTAACACAGTTGTTGGACCTGCTTTTATTTTCCATATACTTTAATGATCATTTCACGGAATAGTTGGATTTTTTAAAAAGATAATTTCTTAGGCTTTCTGGTTATGAAGTTAAGCAATTTAATATGCTAACTAATATGGAATGTTGAATATATCCTGGATAGTTGAAACAAACTTAATTCCTTCTTTCCAGACACAAACATTTGTTAAGTACCAAATATATTCCCAGCGATATGTAGAAACCTGAGCATGGAAAACTGTGAAGATAGGGTCCTTGTCTTCAACAAGATCTGTCAAGTGACAGGATGAAGCGATTACATGATCCTACCTCAAAAATCCTGCCAGGAAAAATTTTTAGGGACTAATCTTGTTTTGTAGGAAAGGGAATACACAGATCTTCCCCTTTAGTACTTCAGAGTAAATGAGAGGAACAGAGAGAGGACAGCTCTGTGTGCTAATACCATTTCATGCTGTAAATACTGGTACATCATTTATTTGTTGTTGTTAAGCTACGGACGATGGGAATGGTCATCACATCACCTACAATCTTAGGTAATTTTTTAATCGGTTGGTTACTTATTAGCCAGATCATCCCACCAAACACAAATTCATCAAACATGGCAAAACAACGATAACAGGTATTAAAGAAGAAAGAAATAGGGTGATAAATTCATACTTTTCCTTCTCTAAAAGGAAGAAACAAACTAGGAAATTGAATTTTTCTTTCACAAATTCCACAATCTCAATATGTGACTCTGAGGTTGTCAAATGGCACCTAGACAGAGTTTAGCATACAATGTTGAAGGACACTGCCTTCCAATAGTTCTTCACAGAAGCATGTGATAAGTGCCTGGAGATTCTTTTCCAATGAGTAGCTATGGACATTAAATGATCCTGTCACTGCTAATGCACTACATTAGAAACCCTGTAGATGAGTCAGGGGTAAGGATATTTAATGATGAAAAAAAAAAAACATTTTTTCCTCTGTGTGGAAGGGTAGGCATATTTGAAACCCAAGTAAGATCTTTCTTAGTAAGTAGTTCTGAATTTGCTCTACTCTTGAACTGATGTTTAAGATCTCATTTCACACTAGAATGTAAACTAAAATAAAGCCTCAAAAGTACATAGACCACTGCCTGCCTCGCAAGCTCAAGGACTTGAATTCAATCCCCGGTACCCACCCCCCACAAAAGTATATAGACTAATTTAAACAAGATGTGAGAAAATAATTTTCCATATATCACATGTTTACAAAAAGAGCTTATTTAAATTAATTAAAAAATAGAAATTAATTCAAAGGTTTTGTATGCACAGTTCCCAAAAAGAGCACGAGTAGCTCTTTCTTTGTTACAGAATTCTTTTAAAATGGCAGAAATGTATGCACCTTAAGACCATAATTTTAAGTGAAATAAATCAGCTTAAATATTTCATGGTTTGTCACTTTTCTGCTCTCTATCAGATTGGTAAAGATTCAAAAATTATACCAACTATCAAAAAGCAGGCACTCATACATTACTGATATGAGAATAAATTGACAATTTCTATGGAAGAAAATTTGTCAATATCTAACAAATTATAGTACATGCAGTACTTGATCTAGTGGTTCACTTTTAGAAATTCAACCCACAAGAATGATTATTGCTTCAGGATTATTTGTAAGAACACAAAATATGTGTTTTACTAGTAACATTCACAAAACAGAATAATACAAAGAAGTCAGAAACATGGGAGACTCTTTGACCTAATGACTTGGAATAATTTTCAAGATATGTGCTTAAGAAAGCAAAGTAAATTATATTTAATATGTTGATCTCTGGCTATTAAAAAATTTCAATCACATGAATGTGTATACTTCATTTATTTCTGAACTGTTTCCATTTCTCAAAAGCAGTCATAGAAACCATTGGTAGTAACTTTGCATGAAGTATCCTAAGTCAAGATGACTCCCTCTCCCGTGTGCCTCCCTCCATAGATGCAAATGCAGTGCACAGTGGTTTTGCATATTCACCTGTTCCATGTTAACAACCAACCATCCCTACATCAGAGAATGGAAGCAAAGACAGTGATTAGAACTTAGTTGCTTAAGTTAATGGGAAATTCAACAATTCTGCGCTACCAATAAATGAAGGACTGAACACACTGCCTTCCCAAAAATGTCTTCTGCCTATGTGAACCTGCTACTCCCCACTTAACTGTTGATTCTTCTGGCTTTACCAGGCATTTATTCCTCCAGAGACTACTCCCTGACCCTTCCACACACAAGACTGGGTTGGATTTCCCTCCCTTATCAACTGCCACAGTAGCCCTGATCCTTCTGTATTGCGGTCATTTGTTAACTTGTTTCCTTCCTCCCAAGACCTTTGGTTCCACAGGGATAAGAACTGGATTTTACTCCTTTGTCCTTCACATCTTTCCAAGAGCCTGCCCAGTAATTTGTATTTACTCGGTATTTGTTGAATAAAACAGTCAGGAATAGTTTGCTCGAAGATTGCTGCTGAACTGTCAGCTTATGCTTACAGCATAAGCACTTACTCATTTCTGTGTTGTGGGGAGGATAGATGCAGAAACCGTGACCCTCAACCAAACAAGAAAGATCCTTCAAAGACATTATAATGTAAGCCTACCAAAAGTTTGTCAGTGATGGTTCCTCACCATTTAAAAAACTTTTAATAGGCTAATATTAGGTCTAAAGCAAAACTGAGCAGAAGATACAGAGATTTCTCATATACCCCCTGCCCCAGTACATGTGTGGCTTCCTCCCTTATCTACACTCCCTGCCAGAGTGGTACATTTGTTATATCTGTGTAGTTACAATGCTACATCTTCGTCACTCAGTCCTTAGCTTGCAGTAACTGCTGATTCTTCTTTGTTTTAGAAAGTGTTGTTGTATGTCTTGCTCAGGCATTTATATTTCTCTGTTGAAGGGGACGTAATGGTGACTTCTGTTTGTACTCTTCTCCCTTCCCAGGATAACTTAGGTACTAAGCACCTTGTCTATGAGCCAAGAGTTGGAATACTGTGCTCATTTTTGCATCCCTTCTGTTCAAACAAATGGGCCATTAATCTGAAGTATGGTATTTTTGGAAGTTAAATAAATCTATGGGAGAGCACTTAAAATTAACGTTCAGAGTTATTGTCAGAGGGTCTATAACAAAAGCTTATGCATCAACAGATCAACTGAAAGTCATGACAGGGCATGAAGCCAGTTTCTTGTCCTTTCACACTTTAGTGCTAGCAATAACACTTGAGTTTTATGTTTATATACACATACATACTGTGCAGTTTGGCTCCTTGTCCCTCAAAATCTAATGATTATCTATCTGACCAGTGTCTGCAGGAATAGCCAAAGGAGGTGAGAGACCTGGGCACACAGTTGTGCCATGGTCCTCAGAGCAAAAATGTAATCAGAGATTCCTTAATGGACATTTATAATTAGACCAAATATACTAGGAAGGGAAAGCACATGTGTAGCTGAATCCTTTGCTACACCAAATTATCTTGCTTTCCTAAAAGAATGTTTCAAACTATCTTTCCTTGGTTGAATTTTTTGTACAATGGAAATGCAATAGAAAAGATTTTGGAAGGCTTTATTGTTATTATCGGATCAACAAAACTACTTCGCTCCCCTTTACTTTCAACTAACTATTGATATTGACTTTAGCTACTGCCAGGGGGTTTTCCAGGGCAAAAAGGAAATGCCGAGCTCTTTTTTCTCTGCCCTCACTCATCCCTTACGAGAAGTTGGCTCATACCCTCTAGATCACAGTAGGCAGGATTGTGCCTCCTTTTCCCACAACCCCCTGCAGGAATCTGTACGTTTCCTGTGAGTTGAATAAGTGTTTTTAAACAGGCAGTATGATGGTTGGAGCTTGGAGTAGAGCCCATTATGAGTTGAAAAGAATTCCCAGCTGTGTTTCACTAGTCCCTGATCACAGCTCTAGCGATGCACAGAGGACTCTATTTCTTTAGCCCTGTATATATATGTACATATTCACATCAATGCGTATGAGTGCATGACTTTGAAACAGTTGGAAATCCCTGAGCCTTAGAGATGAATTAATTTCCTTCATGACACAGACCTGAGTATCTATAGGTACAGGGTAAATACATCATACCTCTCTGTTTATTAAAGTGTAAAGATTCTCAGCATGACTTCAAATATTTAAGGTATCAAAAAGAAATCAAAAGCATGGGTGTCTGTGTCAAAGCAGATAGGGGCATGGAAAAAACATAATTTGAGGCAAGTCAAGGAATAACAGCATCTATTGAGAATAAAAGTGATGAGACTTAAAGTAAATTTAAGATTAAGTGTAAAGGGACTCCTCTTTGAACTATGGTCACAGAGTAAGTCGGAACCTCGCCTTCATGGAAAAATGGATTCTCATCTATTTACTGAATTTTTCCTTAAAATTTTGTTTAATCAAAGGACTTGTGCTAAAACAAAAAGGAGAATTTAGGAGTGAGGTACAGAAGGAGAGCACTATTCTTTTTTAAAAATAAGAAAATTAAAACTTTGGGTATCCATAATTTTCACTGATTTAATAACATTTTATGAATAAGAAAAGATGTTAAATTTTGCCAAATGCTCAGCCTTGATGGTGATAATCATTGGGTTTTTTTCCTAACCACTCAAGTAGTAAATTACAATGACATGCACATATGTGTATGTGTGTGTGTGTGTGTGTGTACTATTAGCTAACTTTCTAGTGATGTTTAGTCTTTTATTTACTATGGAAATGCTAATTTTAGTAGAAATCATAATGTCATTGTCTGGGAAAAAAGGATTATTATCAACATTCTAATGCTACCTAGTGCATTTTCATTATAGCAAACAGTAAATAAAAATCAAAAATTCCACAAAAAAAACCCAAAAAACAACCAAATAAGGATTTAACAAAGAAGGATTAGGTGCCTAGTCCAAAAGAAAAATTAAAGTCAAAGGATCATGATCTGTACCTTTCTTAGTGCTCATCTGCTAACCAGTAAGATCATTTAGCACTGTGGGCACAAAGGATAATCAGTCAGAATAGAAGCCTCTGACCAGGCAGCCTTATCATCGTTCCAACACGGTGCCCTTCGAACGCTGACCTGTGTTCCTCATTAGTTGGCAGTGGCTGTGTCCATATGGGGCTTCTGAGCATCTGATCAAATGACCCGCAATCTCTGTACCAGCCTTTGGATGCCAGTTTCTCCCAGACTTTAGGCCCAATTTTTGCTTTTTGTTTGCTGGTTTACCCAAACTGGTCATTATCTGTCAATTAAGAGCTTTTGAAACTCGGTCTTCCATGGAACCATTCACACTCTCATTGAAAATCTGAGTATCTAAGAGTAGTTTTAACACTTCTCGAGCAAACAACAAACTCCTCAACAAATAACAGGAGAAAAACACAATAAATCTAAAATGACCAAAGGTCTAAATGTCCTCAAAAAACCCGGGAAGGACGGAGGAGGAGGGGGAAGCAGTTTGGAAAAGGCTTTGCTGTGCCTAGAAAGACAGGGTGATGTTTCAGCCTTAATTGCCCGCAATTTTCTCTGCATTCATTATGCTCATTCACAAGCCTAGTGTTATTTTGATGCTATTATTGTGTGGACGGCCTTGTTTTTTTTTTTTTTTTTTTTTTTT
>NW_022900915.1:21680595-21684293 GCF_012274545.1 Fukomys damarensis
TTTTTTTTTAAGTGAAAAAAAGGGAAAAAAAAAAAAAAAAAATTCATCATAAGCCTGTCAGGCGAACTGTTCTCTTCTGGGAGCAAGAGGGTGGGCAAATCTAAGTCAGCAGAACTATTCATTACATGCGATCTCCCTAGAGCTAGAAATTCATGTCCAGAATGTGACATGTAGTCCCTTTGTCCTCAGTGTTGCCAGTGGGGTCACATTTGTGGCTTGATTACTGAGTTCACGTTGGACCACAGCTCCTTGGCAGCAGTGTTTTGATGATGAAAGGAAAACACGCAGCTGGCTAGGATTTAAAACTTTGCTGAAGGTCAAACGGGGCACCTCCATGAGACAAGCTTCCTGTAAAACAGCCAGAGTGCCAGCAGACTCAAAGCTATTTGTTAAGGCATATCAGGCAGCAGAGAGCACACATCAAGCTCTGTTTGTAGAGAATTTAGGGAATTAAAACGAAATAGAAGGTATAGCCCCTTCCTTTTAGGAGTGTGAAATCTAATGGAGGAAATAAAATACACAGGCAAGAAAATGGGACAGTTACAAATGAAAATAGATAGGAACATTTACAGGATAGCGGCAGAAACACACAGAGATATTCACTACTAATTGGGCACGTACAGAGATAGATATGCTTCTGCTACAGCTGGCTGAGCGTGTAACCTTCATGGTGTGGAAGAAAGAATCTGTAGGAAGATACTTGCGCTGTAGGTCAGACCACTTGATATCGCAGTGACCCTCCAGCCTCCATTCTGTAGGCGCTATGCCCCTCCTCTCCGTGAGGAGTGGAGGTGACTATACCACAGGACGCGAGAGGAGAGGAGCCAGACACTCGGGATGGGAAAAGGGTTGGGAGAATGGCAAGGAGAGGTCCCGTGGGTAATTTTTCAGCAACTAGCAGCTCCCGAAATAGCCTATAAGCCCATCTATGGCATGTATGACACAGGTGAGTTAGGAAGGTAAGTCAGCCAGGCAGAGACAGCCACCACACTTTGCATTCTTGCCAGTGGATTGTATCACTTGAACCTCAGGTGAAGAAGTAGTGGGGTAGTCTTAGGGTCTTCTTATGTCATCTATCTTGCTGAGAAAGAGACAGACAGAGAGAGAGAGAGAGAGACAGAGAGAGAGACAGAGAGAGGGAGAGAGAGAGAGAGAATAAGCCACTCTCTTCTGTGCCCTCCCATGCCCTACCCCTTATAGACATGCTCATTTCCACCGAGTGGAATAGGAGACATCAAAGTAAGCAGTGGGTAAAGAACATCTGACTATCCCACCTGCTTCCTCCTTTGTTTGAAGTGTAAGGCCTGGACTGTGGAAACGTGGACATATAGGAGTGAGGCACGTGGCAGAGAAAGAAGTCGACCTGGTTAAGGGATGTTCTCGGAGCACAGGGTGCCTGACTTAGCAACTTTCGTTACTTTTTTTTTTTTTTTTGCCTAAGAGCTTTCTGTGCAATTTATACAACCACCTGGCTTTCACTGAGAAGCGCACCATCTTATTTTCAAAGGATACTATTTTTATATGAAGTGGAATTGCACCCTAAACACGATTCTTCATAAGAAGTTCTATGATACCCTGGGATATGGGTCTCCCTCTTTCTGAGGCTTCACTGTGAAACGACATTCTTTGTCCTAAATTCTAGGGAAGAAAGTGGTATAAAGTAACCCCTGGACCCACCTTCAAAACATTTCTGTATGGATTCTGACTGGTAAAACTTCACTGTTTCATGCTAAACTAATTTAGAATTTGGATTATGACGAAAAAAGTATACATTAACTAGCTAATAAAAAATTATCCAACTCATCTCCGAATAAATGACCCTAGGAGAGACCTTAAGGGCAGAGTTCTTCTTTTGTTACTTTTTTACACAAAACAATTAAACTATAAATATAAACAAAATTCATATCAAATATATTAGAAGAAAGATGTACTGAAATAAATACTTGTATATCCTCAAAGTGATGCACCCATCAATACTTTTTTTTAAAGTCATTACTTTAAAATTATTTTTATATTTTCCCTCCTGATACATTTGTCTCAGAAAGCAATTTTAAATTAATAATCTTTTCCCTGGGGATATGATGAGGTAAAGAACTTATACTAGCAACTTATGAGTGTTTTGAAATTTTTGCTTTTGCAAAAATGAAACACTCTAAGTGACATTAGAGGTAATGAATTACAAAACAGTAGCAGCAGAAATCCTGGAGATCTTTCATAAAAGGGTTAGAATTACCACAAACTTTCATCCTTATCATTAGCGGCCTTCAAACTACTGTGTGGGTGAAAGCCTTAAAATCAAATCAGGCCCCTCACCACCATGTGGTGAACCTAGTCTGCCAACTGGGTGTTAGGAAGGAGCCCAGAATCCATATAATTTTCTTCACAATTAACATTTCTTGCTAAGAGCTTAAAAATGGATTTATAAGAGGTTAATTCTACAGAGATCAGAAGGGGAAATAACTATTAAAAACAGGACAATCACAATTCACTACAGGAACATTTGCCAACATAAAATTTTGGCCCAAGGTAATAATACTGAGTTGTGATTACAACCTTCATTGTGACTATGGCTATCTACAATTAATTTAAAGGAAATTATTTCCTAATTAGAATTACCACCCATATATAGCCTGAGGTTAAAAGAGGGAAAGGGAAAAATAAAAGGAAAAAAAAAAACCCTGAACACTGATTTCTAATGTTCATTTGGCTTGAAGTAGCTCTAAGAAAATGAGATCTACACTCTTAAAATTTAATTTTATTACTTCTTTTTTTAAAAAAATTAGCTTATTGGTTTTTAAAATACTTGGTTGTGAATCAGTACTTGTCCCTTGAATGGAGTCTTCTCACATAATATTTAGTATCAGAATCAGGAAGCACTAAATTTTGCTCTTGCTTTTCAAGTACCTAAAAATGGGGCACCTACCCTTTGGGGACCTATCTGTTCCTCCTCCTGTACTGAGAGGAAAAGGGTGCAGTGGAAAGAATGCAGGCCTTGGTGTCAGAGTCTTGGGTTCACATCTATCTTTCACTAGATTAAAAACCTTACAAGAAGCACTTAATCTCTTGAAGCCTCAGCTTCTAAATTCATATGAAAGGAAAACTCCTATCATTGTGATCTATCTAAGTCAGTCATGATGAGGGCTAAACAATACAGCACATGTAAAACTGATGAGCACAGAGTATTACAAGACGACTTGCTGGCCGCTATTTGGGCTGGCATGCAGTAGCCACTCAAAAACTTGTGTGTTCCCTTGCTACCAAAGAACAGTAAAAGATTAGGAATCCTTTACGCCAATTGATAGCGAATAGTTCAAAGTAGCTTACGCAAGAAACAAATGCATCAGCTCACATCTCTCTGAAAGTGTAAGGATAAGGCTGGCTTCAGGTATAGCTTGATTCAGAGGTGTCCTTGGACTTGGCTCTCTGTGTCTCAGACTCTAAGGTCCTCTGTGCCAACCTCACCATGAGGCTGGATTCCCTGGAGGTAGCAGGCTTGTTCCAGCAGTCCAAAGCATCACATCCTCACATCTATCCATTACTATTTCCTATGTAATAAAAATAACAGTGACAAAAACAGCTGAAATGTATTGATCTGTCAGGTGACTAAGATAGATAGATAATATATAGGTTATATGTCGGATATATATATATATATATGTATATATATATATATATATATACATATATATATATAAAAT
>NW_022900915.1:21684348-21747083 GCF_012274545.1 Fukomys damarensis
TATATATATATATGTATATATATATATATATATACATATATATATATAAAATAAAAATTAAGTTTGAATAACTCTAAGGAAGCATATGGATTTATTAGATAAAGTTCCTTAAATCTTTGTTTCTCAACATTTCTCTTTATATATATTGGTGATCAGATCCTAGGCTGGGGGTGAAACAATCCTCATGTCACAGTCTCCGGGAGAAAGCTCCTATTTGCCTCACATGGGACAAATTGCAGTGTCTTTCTCCATGAGTGAAAGAACTGTGTAGAACTGCCTGGATGTAGCAAAGAAGGCAGCAGAGGTTCTGATGTATTTGTTTGGATTTCAATGAAGAAAAGGCGGACTTTTTGCTAGGAGTGATCAGTGATCCTATTGTAGAAGGGCTGGCCTCTGAACTGGATTTCAGTAGTCTAAAGTAGGAAAGAGGAGCACTTTCCAGATGAATGGGTAAAAACAGAAAAACGTGGGCCAGAAGTCAAAGCCATGTTTAGAGAACAGGAAGCAACCTGAGTATTATGTGGAGGAATTTTATGAAATTAAACTCAAAAGCTAGCTTGGGTAAACATGGTAGAGAACTAAGAATGAGAAATTATCTACTTTCCTTCCTCAGGGCATTTGCACTTGCTGTCCTATCTACTTGGAATGCTCTTCCTCCAGATCGATGTATGAATAGTTTCTTACTATTCAGGCCTTTGATCAAATTCACATCTTTTAAGTGTTCTACCTTGACAACCTTATTAAAGAAATTCTACCTCTTCTCAGTAACTTATTATCTAGCCCAATAGTATATCTCATGTCCTGTACTAAATTATCTTCTTCCTTAATTTGCTCCTGCCCCTCTTTTTCTCATCAGGAGGAAAAAACATGAAAAGAGGAATTTTTCTGTTCAGTTTGCTGAATCCATAGGAGCAAGCGAGCTCAGGGCATGTAATAGGTGCTCAATAAATATTTGTTCAGTGAGGGAGTGAATATATTGATTTTTAGTCAGTGGACAAGAGGAATCATGAGTTTTTGGGTAAAGAAATGAAATAATCCTGGCTATTCAAGAAGTTAATTTGAAAGCAAGACTTAGAATGGAATAAGGCAGTATGCGAATAAAGGCAGGGTGATCAATTAGGGTACTACTTGATACTCCAAATGGAGAATAGCGAGAGCCTGCATTCAGGCAATGGCAATAGGGTTGGAAATATGTGACAGATGAGAGAGCTGGGAATGTCAATGACATCCAAATTAAGTCCTGATTCCATATGAAGGGTGACGGACAGCTGAAGACTTGGGAAATAGTGGTCTCTTAGTTAGAAAGAGAATTCGGAAAGAGGAGGTAGTTTTGGTGGAGTTCCATTTAAGCATCTTGAGCTTTAAGTGCTGCGTCATGTAGAGATAATGTAGGAAGTCAAGCAGGCAATGTGCACCCTTGCCTAGAATGAGAAGCTTGTGTGTAGGTGAGGGTGAAGCAAGCTTTGAGAGTAACAGCATAGAAGTGGTACCACTTGGTGCTTCAACCCAGGAAGAGCACAGGGATACGGCAGTGATGATAGCATGAGAAGAAGAGGAGAGAACAAAGGTCTGCAAACTGTGCCCCTTAGGACCCCTTGAGGCGCTTTGTGATGCTGGTCTGTGGGCTACAAAAGATGGAGCAGATAGGCCATCACTCAGGCCTGTAAAGCCGATGCAAAAGCTAGAGAAAATAAGGTTTCTAATCATGGACTATGGTTCTTTGGGCTCAAAATCTCATGGATTATTAGGGACAGCACAGAGAGGAGAGCAACTGGGCTACCTACTCTTCTGGACAATGGACACCAGTGGGAAAAACAGGAAAGCTGATATCAGGAGCTCAAAAGAAATATAATTCTAGTTCCCATTTTGGTAGTTAGTTCTTAGCATTACTTCAGCAGGCATGCAGGGCAAAGCTTTGGTTGGTGCTTAAACTAAAGGAAGAAGGTAGCTTTTGTCTGGATCATTTGTCTATTCAAATCTTCTAGCGGCCACTTGGGAACTTTCCTATCCTCTTGAGTTTTAGATAAACTTTCCTTATATTCTCAAGCTCAAAGTTAGAGACAACTGAAGACACAAACCACAATAACTGCACATTTAAAGACTTACTGTTTGGTATTCTGCCACTACTCCTGCTTCTATATACAGTGGACCTGTGACTTATGAACTCAATTTGTTTGCAAGGTCTGGTTGTAACTCAAGTTGGTCAGTGAAGGCTCAGGGTCCTCTACAAAACCTTCAAAGTCTCTCTCCTGTGTATAGGCAGATCTCAGTGTCCTTAGAGAGACATTGGCCCAGGATTTTTCAATTAATCCAAAAAAAGGATGTTGTAATGTTCCTTCCAGAACTCTTCCAGAACTCTGTATCTGAGACCATGTGGAAGCACAAAAGGCCAGTATTTAGGTCATAACACAAGACATTGTAAGCTAAAATTAAAATTCCCATTATAACCCAAGTTGTTCATATGTCAAGCCAGTCATAACTCATGTCCACTGTATAGAGTTTAGCTTCCCATCAAACTACAAAACGAACCCTGATGCAGTACTCTATGCCTTATCAACTTTCACAGGAAACTAAATCACAAAGTGTATGTCTTTTTTTTTTAGTTTAATTGAATATTTGTTGGGTCAAGGGGCAAGGGTTGGCCACATCCATTCATTAATTATGTGCCTACCAGGTTTTGTTGAAATTTTATATGCTATAGATGTAGCAGTGAAAAAGAGAAACAAAATTCCTATCTTGCCATACAGCAGGGGAGACAGATAAATTCAAGGCAGGTTGTGGCCACCAACAAGCTTGCTATGCTCCAGTTGCCTCTCTCTCCTCTTAGACTGGAGCTACTCTGTCATGCTCTGTAACTTTCTGAGGCCCATGTTTTGACATATAGCACCACCATATTGCTTTGTCACAAACCTTGATATTATGATAGATAAAAAAATATCTCTATCTTGTTACATAAGATTCTCCAGTCCATGGAGTTAAAATGACAAGAACTAGCAGATCCCTGGGCCACCCATCTGCCCACTGGAAATTTTATTAGGATGCAAGTGACAATGAAATGAAATGAATGTGGCAATTTGCAAGCAGAGAGCTCTGAGATCCAAGCTCTACCTCTGTGTAGTTTTGAGTATGTTAATTAATCTTTCTAGATTTTTTTTGTCAACTGTAAGGTGGGGCCATTAATATCTTCTTCTTGGTGTAGTGCTAAAAATTAAATATGACAAATAAAGTCCCAGTATAGGATAGGGGCTCAAATAGGATGAGTTTTTTTCCTCTAGGGATCTGGAGGGATTCTAAAATATCAGGAAGACAAATTGACCAGAACTTTGGATTGAGACAAGAACATTCCTATGTACCAATTTAGGGTGTCAGTGCCTGATAAAGTTTAAGGGGCAACATAAGTATTCATAGATCCTTCCCAGAGCCCTCTGATGAGAAGTAGGGTGACCTTCCCTATGGTCATACATTAGATGTGGGATTTAAATCAACCACTGCGCATCCTGCAGTTTAAAGTTACAGGTGTTTCTCCTACTCCAAAAGAATTAGCTTTAAATGGAACTGAGGCAGGAATGAACCTGCAAAAGGATGCCAGCAGTGGACCCAGGTGTGGGAAGCTGGCTAAAACAGAGAAGCCGGGAATGTTAAGAAGATAATCTTAACACTGAGGAGAGCAGAAGCTGGAGGTTTTATCTGGGTCAGAGTCAAAGCCATGAAATACGTCCAACAGCCGCGGATGCCCAAAGTAGCCAGGTTAGCGGATTCTGACATATATGATAGAAGGAGCCCTTGTGAGAGAGTGGCTCACCAGGGGCTGAGAAGCTCAGAATCTCAAGATCCCTGAAAGGACCATCTGCCCAGCGGTTCACAAGTCCCCGACTTCGGACTACTTAGTAAGACGTCCCCAGGTTTGAACCAGGCAAATACTTAAATATTCCTCAAGAGCTTATTACGGCTTGAGGTAAGAGTCAAGGATTCCGTATTTCTAACAATCTCCAAAGAGATACCATTTCCTCTCTACTGTAGCAAGAGGTCATTTGACCTCTTGGTCTTGATTATTTCTTACAAAAGGAGTCTTATTACCAAGGATGGGGCCCATCCTAATTCTTTCTCCTAATTGAATGTCTTGTGTATGTGTATAAATTCTCTTATTAAATTTTGCTGCCTGTTTAATCCTTTGGCAACTCTGGTAGACAACTCTTACTTATATTTTTCTACCACGTATCCCTTTAAAGGTTATAATAGTAGCTATAGGTTTTGGTAATAAAGGGGAGAAATCCATAAACCCATGATCGCACTAAGTAGAGATCCCTAGTGTTGAAAACTGCATCATTTCCTTCCAAATCTTCCTTATTTTGATCTGAAGACTGATTCTGTGTCTGTTTCTTTGCTAGTGTCACAGAACAAGGCCCAGCCTGACCTTTACCTCTCTGACATCCTAGGCAAGAGTAGCAATGCTCCACTGTTCGGTGCTTTGATGTTACCTTTCCCACACACTTTGTGGCTCCCACTCCCCACAGGAGTGAAGTCTGAGCAGCAGTGAGAGGGAGGAAAATAAGGGCCCTCTAGAGAAGATGGTACTGCCAACATGCAGCTATGGGCTATTTTCTAGGCATCAGGGTGGCTTTACAATGAGCCATTCTATTTCTTTCACTTGATACTGCCTGTCAACAATAAGCAATGTTTTAGGGAATTTGTGACTACACAAAAGAATGTGTTTCACTGGGCAAAGTAGATTGGCTCATGTCCTGTCACATCCTCTCCTGACTTAGTTACATCCATATTGTAATCAACTGAGTGTGGGCACTGAGTTGGAATGCCTGTGTTCAGATCCTGGCCCTACCATTCATAACTAACTCTGTACAGTTGAACAAGACATTTAACCTCTGCTCTGCCTCAGTGCCTCATCTTTAAATGCAGAGAACACTACCACTTACCCCACAGCATCTTTATGTGGATTACATCAGGGTCTCAGAATGCTTTCTGATCTCTGGAGAGAACTAAATAGCTGACATCTAAAATGCACATGTACATTAAAAAACAAAACAAAACAAAACAAAAAAAACACAAAGTCAAGTTTAATGGGTAAGATTGGGACCTGGATTTAAGTTTGACATATTATAACTTTGAGAAATAATCGGGTAAGAAAAAGCTACCAAAATGGCCAGAGCTGGCTATAATAATGGGTACATTCTGCCTCGGAAGCCAGAAAAGAGGCTGCTTCCTGAATCCCTGAGCCTGCGTGGAAGGGAAAGAACTCTGAGCCATAGCACACTAGCAGCTGGAACAGCACAGGTGCTCAGGAAATGGAGCAGTAGAGACTGCATTGCCACCTCTCTCACCACAGGTAGTAACACTTGGTAGCAGCTTTACAGATGGCCCACGGTACACAGTGGAAAACTGGGGAAAGTGGGAGCATTTCTGAGTCAGGATGGCTCTTTAGGATAGGACAGATTATTCCCCACTTCATTCCCTCTGCTTGCTGCCGACCTCTCTGGTCAATCAGCAGATCCTCTGCATCTTAAGAGCTGAGCTAAGTCCTCAGGGAGCCACTGGCTCTGCTCAGGGCAATTAGTGCATTACTACAGCTACACCTGGTTTTCTAAAAAGCCTCTAACTGGTACCCTGATGACTAGAAAAAGATGACGTTCAGTCCTCTGCACTTAACTTCTCTTAAGAAATTGCTTGCACACTGGAGAAATATGGCTTATTAATAAACAAGTTCATTTCTACATTTTTTAATCCAGACTGTGAGCAGATTACTTCCATGCAAGGAGTCTTAGATTTATAACCTTTTCTCTCTCTTTTTTTTTTCCTTCCTTATCCATCTCTATTTTTTTAGGAGCTCAATTTAGGTACAATTGATATCCAAGAAACAACATATATTTTAAGCATGTAAGTTAATTTTTGATATATATCAACATCTGTGAAACCACGACTGCAATCAAGTTAATGAGCCTGTCATGTCAGTTACCTCCCACCATTTCCTCACGTACCTTTGCAATCTTTCCTTTATCTCACTGTTCCAGGCGGAATCCTGGGTAGTCACGAGCAATTACTGATCTGCCTTCTATCACTATGGATTAGCTTCCATTTTCTAGAACTTTATATAAATAGAACCATACAATACATACTTAAACTTTTTTCTTATTTCACTGGCTAGCATATCCAGTACGATATTGAATAGGAATAGGAGTGGTGAAAGTAGAAATTCTTGTCTTATTTCTGATCTTGAGGAATTTTCCTCATATCTAGAGGAACAGATATGATACATAAAGGATGTACCGGAAGACTTAAATAGCTACCTGTGGAGTCTGGAGTGGAAAAATGTAAAATGGCTATCTGTGCACTGAAAATTTGGAGGATCCAGTTGAAAGTCAAAGGTCTACAGCTCACTGCAGAGTCCAGGGCAAATCCATTTTGCAAAACTGAAGTATCTGCCCAGGAAGGCTGAAGAGTCTGTGCTGGAAACCTGAAGGAACTGGAGATGCCAAAGGTCGTGGTGAAGACAAAAGCTTCTCTGAAGAAGCAAATAGTAAGACTTCCTTCTTCTTTCATTTTTTATTCAATCCAAGTTACAAGCCTATTGGATAATGCCGCCTGTGTCCCAGGTGGGTCCTCTCTCTTCAGTTTGTAGTTTTCAGTCATTCAGTTCACTAAACCACTAAGCAATTATTTTTTTCTCTCTCAGTGAGTTTATTGGTACTTTTTAGGTACACAATACAGTTACATTCATCATTGGGATCTCGTACCTTTACATGACAGGTCTTGGTTCTCATTTTTTCCCCTTGTTCCTGCCCTCCCTTCACCCCCTCCTCCACTCCCCATTTACAAACACTTTATTTCCATTTTTTCATTTTCTCATTTTTTTCTTTTCCCTTATTACCTTTCCTCTACGCTTCCCACTTTACCTACACCTTTAGTCCTTTTCTTCCTATTTCACATTGTCAATTATATCATTAGGATCTTATGCACCATTATAGGGAAACTATTCGGTATTTACACATGAGTGACTAAGCAATTCTTAATCCATTCACGTTGACACCACAGTTAGCTATCATGAGGAGCAAGCATTTAGTCTTTCACTGTAGATTTTTCATTAATTTTTTTTTAGAAAGTTTTCACTCCTTGTTTGTTGAGAGTTTTTATCAGGATTAGATGGTCAGTTTTATTAAATATCTTCCTGAGTCTATTGAAAGAACACAGAATAAGTCCATTAAAACATTACATTAAAGTAGCAGCTGCTCGAGCCGGGTCTAGGAGGCTGCTTCCGCAGCCGGGAGCCCATAGCACTCAGCTCCAGCCCGCCCCGGGGCGCCCCAGGCCACACCATGGTGAAGGTGACTACGTTCAACTCGGCTCTGGCCCTGAAGGAGGCCAAGAAGGACAAGGCCAAGAGCGGCGAGGAGGTGCTCATCAGAACCAAAACCAATACAGTCATGAGTTGCTTGACTATGGGGATATGTTCTGAAAAATGTGCTGTCAGGCGGTTTTATGGGTATGGAACATCACAAAGTGCACTTATATAACCCTAAATGGTGTCGCGTACTGCACACACAGACTATATTGGCTGCGTGTAAACATCGTAGATATGATATAACCAATTGCTCCTAGGACTATGATGAACAAAACAGTATGAGATTAAATCAAGTACAAGAGAACTGATGCAATTGGGGGCACGGCAAATACAAGGTGTGTTAGGCTGCTGTGGCATGAGACAGCATGCTAACTTAGAGCAAGCTTTTTATAAACAAGTGAAGTACACTGTAAAGCAGTGATAAAAGGTATAATATAGAAACACATAAGCCAATAGGTAATTCATTACCGTTTTCAATTGTAATGTACTAAACATAACTGTATGTGCTGTACTTTTTACAAGGGATAGTGCAGTAGGCTTCTATAAACCAGAAACGCATGCGTAATTCAGTGTGACTACATTATAATGTCTATGATGTCATTAGATGACAGGAATCTTTTAGTTCGTTATAATCTTATGAAATCACCATCATATATGAGGTCTGTTGTTGACTAAAGCATTACTATTTAGTGCATGGCTATATTTATAAAGGTCCTATTATTGGCCAAATACTGAGGAGGGAGGTCCTGCCCAGCATTATCTTACTTCATCTTCATCTTATAATGTGGATATTTTCCTCCTATTATTTCAGGTAAAGAAATTGATTTTCACAGTACTTAATTTATTGCTAGAAGTCATTCAACTGCATTCAAATTCAAACAAGATTTGAACTCAGGTAGTCTGATTCCAAAGTTCAAATTCAGTTTTCTCTAATGAATTGGCCCAAGAAAAAATCAATCTTATCATTAGACTTTTCTGCATCTACCCATTAATATTTCCAAGTGAAGAAAAACATATTAAAATCTTCTCAAAAACAACTAAAACATAAAATGCCTTTAAAGCAGACATTTTATCAATGATTTTCTTTCAATGCCCTCTCTCTGAAATTCTTAAGCAGTAAATAATAACTAGAATGACTACAAGTGATAAAGGCAGTAAATAAGAGCTTGTTTCTCATTAGAAAATTGTTTACCTGGCTTACCCAAAGTTAGAGTCAGGTATAAAATAAATGCCATATTAATTAAATATGTAAACATTAAATGAAAGTATTAAAATAATGAAATGGAGTATTATGTAATTTTTCTCATATGGTCTTTAGAGGTGCTTTTTCCACATAAGAAAAAAAAAATCTAAAAAACTTTACAGGAAAATATCTGGCAGATAGGGTTACATAATTTTTAAATTTAGGTCTATACTAAATGTATCCCCAAAAAACAAAAACAAAAAACCAAAGAACCAAACAAATCCTCAAGCAATAGAACCAGGAGGAAATACTGGTGACACTTACAGTAAAAAAGAGTAAATGGGCTCTGCTTTTAATTGGATTCTCCTTGGCCTTGCTTCCTAATGGTTTTCGGAATCAATTTCAGAGGCTCTAGCTGTTAGGAGCTGGTCTTCCACATCACTGTGTTTCTGGGTCTGTTCTTGAATCTGTGTTCACCCAGAGCTCCTAGAATCATGAAGAGAGTTGAACAAATATCAAGTGCAGTTCCTCATATTTATAAGTGTATGATATTTGGCAAGTCTCCAAATCTGTTTAATGACCTGGCAAGTGTAGCAAGAGTATCAAGCTTATAGTGTGTGTGTGTGTGTGTGTGTGTGTGTGTGTGTGTGTGACAGTATGACTTAGTCTTGTCCAGTTTATCATAAATATACAGTAAATGATAGTCATTAAATACTCACAAGGACATCTGGTATGCACAAGTATTCAATAGTTTTTGTTGAATAAATACATGATTCAATAAGAAAAAGACAACTTATAAAAATAAGCAGAAGATGTAATAAATGCACAGAAAAAAGTAACGGCAAACACAAGGGGAGGGCATCAATCATCATCATAATAATAGAAATGCCAACTTAAATGATAATAAATTGTTTTTCTTTTTCCCTTTCAGATTAGAAAAAAAAATAAATAACTGATGGCATCCAGTGTAGGCAAGGTTTGGGGGAAATCTTCCTTTATATAATATTAGAATAGAAATTAGTAGAGTCATCCTAAACATATACATTGAGCAATCCTGCTCCCAGAAATCTAACATATAGAAATAATACACGGGTATGAAAAACTATACCTTCAAGAATGCATATTGTGCTGGGGATTTAGCTCAGCGGTTTGGTGGCCTGCCTTGCAAGCCTAAGGACCCGAGTTCAATCCCCGGTACCAAAAAAAAAAAAGAATGCATATTGTGCTGGGGATTTAGCTCAGCGGTTTGGTGGCCTGCCTTGCAAGCCTAAGGACCCGAGTTCAATCCCCGGTACCAAAAAAAAAAAAGAATGCATATTGTGCTGGGGATTTAGCTCAGCGGTTTGGTGGCCTGCCTTGCAAGCCTAAGGACCCGAGTTCAATCCCCGGTACCAAAAAAAAAAAAGAATGCATATTGTGCTGGGGATTTAGCTCAGCGGTTTGGTGGCCTGCCTTGCAAGCCTAAGGACCCGAGTTCAATCCCCGGTACCAAAAAAAAAAAAGAATGCATATTGTGCTGGGGATTTAGCTCAGCGGTTTGGTGGCCTGCCTTGCAAGCCTAAGGACCCGAGTTCAATCCCCGGTACCAAAAAAAAAAAAGAATGCATATTGTTAGATGGAAAAATACTAATAATAACTTTAATTTCTATCAATTGAGAATTTCTTTAAAATACTGTCAATCCATACAACCATATTAAATAGATCTAAAAACCGCTGATGATACACATCTTTAAGGATACAGATTTCCAGAGTGAATTGCTGAACACAATAGTCACACATATTTTTAAGAAGCTATGTGTTAGTATAGTGGGCAATCTGTATGAATTATCTTATTTAATCTTCAAGTCTCTTATATACATATATTACATGTAACATATAATATGTAATATATATTTTTTTATGTAATTCAATTTCTTCATCTGTAAAATAAGGAGATAAACTCTAAGATCCTTTCTATTCTTGCTGTAAACTGCTGCCTATGCTAAGCTTCTTTTTGAGAAGTATGCAGCCCTGGAAAAGGCCAGATATGATGATACTACTGAGAGTTAGACAATCAAATTGGTTGCCAGTCATGTGGTTTCTTCTATAGAAAATTTGTAATGCATGACTGCCTCCTGGGAAATATTCACAAATGTGTTCTAAATGTTAAATGAAATGAAATCACTGAAAATTTGTTGAGAGGGACTTTTTAACATTAGGGTAAACTGGCTCCTCCTAAGCCTCATCTATAAATTAAAGTGACCTCAGTTCTGAAAATGCAGCTTATTCCAACCACATGCTCTCCTGAGGGTCCAACTGTAGTAGGAACACTTTTCTTCATTGTCTCCTGGTTGCAAGGAAGCTCGCCTCCTTGGAACCCTGGGACTGCAGTGCTGGTAAATGTTCACATTCGCACTGGCAGCTGGGCAATGGACAATGAGAAAAACAAGGAAAAACCATCTGAGGGGAAATTGCATGATCCTAGAAAATCTTCACTTTTGGTCCACTCACCATCTGTATAGTGAATGAGCAAAGATTGCTGAATATTTTTAATTCTTCCCTGCAGGAAAAGGACAAATTGAGCTGCGGGCATGTGTAGAGCAGTATGGAAATAAAGGACAGTGAGTTGTGAACTCAAGATTTTGACCTCAAACCTGCATTTCAGGACAAAGTTTGTTATTATCTTTTGTGGAAACATAGCAAAAGGGTTACTTTTATAATTGCTCTAATTTTGGCCTCTTCCTCACTTGCACTTTTTTTTCAAGCAAGCAGAGGTGTATTTTGTCACTAGTTAGTACCTGACAAAAACATACATTTCAGTAGGTACAGATTCAAAGTACAAAACAGGCAGTGATTTCTGCCTAGTTGATAAATGTTCTTTGTCAAATAAAAACATTTATTGAGTAATCATGCCGCACATTTCCTCTCTGGTTGTGCGATCTGTTGGGATTTGTTTGGACTCCATTAGTAACAATGGCAAGAAAAATGGCCAAAATAGCTTGGTAGGTTTGAACTCATCCATTCCAATAAAGGATGAAAATCTACTTCCAACTTGTGTCAGATTACTGGAATGTCCATTTGGAAATTAATGACTGCTCCCATACCAGCACAGAGTTGCACATCCTCCTGTGTGAGCTGCCATCGACTCATTCCAAAGGGGTACTACGTAATTAAAAGTTTTCTAAAAAGCGAGACAGGAAGATAAAATGAAAACTTGCTTTACTGTTTTAGTAAATCTTAGTTACTTCATATACAAATCATTTCTACCAACCCCGACTTTCTCAGTAGCATTAAATGCAGATGTGGTACAATTATCAATAATCAAATGTCTGCATTTTGCTTAAAGCTAATGGCTCTCCCCAAGCCAAAGATTGAATAAAGGGCAATAATATCATAAACAAATGAACACTAACAATGAAATACTAGATTTCTTTCTAGAGGTAATAAAATATAACAGAAATCTATAGGAGGTTAGCTATGTCTAAATTAATGCCTGCCTGTTCTTTGTGTAAGATATTGGCTTGGAGAACTTCAGAGTTAAGATTAAATGGTCATCTATTTTATTATATCTCAGATGTCAACAAGTTAACATTCAGGTAAGAGATGAAAATTTGTTTATCTACCATGAGACCGAGGCTATAGTCCTCCTCTACCTGTGACATTGACACACGGAATTTTGGCAATAGTGAAGACATAGTCATTTGAACTCATACTCATTACTCTTATTCATGGTTAAAATCAACCCTCAACACTGACTTCACTGAAGGAAATAGGATACATCTGTGCCTATCTGTTACATGGGCCAGAGGTAGAACTACCTTATACTCTCTGGGGCTTCTTTTGCTTGACCAAATCCCAAGAATTGAAAGGAATTGGAGGTGTGATGGTTTAGATCTAAACTTTCCCTCAAAAGTCTCATATGCTCAGATGTGGAGCTTTTGGAAGATGATTGGATCATGGTGAGTGCCGTACTCATCAGCGGATTAACCAACCCTTCCATGGGTTCAGAGTTGGATGTGCTGTTAGGAGGTGAGGCCTGGTTGAAAAATGTAGGCACGTCACTGGGAGCATGACATGGAAGAATGCATTCTTTTCCCTACTTCCTGCCCCCCCACTGCCTGTCCTTCTCCATCTCTCCCCTTTCCCTCTTCCCGGATGATATGAGTTGAGCAGCTTTCCTCTGTCTTTCTTCCCATTGTGCCATATATATATATATGTGTGTGTATATATATGTAGTCTTAGAGCCAGCTGGACATATGTGAACTGAATCCTCTAAAACCACAAGCCAAAATAAACCTCACCTCTTTAAAACACAGGTGTTATGTATTTTTACCCATGACAGGAAAGCGACAAAACAGGGGTCATGGGTAAGGGAAGCTGGCTGCACAAATACTGTTGAAAACAAAATCTTTCTTTAGAGTTTATATGTCCACCTCAGTTCTGGATTTCTCGAATTTCTTCCCGTGAAGCTACGTCTGTTTCCAATTAAGTCATTGACCTGAAGCTTCTATATTCCTTCTGAAAATCTCTACCTACCTTCTTGTTATGCCTGAATTCTCCAGCTGTACTTGATGTCGGCTCTAACTGGGAACTCAGATAAACAGTAAGAACCATCTCCTGTGCTTAAATTATGCAGAGGAGAATAATTGGGGGAGGTAATAGTTTAAAACTTTAGACAGATTAAATTTAGCAGAGTTCATTTAAGCACAGAATTATCCATGAATCAGGCAGCAGTCAGAATCAGGAGAGGTTCCCAGAGCTCCCCCCGCCCCCATAACCTGGGCAGGCAAAATTTACAGGCTGAAAAATGTCAAGAGGTACACAAACTGCTTGATTGATCACACATGAACATTTGCTTCACATGGTCATAGGCTGATTGGTTGACAGCCTATGATTGGCTGAAACATCACTGTTGTGATTGGTTGAGATGCAGCTTCCCATCACAAGAAAATACTCTCAAATGAGGTTGAAGTTCGCTATGCACAAAGACAGCCTCAGGCCAAATTTAGTGTTTTATACTGGCTATTTATTCCTTTTTTTAAAGCATTTGAAAAATTAGTGTCTGTTAATCAACTTGCCTTTATATTCTGGATCTGCTGAAGAAGTATTTATGCCTGCTCCTATTCTTCCAGCTAGAGGGGTTCCTTTCTTCTATCTTCCTACTTCTATATAAAATACAGTCCATCTTCCACTAGTGCCCAGGAGAACTGACCAGTTAAGTTTTCCAATTATATCAACAGTGGCTCTATTTTACAGAGAGAGACATAGTCATCCTTGTGTCAAGTGACCCAGGAGAGGAGAAACAAAACGAATCTAATGGCAGTATTATGATTTAATTTCTGTTCCATCACTAAATTATTTTAATTTAGGCTAATGTTTTAATACAAAAATTCTAGAATACTAGAATATTTGACATTTGAAATCATGCTCATTGACTCTGTTATTTTACCATATATCAAATAAGACAGGCCTCAGTGTTTGACTAATTTTTTCACAAAATATAAGGAACATATGAAAGGCAGAGTATCAACAAATTCCTTTATAAAATTTAAAAGACAAATGTATAGAATAGCAGTAGGTGTATTAACTCCATGCAGAATTTAAAATGACTTTTGTGGTTTATAATCCTTTTAAGATTCAATCTGGAAAATTGCTTTGGAACAATGAAAACCCGAAATCAAATCATAAAGGAGACTAACGGATAAAGACTGTAATACAAATGGACGTATTTTATCCTGTCTGCTATTTCTTCTATAAGCACAAGAAGAGTCTACATTAATTTGCCTTACAATAGTCATTATTTCCTTTGCAAATTTTAAGTTATTTTTAAAGCTGATAATATTTTTCTCTTTCACTATTACTCACTGATTCAATTTTTGTGTATACATTACAAAAAGAGTCAAAATCACACAGGCATTTACAGGCATAAAGCCATGGGTGATATAAAACAGCTGTTGCAAGGACTGGGTTGTGTGCAAGGGTTTAAGAGCATAGATTTTACTTTGAAATATTCATCTTTGGGTTTGAAAATCAGTGTCTGTCAGGCCGAGAGTAGACAAAACAAGATCAAAACACCACAACTTCTTGGTGGGCTTTATTCCTTCACTATTTCTGTGTAACTTTTCAGAGCACATTGAAATTCTCTGCTGTGCTCTCCATGTGACTGGGTTTTAATGTATGGCAGCGTGTCCCAAGGGCAGAGCAAATTATGCTACCTGAACCCTTTATCTGTAAGCAGCAATGCAACAGGGCGATGTAAAATAGAAGACAGATTTACTTAGACCTAAACAATGTAAAAAATATTATTCGATACAAGAAACATAAAATCCAATATCCCAATAAATCTAGCTGGCAAGCCTTGCCTTATTGCTAAATGATTGCACAAAAGAACAAACTTTCTTTAATGTTTCCAGGTTGACAAATGCAATCTGTTCTGTCTCCAGCTTCCTAACTTTGTCAGGAGCTATAAAGTCCTTCTCTCTGGGGTGCCAGTGTTTCTAAGTAGGTTTACAGGATTTCACAGTCCATCCTATTGCAGTTTACTGAGGCCCTGCCCTTCCCTTTTGTTCCCTGAAATTAAAGGAAACGGGGTATTTCTGGGGTGTAGTATAATAGAGTTGTTCATATTTTGTCTTAAAACTACTGATGATCTGGTCCAGTGTATCTCAAATGTTAAATGTGCAAACAAATCACCTGAGGATCTTATAAAAAGCAGACTCAGTTATTCTGGGTGAGGTCTGAGACTCTTTTCTTGAAAACATCACCAGATTGCTAATACTATGTTTCTGTGGACCACACTCTCCTGCAAGAATCTATATGACCTCCTTCAGAGGAAAATACGACTGAAATGGTTGGACTTAAATTTAAATTCCCACAGATATTTAAGACTATTATGCTGGAACATTTAGTATACTCATTCTATGTACCAGCCTGGGTCTGGTAATAGGGTGCAGATGAAGGAGGTGCAGTTCAAGGAGCTTCAAGCGCAGTGGGAAGCGAGAGACCTTACATAAAGCTGATGGCTAAAGCCAGATTCATGCATTCCTAAATTCTATCCATGCTTCTGCAAAGCCTTTAGCTTGCATCATCTTTATATCCATCTCCTGTCCTGTATACCTTCCTGAACTGAGCCAAACCTCTTATTTCCAGCATTTTCTCCAAACTTCATGGAGACCCAATTATAAGACTCACTTAAGAATAGCTAATTGTTTCCTGTTGGGAAATGGGGATATTATCTTGTGAGTGATGTGGAGAGGGATCAGTGAGGGTTGTTAGCAGGAAAATGTCATTTGAGGAACCAGAGTTTGATCTTTTATTGACTAGTATATCTGCAGTGCCTAGGACAGTGTCTGGCACTAAGAATTCATTCATAGAATGAAGGTTTGTATTTTGGATAGGCTGACTCCTCAAAGTGAAGGAAGGGATAAGATGAGAATAATTCTGTATCAGAGATATGGAGGATGGGTTGTTCCTCTATAGAAAGCCTCAAGGTTGGCATTGTCTTTTAATTTCATGATATCCTTTGAATAATTGGAGAGAGCAGCAGCTACAAACTGGTACTGTCTGGATTTGAATCCTAGATTCCCTAACCCCAGCATTCTGTGTGCTTAGTGCATTACTATGTCAAAAGCACCTTACATGTGTAGAAGCTATCACAGTGCAATGCAAAGCAAATGAATGTTGGATGCAAGTACAATGTAGTAACAGAATGTGTGACAAAATGATTAAACTATTTAGATATGGTTTCAAATTCTGCTTCTACCAGTTGATAGTGAACTTGAGCAAGTCAGGTAATCTCTGTCTGGGTTCCTCTTCTGGAAATAATAATAACAACACCTACTTTGCAGAATTATGAGAGAAAGATTATTTATGAAAAAAGTTAAGCATGACAGCACATATCAGTGTTTAATACTTAGAAATTGTGTTTATCGTTTCAGTTGTTAATAAATGTGCATAAATTCTATATGGATAGATATAAACTGAATTATAAAGGTAAATTCCCCTTCGACGAAGTTGTTAAAAACTGGCTATTTTTCAAAATAAAATGCAGGAGAATTTATTTCAGAGGACTTAATTGTGGTCTTGCTAAAGGACTATACCCTCAACAGCTTTCTGGACCCACAATCCTTTGTTTTCTCAGCTAAATAAAGACAGCAATCAGAATACTGACCTACTTTATGAATTCTGTGAAGAATGCCAACTTAGATGTCAAAGATAGTTTGAAAAATGCAAAGTAGCATATGAATTCTAACTAATAATTATCTTTTCCTCTGAAGTCCAATCCAAAATCACTGTGGTAAGTCACTGATTGAACGGTCTTTCTCTATCAGTCACTTGTCGGTTGGTACAGGGGAAATACCCCCAAATAGTGTAGGAATACATTTGGGAAGTTGCTATGGCAACCTATAGACTGCTGTAGAATGCTTTAAGTCTGCAAGACTCAGTTCTGTTACAGGCAAGATAATCAATCACAATATTAGACCAACTTAAAGTATAATTCAAACCAATTTCCATTTTTATTGAGTACGTCATACTGTATATAATAATTTTTCCTTATAGTATGTCTTTTACTTTATGTGAAAACACAAATAACCTGCTCTATCTGGTAACTACTATTCCACCATTTATATCTAACCACATCTCATAGGTAAATATTTATCCCCCAAGTATCTTTTTTTTCTTGAAAATATTCCCTTGAACATACCTGCCAGATTTAAATTTGGGAATACTGTTAAATTTCTCTATGTAGTATTATACAAGAGCAAAATGACAACCTGGCTTACTAATACAATTTCTGCAGGAAACTCTCAATGATCATTTCACGGAAGTTGGAAATCTACTTTGATTGATGGTTTCTATTCAGAGATCTACTTGTATATAGAGAAAAACCAAGAAAATAAAATAAACATATTAGCAATGTAGCTTCCTAGCTGAAACAAAGGTACTATTAGTTGTTCTGATTAATCACATAATTAAGAGAAAGAGAATATAGAAAGTAGGATGAGTGCTGACGACATCCAGGTCCACCAAAAAAAAAAAAGGAAGAATTAATTTAAAACCACTATTTAACTTCTAGAAAAATCTTCCCATCATGCAGCAAACTGTGCCTTCAAAACACAATTCACTTGCATCAGTGAGCCCACCTTGGACAAACATTAGAGCCTTTTGGGGCAGCTTTATGTATATTTGCCTACAGTTTGTGTATTAACTTTAGACTGCACCCCCCAGGAATGCTATTGATAATTGAAGGATTATTTTTTCTCCACCTTTTATTCTTAATTTAAAAATCTACTACCTCTGATTATTGTGGGATTTTTCTTAGTATTAATGTATCGAGAGAAAAACTTTCATTTGCAAGAATGCCAGGGCCAAACAGCTTTTTCCAAGACAGTTAAAGCAGGGAAGTAGGCAATATTTTGGTATCACTCAGAGTCCTTTATCTGTAGTTCTAATTGGCTTAAGTAGAAAAGAAATGGATGGTGTAGCTGAGAAAATTGGGGGAAAGGCTTTAGAAAGGAAAGGAACAAGGCATTTAATAGGTAGTTTCTTCAGAGTACAATTGTCTGGATAAATCAGCCACAAATGTTTCGAATGCTAAAGGCGGGCAGCTGGATGGCCCCATTTGGGTCATCAGACCCTTCTACCAAACACTGCAAGGTGCCTTGATTGAGCTTGCCCCAAATGGCATGCAGTGAGTATGAGGAACATCAGGCACTATTAGCAAAAGGGGGAGGGGTGAATAAAAAGCCAAAATAGGCCTGGAGGACGCTACCAATATTTCAGGGGCTTCAAGCAATACAGAGAGTGTCTCACAAGCTTTGGAAAGTTGAAGATAACAATCGGACAGGATCTAAGAAAGCAGACACAAACAGGGCCAGAAGATTAGGCCCCCAAATGCTGTGTGGTATATATAATGTGATGATTTCCACAGACCTACAAATCCTCAGAAAATACCCTAACTCATGACATAACTGGATTGAGTTTGAATTTTGTGTAGAAGTCAGAAGGACAGATTTGGGAGGGTTAGGTTAGGTTAGGTTAGCAGAGTGTAAAAATCCAATGAAAACGTGGAAGGGAAACCAAAAAAAATCCCAAGAAATACAGATGGGACTATGTAAGTAAGATAATAGGTAGCATAAGAAGGTTTAAAAATGTCTTCCACTGACAATGAGGAAGAAA
The DNA here is from genome assembly GCF_012274545.1 of Fukomys damarensis. Classification (NCBI taxonomy): domain Eukaryota; kingdom Metazoa; phylum Chordata; class Mammalia; order Rodentia; family Bathyergidae; genus Fukomys; species Fukomys damarensis. The sequence goes on from NW_022900915.1 coordinate 21,703,041, forward strand.
TTTTTTTTAACCACTACAAGCCATTATTGTAGGGACAATCTGTCAGGCCATCTCTGATCAAAGGAGAGAGAGCAATATGGCCGAGACAGGAAGTGCTTCTTATAGGACTGGGTTTATATAGGAGCTGGGTGGGATTGAGTGATGTAGTGGCTAGGGATTGGGGGGGCTTGTGACATCACTAGGAGGGGCTTCTGTCTTGGCTGAAAAAGAGGAATGATGGGGAGAAGAAGAAGGAAGAATTTTTATTGCAAAGTGGTTTTGGATGATTCTTTGTTCCTATCTTTTTCTTTATTTCCAAGTCAGAGGAGGTCCACAGCTACTGAAGCAATTCCAAATCTAGGCCATATTATCTGGGTACGCAGATCCTGAAAAAATACTCTCCTAGGAACAATTATATTTAAATTAACATAAGGAATAGTGTTGAAAGAAAAATGTGGGTGGTACGGCATTTTAGAAGTAAGAGAAGAACCTTGAGTTGTATTTGACGGCAGTGTATAAGTTTTGAACAGATGTTATGTAAACACAAATCTAATCTTTATGAGTGTAAGTTGATGGGGACCCTATTGTCACCTGTTCAACTGTCACCATGACCATCATGTCCTTCATCCTCAATTCCTGGATGTGGTAATTACTCCTGTGTCATTTTATCCTAGACAAAATTCTAGTTACCCCATTTTATTTATATAGACTGCATGAACTGACCTTTGTAGAGCATTTGGGACTCTTCCAAATATCTGCTACCATGGATGTAATGAACAGCGTAGCCGAACGTGCTGTTCGTAGGTGGAGCCAGTTGGAGAAGGTGGGTCTCTGGAGCACACATGGCAGTGCATCTCTCACTGGTGCTCTTCCTCCCTGCTCTGCTGCCTGGCTGCCATGAGGTGAGCAGCTTTGCTTCACTATGCCCTTCCAACAGTCATGTTCTACCGGACATCAGACCACAGCAATGGGACTACTGGTAATGGGCTGAAGTCTCTGAAACTGTGAGCTAAGTAAACAGTTTCCTCCTTTAGATCGTGTATGTCAGGCATTTTGTCTGACTAATAACAAAGCTGACTAATACTATGTGGATTACCTGCTAATAAGATGTGCATAAAAAATATCGGAACAGGTTGCTGAGGCTTTTCATGTCCGCAAACTCCAAGCAGATATCATTCCACTTTGACAGGTGCTATGGCTTATGTCTAAATGTCCCCCCTCCCAAAAGCCTCATGCAGTCATAGGTGTGGCTTTTCACAGTGGCTGGATCTAGGGTGTGTGACGCTAGGATTGATTCATGGTACAATACCAGGGTTAAGAGTGCTAGGATTAAGGGTGGAAGTGCTACCTGCTCTCTACCTGCCCTTAGGGCAGGATGTAATATTATAAGGATGTAATATAAGAGAAAGAAAGAGGCTTCTCACGTGTCATTTGCTTGCTTTGCTACCTTCTGCCTGTCATGAACTGTTTTTTTCCTGTCTGCCATACCACCCTTTCTCTGAGTCAACCGATTATGGACTAAAACCTCTACAAACTGTGTGCCAAATAGACCTTTCCTTCTTTAACTTTGGGTTTTAGGTATTTTGTCTCAGCAAAGAAAAAAGTAATTAAGACAATAGGTTACAGACACTAAACTCAAACTTTTGGGTCTCAAAAAATGTCCACTCTTTGCTTTATGTTATATACTCCAACTATCCTGCTAAACATATGTTAAGCCACATCACTTTAAAGTTAATGAATTTTGAGAAAAAGTCCATTTGTGATTCCCTGAAATAGATGTGTGATATTACTAAAATAAAACTTTTGGACTGAGTGCATTCACTTGGACAAACCAAACAAATGATTCCAAGTTCTTTTCATTTCAACCATTCTATGAAATCTGAGCTCCAACATTCAGCTTCCATTTGTTTATTTGTTTATTTGTTTATTTTTTTGAAACAGGGTCTCACTATGTAGTTGAGACTCATCTGGAATTCACTATGTAGTCCAGCCTGGCAACTCGCAGCCATCCTCCTGCCATAGCCTCCACAGTGCTGGGATTACAGGCGTGTGCCACCATGCCCAGCTCTGCTTCCATTTGATCAACATTGTATTAGTCTTGGCATTTTAAAGACAATGATTAAATGTTTATGTTGGTTTATGTGGAATGAAGAAAAAAACATTTTGATTGGCTGTTGGATAATGACAAGATCTTTGGAACTGGAGCACTATTTTTAGCAACCTAATGCTCTAGTTATCTTCCAACCATGATTCACTCGATGATATTCACCTTGGGACAAGTTTTTCCAAACCATGGAATGGCACTTGATTATAAAAAAAAATTGTTCTCTGTGTTTTAAGACAAAAATATCTTTGAAAGCATGCTAACTACTTCATGTGAAACTTGCACACATATGTAAAAGTTGTTTCATTCCCCTAAAATACTGAAATTTCTGGACACAACATGTCCTTACTATAAAATGTAAACACTTCCATGTTGGAATAGAGGCCTAATTAGGAATATAGTCATATTTTTTTATGAGGCTTTAAAAAAAGGTTTCCTTTGATTCTTTGAATGACAGGTAATGTTTATATCTATTTACTTTCTGCTGAGTTTTCAGAAGCCTTAGTGAATTGCTCATAAAAACAATCAGGTTTAGAAAAGGAACTGTTCCTCCTCTTGTAATTGTAAATCTATTCAGCTTTGAGTTACCTCCAATTATGATGCGCATAACTGATAGATAATTTGGCACTCCTCCAACATATACATCTTACATATTTTTTTCAATATTTAGCCATAAGGAGAGCAGGAAGGCCCTAAGGAACCTTAGGAGGAAGAAAGACCTAAGGGCAAGCCGAGGCCTTCCTCAGTTTCCCTAGGCAACTCAACTTCAGCTCAAATATACACATTTCACTCAACAGAAAGAACCTTGCCTTGCTGTAGAGTCAGTTACCCACTATCTGTTGTTAGTTAGGCATGCTCATTTCTATACCTCTGGTGTTAAGAAAAAAAAAAGTAGAACCAGTAGGGTACAAGGAGAGGACAGTGTTATTTTTTTTCTGCTATTCCTTAAATATTTTCAGAGGCTAGTTCTTTTGGTCCCAATGCATGAAATCCTGTACTGTTTAAACCCCTGCCCCAGGAGCTTCCAGTTAAATCCCTATATCCATGGTGATGATCAGACAGAAAATAGGTAGTAGAGTAGGTCATATTTTGGGGTACTGTTGTACCACATTCTCTGGGCTTGTTGTATGCTCAAGGCTCCCTGTGGAGTACTTCTGAGAGTTTTCCTGCGATTTTCCAACTGGTAAGCTCCAAATGTACTCCTATACTTTGGGAATGTATCTCCTTCCACTAACACGTCTTGACTCATGCTCCGGTTATTTTCAACCAGTTGATCCCCACCGTTGGGAATTCCATCAAACTGTTCAGGCAAACTCCAAAGCCACCACTTGACAACAGAGGAGCATTGATTCATCTGTCAGACCAAGGCAGATCTTGGGAGATGGCTTCACCGTGGCACCCTGACAGCCTCGAATGTTTCCGCACAAGCCACACGGCCAAGGCTTGATCACTAACTGACTCAAATCTTGCCTGAAAGTTTTGATTCCTCTCCCACAACAAGGGGGACACCAGTAGCATTTTGAGCAGCTGCCATAAAGAATTTCCTCACCTGCCACAGCTACAAGGGGTTTCTCATACATCTCTCTAGGGCTGTCCAACCCGGCCCCATAGTTAAGCTGTAGGTCTCTGTGTACATCTACAGAACTGTGCGACTGTAATTTACAGCTGACTCCTCAACAACAGAAGGACCAACCACCATACTACATTCTTTTTTTTCAATTATTTTAAACATTAATTTTATTGGTACATTTTAGGTATACAGTATAATGAGATTCATCATTAGAAATTTGCACCTTTACATAATCCATCTTGGTTCCTATTCTTTTTCCCCATGCTCCTGCCCTCCCTTCAACCTCTCCATCCCTCACTATCTACAAAGACTTTGTTTCCATTTTTTAATTTTCTCATATTAATTCCATTCCCTTATTTGGTGTCACCAACCTTTGCCTCTCCCCTGGGACTAGAGAGATGAGGAACTGATACCATGGTGATCTTCCTTTTGCTGCACAGTGAGAATCTATCCACACTCGTTGTGGCTTTACCAGTTCAGTCTCTGGAATTGTGGCCAGCCAAGCTAGCAGTTGCCACAGTGGCCCTTGTCTTCCTTATCCACCGCGATGCTCCTCAGAGTCTTGACGGAGGTAAGCCAATCAGTCTCACCTTTGTACTTGTCCTCGTACTGTTCCCTACAAACTTTAGGAGCGTAAGTCAAACTTTTTAGGTAGTTTTTCTTAAGCTCTTCTTTGTGGAAGCAGAGGAAGCACACTCTACTACTCCAACATTGTTAAAGATGAGATTATCATAAGACTCTAATAATAATTTTCTACAAAAATCCCTACTCCCCTCCTCCAATATCTTCAGGTCTAACCTGTTCATATGCTAAAATAGATATTTCTCTAAACCTACAAAATTGACAAACCATCTCTAGCTCTTTATTGTGGGGAAATAAAGCATACTTTGACATCTGTAACTTCTGTGTTACTCTCAGCTTTGGAAGTCTCACCTTAAATGAAGTCAGAAAGAGTTCTAAGAAAGCCCTTTGCTGTTTTATTGTCAACCCTAAATAGCAAGTTCAAATTATTCTTTCCAGTCACACAACAATCCTCCTGAAAGGAATTCTGGCTAAGAACCATGTTTACTCACTTGTTACATGATTATTCATGCTTTATAATTCATTACAGATTGCAACTCTGGGTAACGTCCTAACTGGCCACCACTAATCCAGCACTAGTATCAACCATGCCCAGATTATATTCTAGGAGCTATGTTTTTGTTCTGGACTACTAAGTAGGCAGATTTAATTTAGAGAATTTTTAATGTCTCCATTGCCTGTGAAAGCAAGAGTTAAACTTCTGAGCACATAAATCTCAATCACAAAGTTGTTGAGTTTATAACCCTCTTGCTTGCCTTGATTAAACAACTGCAAAGCCTGTAAATTACAGTGAGCTTTTGAAAAAACCTAAGCCTGGGAGGTTCCTTTACTTTATCTGTCTCTAGCTAAATGTGGGTACAGCAAAGCCTCTGAAGCGTAGCCCGCCCTGCAATAGAACTGCAAAATAGCCACTCTGACATCAGCACCTCCAGTGCTCCCTTCCATTACTTTCTGTCCCTAGAAGCACTTAGTGCCCATATGTGACCTGCTCTCCAAAAACTGAGTTTGAACCTCTTTTCTACCAAAACTCCCTGTTGTACCTCTCACTTGATCTGATAAGTGACTGTTCTCAGTTGATAAAAAGGATTCTGGCTTTCCTGTCTTCTATCTACCTAAGAAACTCCCACTTGTCCATACAGATTGACCTGGAGTTTTTTGCAATGAGGACATCAGAACAGGAGGAGAAGTGGGACAGGAGAAAATAGATGAATGTATTTTAAGATAGTAATTGCCAATAATAATGATGATTTTTTTTTCACTTTCATCAGTTTCAATGAAAGTAGGGTCTACTGGTAAAATTTTAGACTCTGAAGCAGAGTAAAAAGAAGTAAAACCAAGGTTATGAGACTTCGTATAAAACCATAAAATTATATTTATGCCAAACATTTTTCCTCTGCTTAGAAGACTGGCTTTGCTGAAAAGCTCTCTCAGAAGGCCTTTCTGTAAACCTTTTAACTTATTTGATAAAACTTATACTTGTTTATAATATTACTCATAATACAAATTGATATTAATTACTTAGTATCTATGACTTAGGTATTTAACACAGAAATGGATATTTTAGCTATGGCAGGATAATAGCTGGCTTTTCAAATGTATTTTATCCTCCTTTATATGAGAGGAATTTTAATCAAGCACATGGTTTTCCACTTGTGACTATTTCTCAGGCTACCTTACATGTGTCTAAATTCTTCTCAAGAGAATGTGAACAGAATAATATGACTTGAATAAAGTTTCTTTCCCTAAGTTGTTTCTCTTTCCCTTTTCTACTGGATAGAATTCAGTTGTGTTCTTAAACTATGTTGGCTATGCACGTACAACAAGGATCTAGATGAAAAAACAAGGCAGTGAAAAGTACCTGGGACCTTGACTATGTGCATGAAAATATCTATATAAACTGTAATTCTGAGTCTCATTCTTATAACAGTTCATCCTATATCCTAACAATATATTTTCTAAACATAAGTCTCATTCCAGTTACTTTCCACCAACCTTTCAAAGATATGGGATTAAACAGAAAGAAATGTTTTAATAACCTTTTAAAATAATTTTGGATATTTTTCTTTGATATATCAAAATTCAACTAGTGGTAGCTATTTAAAGGTGAGTTGCAATGTAGGATCTGAAACTAAATAAACTCTTGATCCTCTGTTATGTTAAAATCCAATGGTTTCTCTTGCACTTTGATGGGCTCTTTAGCTCATTTGTAATTTTATAGCCTCGTGTATTGGTTATTTGGAAAATATTGGCCCACTGAATTGTGCAGATCTTTCAAAAACTGACACATTTCATTATCCAGTATAAAAAAATCATGTATTTAATATCACCAGTCTCATTGGAAAAGTCTTTATTTGGAAGCTGTCAAGCTCATGGTTTAAATTCAGATTTTCAAAAATGTTAATTTTTACCTGAAAGCTTGAATTCTATCATTGTTAACATGTAGCACAAATTACTTTCCTTCAAGCGAGAGGCTCACTTTGTTTATTTTACAAACCATGTCTGCCAAATGGCCAAGTCTGAATGACAGCTTGTCTGTCCATTGTTCTTCCATGTGAATATCGTGTACTGTGGAAAACACTTGCTAGCTCAGTTCACAATTCAATCACAGAGAACAGTTCCTTCAAGATGGTCATCCCACTTTGGTAGATAGTACCATCATATTACATATGTTTCTGTCATTTTATCACACATAATATTCAAATAATGTATATTCAAAGATTAAGTTTAAAAAATATGCTACCTACTTCATCAATAACATTATTAAATGAACTAATTTATGTTGTTTTACAGTGTGAGTGCATTGTGGTAAAGAACACACTGATTTAGACTAGTGCAGCTTGATGTCATTGCTTTGGTTCTTACTAAATTGCTAGCAGTTTCACCTACTATTATTTTTGCACATTGGTAAAAGTTTAATCATGGTGAAAATTATAAGCAATGGCTTTGCCTTACTACACAAAATAATTTTGACCTCAAAGTAGCCCTGTAGTATCTCAGGGACCCCTAGAAATCCATGGATCATACTTGGAGAATCTTTGCTATGAACAACCATACAGATAAAAATTGCTACCAAAAGATACTTTAAAATGACTAATGTCCTTCTTTTTAAGCACTATGAAGCAAACATATAACCCACAACAACTTTTACAAATTTCTCTCTTTCATCGAAAGCTTTACTCCTGTAACTGTACTCTTTCTCCTCTAAACCCCCTAAAAACTCCCTGCTTAGTTACAGTCCAACATTTTTTAATACTTCTCTATTTACTTCTTCTCTATTTATTCTCATCTTAAAAGTTCAAAATAGGCCTGTGCTGTGAAGAGCACCCAGCGGAAGGAAGGAAGGTGAAAGGTGGAGATCTGGGACAGCTGCTCTGAGATCCGCTTTCCCTCTGGCCTGCCTGGACCCAATCAGTGAGGACTAGCTAGCCCCACCCAACCAATTCTCAGGCCTCCTGATAGTGCCAGCTCTTGGATCCACTCTGCAGAGGCACAGGCAGTCATAAAGGGCACTTTTCTGAGCTCCCAACCTTAAACATCTTTAAAGATGTTTAAAGAAAGGGCAGAGGGAACCTATAGTAGAACTTTGTGGAGTTCAACCCTGCAGGGGGTCAGGGAACTCAATTTGGGCCTTGCAGCCCAAAATCAGTCTGAATCTCAGGGGTCTTCCATTGGCTAGCTGAGATCAAAGCACTTATTTCTGCACATGGCTGCACACATTGTATATTATGACAGCAGAGATATAGTCTAAAATAGGCCTTTCAAATTTTTTTCTTTCTTTTTCTCATTCCACTCTGCAAATTCTTTCTTTTTTTCTGTCCTCTTTTTCCAACTTAGTGTCTTGCTCCACCATATTATTCCTCATCTTCTTTTCTGTTCCTGTTCCTGCCCTAATTCAGATTTCTTCTATCATTTTTTCGTTTTCCTGTATGTTCTTTACTTCTTACATTTTACCTCACTCAAGGGTCAATAGTTTCAAAGGAAAGTGAGCTTTTATTACTGTTAAGTGGTTATATTCTTGTCCTTATTCTTGCACTGTTTTTTCCTTTTCAATTTAACAGTTTCCTAAAGATTTTATGGTCATTCTATGTCCTCTGGCTTCACTTGAAACCTTCTCCAATTCTTTTACTTATCTACTCCTCTCATACTGACTCTGTCTAAGCCCCCATCCTAAATGGTAAAGATGCTATATTAAAAAGTTTATTCACTGCAAGCATATTTTGGGTTGCTTCTTTATTTTAATTTAATTCACATGGTTTAAAGGTGATAGATTAATGACTACCGCAAGAGGTTAACTTGCAAGTTGAGCTTGATCCTATTGTGTTGCTGATTGTATCAATTGGGATAAAGGATTGTGATTGATTTAATGAGCGGTCTTCTCTGATATGAAAATGAGAATGTCTATGAGTCGTTACAGACTCAGAAGCTAAAGTGCAACTATATGAGGAAGATTTAAGTAATAATCCAGAAATTAAACCAAGGACAACCCAACAACAAAAATAAAAATGAGAAAACACATAAGCAAGACACAAAGACAAACTTCCTGTTCACCAATGGAAAGCAGTAGGACAAATGAGGATGAAAAGTCTGATAGTGAAGCACCAGGACACCCTGAACTCATACATAGCACAGGAAGTAAAAAAACAGATCAATCAGGCTCTAGAAAAATTCAAAACAGAAATAATTTCCCAGATAACCATAGAGATGGTGAGCAAAATGAAAGTCATGATTTGAGACTCTACAACAGAAACTGACAAAAAAATAGATGAGCTCAGGACCATTATAGAAGCCCAACATGATGAAAGCCCAACATAACAAAGAAATGGAAACAGTGAATGCCAAACAGGAAAGATATGGAATCCATAAAACAGATTTAAACATATCCAGGAGATTAAAAACTCTGTTGAAAGTGTTCAAAACAGAATAAAAGAATGCAAAGATAGAATCTCAGATATAGAACATAGGACTGCGGTCAGTGACCATGAAATGAGAAGTCCGGTAAAAACAGTAAGGGATTGCTGGGTGTGGTGGTGCAAGTCTGTACTCCCAGCACTTGGAAGGCTGAGGCAGGAGGATTGCTGTGAGTTCAAGACCAGCCTGAGCTACATAGTGAGTTCCAGGTCAGTCTCAACTACATAGTGAGACCCTGTCTCCAAAAAAACGAAAAAACAAACAAACAAAAACAGTAAGGGATCATGAGAAATTGATCCAACAACTCCTAGAAGAATAACATAAGACTGATAGGAATCTATGAAGTAGCAGGAGAAAATACAAATGACTTAAAAAAACCTGCTCCAGAATTAATGACAGAAAACTTCCCAAATAGAGGGGAAGAATTTGACATACAGATAAGTGAGGCATATAGGACTCCAACTAGCCATGATAAAAAAAAAAAATCTACACCTAGATATATAATAATCAAGATCTCAGAAACCCAACAGAAGAACAAAGTACTATAAGCAGTAAGAGAAAAGAAACAAATCACATGCAAATGGAAGCCCATCAGAATCACAGCAGACTTTTCAACACAAACCCTCGGGTCAAAGATAACCTGGAATGAGGTATTTCAAGTCCTAAAAGAAAACAACCTCCAACCTAGAACTGATGTATCCTGCAAAACTGTCTTTCAAAATAGATGGGGAAATAAGATATTTCCATGACAATGAACACCTGAGAAACTTCATGAATACCAAACCACCACTACAAGGAATTCTAAACAATATCCTAGAAAAATACAATGAACGTCACAACACCATGAGGCTCAACAGAGCAAATCAAATAGGCAAGGCAAGAAACTAAAAGGAGAGGGTGAAAAATTAAAAAGAGTAAACAAAAGGACAATAACATGACAATAATAAGTCAGTACATATCAGTTATAACCATCAATATCAATGGCCTCCATTCACCAATCAAGAGAAATAGACTGGCAGAATGGATTAAGAAGCAAAATCCAACAATATGTTGAATACAAGAAACACACCTAGTGCAAAAAGAAGCCCATAGACTGAAAGTGCAAGGATGGAAAACAATTCTCCAAGCATCAGGAGGCCAGAAAAAAGCAGGGGTAGCAATCTTATTTGCAGACAAAGTAAATTTCAAACCAAAACTGATTAAAAGAGACAAAGAGGCCACTACATCCTTGTAACGGGAACAATTCAAGAGGAAGAGATGACAATCATAAACATATATGCACCAAATATTAATAATGCCCCCAACTATATAAAACAAATATTAAGTAACTTGAAAAACCAAATAAGCACTAATACACTTGTAGTGGGGGATCTAAATATCCCACTATCACAAATAGACAGATCATCTATGCAAAAAAGCAACAATGAAATACTAGAACTGAACGAAGCTTTCGAACATATGGACTTAATAGATGTCTATAGAGTGTTCCACTGCACAAAATCAGAATATACATTCTTTTCTGCTGCAGTTGGGTCATTCTCCAAGATAGATCACATACTATCTCACAGAACAGGTTTGAATAAATGCAAAAGAATCAAAGTTATACCCTGTATATTATCAGATCATAGTGCAATCAAGCTGGAAATCGATAGCACAAGAAACCATAGGAACTTCACAAACACGTGGAGATTGAACACTCTCCTGAATAATCAATGGGTTACAGAGGAAATTAAAGAAGAAATTAGACAGTTTTTACAAATAAATGAAAATGCCAATAAACATATACAAATCTATGAGACACAATGCAAGCAGTTCTACATGGAAAATTCATAGCACTGACTGCCCACACTAGGAAAACAGAGCTAGCTCAAATAAACAACCTAGTGATGAATCTTAGACTTCTAGAAAAATAAGAGCAAGAAAAACCCAAAGCTCATACAAGAAAGGGAATTATAAAGATTAGAGCAGAAATCAACGCAATGGAAACTAAGAAAATGATAAAAAGATGAATGAATCAAAGAGTTGGTTTTTTGAAAGAATAAATAAAATCAATAAACCCTTAGCTAACCTTATCCAAAACAAAAAAAGGTGAAATCACAACAGATCCAACAGAAATCCAGAGGATAATCAATACCTACTTTGAGAACCTGTACTCTAACAAAATGGAAAACACAGAAGAAATGGACAGATTTCTAGATTCTTATGAATTACCAAAATTGAACAAAGAAGATAAAAACATTTTAAACACCCCAATCACAATCAGTGAAATTGAAAATGTAATTAAAAGTTTACCAACAAAGAAAAGCCCAGGTCCTGATGGATTCACTGCTGAATTTTACAAGACATTTAGAGAAGAACTACTGCCACTACTCTTTAAACTTTTCAATGAAATTGAAAGGGAAGCAATACTTCCAAATTCATTCCTGGAAGCAAGTATCACTTTGATTCCCAAACTGAGGAAAGATACAATTAAAAAAGAGAACTACAAGCCAATTGCATTAATGAATATAGATGTAAAAATCCTTAATAAGATACTAGCAAATAGAATACAGAGGATCATCAAGAATATCAGGCATCCTGACTAAGGTGCATTTATTCCAGGGATGCAAGGATGGTTCAACATATGTAAGGCAATAAATGAAATACACTGTATTAACAAAGTCAAGGACAAAACCATATGATCCTCTTGATAGATGCATAAAAAGCATTTGACAAAATTCAACATCCATTCATGATAAAAAAAAACCTGCAAAAAATTGGAATAGATGGTCTGTACCTCAACTTAATAAAGGCTATCTATGAAAAACCAACAGCCAACATCATATTAAATGGCCAAAAGCTGAAAACCTTCATGTTAAAATCAGGAACAGGATAAGGATGCCCACTATTACCAGTCCTCTTTGATATAGTTCTGGAAACTTTAGCCACAGCAATTAGACAAGAGAAAAAAATTAAAGCAATAAAGATACAAAAGGAAGAAGTTAAACTGTCATAATTTGCTGATGATATGATACTCTACATTGAAGACAAAAAAAAACTCCACCAAAAGACTTCTCAACTTAATTGACACTCTGCTAAAGCAGAGTAGCTGGATACAAGGTCAATACCCAAAAATCAATAGCTTTCTTGTAATGAATAACAGACTCACTGAGAAAGAAATTAGGGAAACAATTCCTTTCACAATAGCATAAAAAAATCAAGTATCTATGAATCAATCTAATAAAAGAAACAAAAGATCTCTACACTGAAAATCTCTGCACTCTGAAAAAAGAGATCGAAAAGGATATAAGAAAATGGAAAGATGTCCCCTGCTCCTGGGTAGGAAGAATCAACATAGTGAAAATGGCCATACTACCAAAACTGCTATACAGATTCAAGGCAATGCCAATCAAAATTCCAACAGTATATTTCACAGAACTAGAAAAAAGAATCCAAAAATTCATTTGGAACCATAAGAGACCTAGAATAACAAAAGCCATCCTAGGCAACAGAGACATGGTAGCAGGTATAACAATCCCCAATTTGAAAGTATACTACAAAGCCACTGTGATAAAAACAGCATGGTACTGGCAAAGAAACAGACCTGAGGATCATCAGTGGAACAGATTGGAAGACACAAAAACAACTCCATATGTACTCTGCTACCTCATCTTTGACAAAGGAGCTGACAGTCCCCACTGGAGGAAAGATAGCCTCCTTAATAATGGTATTGGAAAAACTGGATTTAAACCTGCCAAAGATTAAAACTGGACCCTTATCTTTCACCATGCACTAAATTAAAATCCAAGAGGTTAAAGATCTAAATATTAAAACAGAAACACTAAACTTGCTGGAAGATAAGTTAGGAAGAACTCTTGAAGACATTGGCATAGGAAAAGACTTTATGAAGAAATCTTCAGCATGGGAACTAGCACAAAGAATTAACAACTGGGATCTCATCTTATTAAAAAGCTTCTGCACTGCAAAAGAAACCATCAATAGAACTAAAAGACAACCTACAATGTAGGAAAAAATTTTTATGAGCTGGTCCTCAGACAAAGGACTATTATCTAGAATATATAAAGAACTCAAAACAATCTGTCCCCCTAATATAAAGAGCTGATTCAAAAATGGGCATCTGAAATGAAGAGACATTTCTCAGACAAAGAGTAAAAGCAGCAAGTAAATATATGAAAAAATGTTCCATATCACTGGTCATTCAAGAGACGCAGATGAAAGCAACACTGAGATTCTACCTCACCCCACGAAGAATGACTGCTATCAATAAATCAACCAATAACAAATGTTGGTGGGGTTGTGGGGAGAAAGGAACCCTTCTCCATTGTTGGTAGGAGTGCAGACTGGTGCACCCATTGGAAATCAATATGGAGGTACCTCAAAGAACTATGTTTATAGCGGCACAGTTTGTAATAGCTAAAACTTGGAAACAGCTCATTTGCCCATCAGTTGGAGACTGGATAAAGAAGATGTGGTTTTTCTATAAAATGGAATAATAGCCATAAAGAATGAGAAATTAGATTCATTCATAGGAAAATGGATATATATTGAGGATATACTCCTAAGTGAAATAAATAAATCACACATGTGTAAATACCGAATAGTTTCTCTGTTGTAAAAAACTATTATTATAAATAAGATCCTAATGATATAATTGACAATGTGAAATGGGAACAAAAGGGCTAAAGGTGTGGGGGAAAGTGGGAAGGGTAGGGAAAGGGAATAAGGGAAAAGAAAAGAAAATATGAAAAAAATGGAAATAAAGTGTTAGTAAATAGGGAGGGGAGGAGGGGGTGAAGGGAGGGCAGGGACAAGGCTAAAAAATGAGAACCAGGACCTGTCATGTAAAGGTACAGGATCCCAGTGATGAATGTAACTGTACTGTATACCTAAAATGTGCCAATCAACTCAATGGGAAAAAAAAAAAGTTAAAAATAACTGGTTTAGATAGAAGGAATGAGAAACAGCCAATTGTGAGAACATTATGATTCTTGACTTATTAAAAAGGTCATTAGAAAAAAGTTGTATACTTCTGTTGCCATGTTTTAAATACTTTTGAGAAGCAAATTATTATATGCTATACCAAATATTTGCTGTTAATACGAGCATGATCTCCACCCATCTAAATTCTTATGCAATAGGGTAGTGGTGACATACCTATGGTACATGTGTTGTTTTTCTTTTAAAACAAAAAATGTTAATGTATGACCTGTTTTCTTCAAATTAAAACCTCTCTATTCAGATTTAATTTCAGTGTTGGCACTTTGCAATAAATAAGTGGTTTTTGGGTTGTAGTTTGGGCACTCATCTCTGAAAGTTTCACCATCACAGCTACAGGATCTGGAGCCATGGAAAACACATTATTTAAATCATCATACTGCCCCATGTAGGTTCTGCCAGTGGAAATTGTCTTTCATAATCTTTGAAAAGCAGAAGAGATGACAACTGATATTCTTCCTCAGCAGTGGCTGGTAGATGCCTTGTTTGAGAGCAAACATAAAATTTATAGTTCTTTATGGACAAGCTATTGTGAATTACCTACTTTGGTTGTTCAAGCAAATATGATCATCAGGCACTTACTGTGGTGCCTGGGTGTTCAAATTTCCTCAAAGACAGCAATATATTTCCAGTGGTCTTAATTTTTCCAGTCCAGTGATTTTATAATTTTACATTTAGTTATCCCTTTCTGCTATATCCTAGAGAAAGTGTTTTCCTCGAAAAAACCCTAATTGATAACAAGTCTGATCCAGATGTGTTTCCATTGTACAAAAACCCAAAGATAGTGACCAGAGATTTAGTTATATGTCTTTGTTAAGCTGAACAATTAGAACTTCATTGATAATGGAAAATGGAATACTTTATAATCTGGAAAGCAGTGACAAGATAATTATTTATAGCATTTTGGAGTGAAAAATATACCGTAGAAAAGCCTTTGAGAGTCTACTGTTACAATAGGATTTTAAGAGGCAATAAGGATTGCAAGGACTGTGGAATTGGCTGTCTGCCTTTAAATAAAAGGTTAGGATTTCAAATTCTTAGCTTGAGGCATAAAGACACAGAGAACTTCTAGGACTGCCCTAAAAATATCCCTTATAGCCATATGGTTAATGTATAATTTTTTTTCATTCTGTAGGTTGGATAATTATAACCCAAATGGAATTCACAGACTTGCCAGGTCTCTTATGTAAAAGTTAGGGCATTGATTGGGAAAGAGCAAAAATTGGAATGAGGACATTTGGGTAGATTCCAGTAACTCTGAGAATCATGAACTTCTAAATCTGGAGCTTCCTCTCTTCTCTGTTTAAGATTACCTCTCCTTATTAAATACCCTGAAACAGTTGTGTAGTACAGGATACAGTCATAACCCACCTCTACCATTTCTTATTGACCATGGTCTCATAACTAAAGTCAGAGCTTATAGACCTTGCAAAGGCAAGTACAAAGTCTGACCTAGAGGATACAACATACACACAGAAGAATTGAAAGAATTATAGAATCAAAAACTTGGAACAATTTGTGCAAATGTAATCTAATAACCTTAGATATGAAAGAAAGAAATATAATTTTGGATACGGCCAAATTTGTTAATGTGAGGGCAGTTACACTAGATTCTACATTCGATATTTAGTCTGAGTGCCAGGAAATAACTCTGAAAAGGCATGCAGGCCACAGTCAGAGGCCCACCCAGACACCATCACTAGGTGTGTTCCACCCCAGCCAAAAGCCCACTCAGACACCAGCAACTCAGGTGCACAGCCCCCAGCAAAAGGCTCTCCCAGACAACAGCTGTAAAGGTAGGCATATGCTAGCTAGGGGCATGCCCAGATACCATTCTAAGAGTGCACAGGCCCCCAAAGCCCACCTGGACAACAGAGCCGTGCAGGGATCCAGAAGACCACCATTCTGAACCCAGGAAATGGTGCAGTGGTGAGCAGCAGAGAAAAGTCCTCTCTGAGGCTTGCTCACTATTGAAGACAACTGGGTGAGCACAGAGTTGCTTCAACCAAGGTGCAGCAGGCTGCATCTTTAGAAAAGATAAGACAGAAAAAAAAAACAAGATTCAAAACCAGACTTCCAGATCACTTAGGTGAATCCCAAAGGGGCAACCATATGGAAGAATCTGATACTCAACCACCTGGACTCCATGAACTGGCAACAAAAGAGGATTTGGAAAAAATAAAATCAGAAATAATTTCTTCAGTGATTATGTACATAGTGAAAGACATGATTAATAACTCTAGAGCAAATAGAGATAAAAAATAGAGGAGCTGAGGAACATGATGGTATCCCAGCATAGGAAACAAATGGAATCCATAAAATAGATGCAAACAGATATTCAGGAGATTCAAAACTCCACTGGAAGTCTACACAGCATAAGGAGCCAGTGTGAGGACAGAATATCAGATATAGAAGACTGTTGCAGTTAGTGATCAGGAAAAGAAAAATTTCTTAAAAATAGTAAGGGACCACAAGAAATCAATCCAGCAGCTGCTGGATGATGCAAAGAAGAATAGCATAACACTGATCTGAATCAATGAAGAAACAAGATAGTGCAAATTACACTAAAAGAAACTTCCCAAGTGGGGGAAAATAATTTGTCATACAGACAACTAAGGCATATAGGAATCCACCTAGTTATGATAAAATAAATCTACACCTAGGCATATAGTAGTCAAGATTTCAGAAACCCAACAGAAGAACAAAATTCTACAAGCAGTTAAATAAAAGAAACAAATCACATACAAAGGAAGCCCATCAGTGTCACATCAGACTTCACAACACAAACTCTCAAGTTAAGAAGAGCCTAAAGTATTTCAAGTCCTAAAAGAAAACAACCTCCAACACAGATTGATGAAACCTGCAAAACTATCTTTCAAAATTGGACAAATAAGATATTTCATGACAAAGAACACCTGAGGAACTTCGTGAATACCAAAGCAGCACTCCAAAATATTTTAAACAATATCCTAAGAAGAGACAATGAGGATCACAACCCCAGGAAGCCCAGCAGAATTAATCCATTAGGCAAGACAAGAAATTATATGCAAGCTCAGTGGTTCTGCAGCCTGCCTTGCAAGCACAAGGACTGGATTTCGATCCCTGGTACAAAAATAAATAAATAAATAAATAAATGCAAAGGGGGAGAACCCAACAACAAGAAAAGATTATAACAAGGATAAGTCAATATATATCAATTACAACCATCAGTATTAATGGTCTCAATTCACAAATCAAAAGAAATAGACTGACTGGCACAATGGGTCAAGAAGCAAGATCCAACAATATGCTGCATACAAGAAACATATTTAATTCAAAAAGAAACTCGTAGTTAAATGGTGGAAAACAATACTCCATGTGATAGGAATCTGAAAAAAAGCAGGGGTAGCTATCATCTCTGCAGATTGAGCGGCTTTCAAACCAACACTAATTATGAGAGGCAAAGAAGGTCACTACATCCTTTTAAAGGAAACAATCCAAGAGGAAGAGATGACAATCATAAATATATATGCACTAAATACTAGTGCACCCGACTATATAAAATAGATATTAATGACATGAAAATCAAATAAGCACTAATACAATAGTAGCGATGGACCTCAATACCCCACTGTCACAAATAGATAGATCAACTAGATAAAAAATGAACAACAAAATACTAGTACTCAACCAAACTCTTGACCAAATGGACTTAACAAATGTTTACAGAGTATTCCACCCCCACAAAAGGAGACCATTCTTTTCAGGTGCACATGGGTTGTTCTCCAAAGTAGACCACATATTCACTCATAAAACATGTTTAAGTGCAAGGGAATTGAAGTTATCCCCTGTATATTATCAGACCATAGTGTGATGAAATTGGAGATCAATAGCAAAAGAAACCACAAGAATTTCATAAACACATGGAAATTGAACAATCCCGAATAACCAATGGGTCACAGAGGAAATTAAAGAAGAAATCAAACATTTACTGCAATTAAATGATAATACCAATACAATATATCAGTAGCTATGGGACACAATGAAAGCAGTCTTATGAGGGAAATTCATAGCAGTGAAAACTCATATTAGGAAAATAGAGTGAGCTCAATCAAACAACCTGATGCTGAACATTACAATTCTAGAGTAAGGAGAGCAGAACAAATCCAAAGCTTATATAAGGGAAAATTTATAAAAATCAGAGCAGAAATCAATGCAATAGAGACTAAGAACAATACAAAAATATCAATGAAGCCAAGATTTAGTTCTTGAAAGAATAAATAAAATTGACAAACCTCAGCCAAATTTATCAAAAAAGGAAAGACCAAATCCATACAATTAGGAATGAAAAGAGAAAAATTACAAGAGATCTGGCAGAAATCCAGAGGATCATCAATACCTACTTTGAGAACCTATATGCCAATAACATGGAAAACACAGAAGAAATGAACAGATTGCTATCAATTACCATATGAGTTGCCAAAGTTGAACAAAGAAGACCTAAAAATTCTAGATAACCCAATATAAATCAACAGAATGAAAAATGTAATTAAAAACCTACTGACAAAGAAAAGCCTGGGTCCTGATGGCTTCACTGCTAATTCTACAAGATATTTAGAGAAGAACTATTATCACTCCTGTCTAAACTTTTCAATGAAATTGAAAGGGAAGCAATACTTCCAAATTCATTCCTGGAAGTAAGCATTACCTTGATTCCCAAAGCAGAGAATAACCCAACCGAGAAAGAGAACTATAGGCCAATCTCACTAATGAATATAGAATAAAAAGTGCTCAATAAGATACTGGCAAATGGAATGCAGAAGATTGTCAAGAAGAGAATACATCCTGACCAAGTGGGATTAAGCCCAGGGATGCAGGGATAGTTCAACACAGGCAAATCAGTAAATGTAATACACTATTAATTGAGCCACAGAGAGAAACCATATGGTCACCTCTATAGATGCAGAAAAAACATTCAATAAATTCCAACACCAGGGGTGAAGGGAGGGAAGGGGTATGGGGAAAAAATGAGAACCAAGATATGCCATGTAAATGTACAAGATCCCAATGATGAATGTAACTACTATATATCTAAAAAGTACCAATAAACTCAATGAAAAAACATCCAACACCCACTGATGATAAAAACCCTACAGAAAATTGACATAGAGAGAATTTATCTCAACCTAATAAAAGCCTTCTATGAAAAATTAATAGCCAATATTATACAAAATAGTCAAAAACTGAAATCCTTCATGCTAAAATCAGGAACAAGACAAAGTTGTCCAGTATCACCACTCCTGTTCAATATAGTTATGGAAACATTAGCCACACCAATTGGACAAGAGAAAGAAATAAAAAGAATAAAGATGGGAAACAAAGAAATTAAATTGTCATTATTGGCAGATAACATGATACTGTATATGGAAGACCCAATAAATCCACCAAAAAGTCTTCTAGACTTAATAACCAAATTTAGTAAAGTAGCTGGATGCAAGGTCAACACAGAAAAATCAATAGCCTTCCTGTACCTGAACAACAGACTCAACAAGAGAGAAACTAGAAAAATAACTCCTCTCATAATAGCATCCAAAAAATGAAATATCTCTAAATGAACCTAACAAAAGAAATTAAAAACCTATATTCTAAAAAATACAGCACTCTGAAAAAAGAGATTGAAGAGGATATCAGAAAATGGAAAGACATCCTTTGCTCCTGGATAGGAAGAAACAATATAGGAAAATGGCCATACTTTCAAAACTGCTATATAGACTCAATGCAATCCCAGTTGAAATTCCAACAACATACTCCACAGAACTTGAGGAAAAAATAAAAAAATTTATTTGGAACCAGAAAAGACCTATAATAGCAAAAACAATTCGAGGCAATAAAGGCAAGGTAGGTAGTATCACAGTCCCCAACTTGAAACTGTACTACACAGCCACTGTGATAAAAACAGCATGGTACTGGCAAAGGGACAGACCCAAGGAGCAGTGGAACAGATTAGCAGATGCAGAATCAAATCCAGACATACTCAGCCACCTCAACTTTGACAAAGGGGTCAACTATTCTCACTGGAGGAAAGATAGCCTCTGTAATAAATGGTGCTGGAAAAATTGGGTTTCAATTTGCCAAAGATTAAATTAGACTCATATCTCTCACTATGCACTAACCTAAAGTTGAAATGGATTAAAGATCTAAATTAAATATCAAAACAGAAACACTAAACCAGCTGGAAAAGAGGTTAGGTAGAAATCTTGAAGATATTGGTACAGGAAAAGATTTCATGAACAAAACCTCAGTCACACATGAACTAACACAAAGAATCAACATGTGAGATCTCATCTTATCAAAAAGCTTCTGCACAGCAGGAGAAACCTCCGACAGAGTAAAGAGACAACCCACAATGTGGAAAAATATTTTTACCAGCTGTTTCTCAGATGAAGGTCTACTATCTAGAATATATAGAGAACTTAAAAAAATCAGACTTACCAAATTTAAAGACCCAATCCAAAAACAGGCATCTGAAATGTAGAGACATTTCTCATTTCTCAATGTAGAGACAAAGAAGTAGAAAGAGCAAATAAATATATGAACAAATGTTCAATATCACTGGTCATTTGAGAGATACAAATAAAAACAACACTGAGATTCTACCTTACCCCAGAAGGAGTGGCTGCTGTTATAAAATCAATCAATGACAAATGCTGGCAGGGCGTGGAGAAAAAGAAACCCTACTCCACTATTGGTAGAAGTATAGACTGGTGCAACCACTGTGGAAATCTATGTGGAGATACCTAAAAAAAAATAGGATAAGAGGTCTCATTTGTCCCAGCTATTCCCCTGCTGGGTATCTTTCCCAGAGAATTAAAAGAATCACACCACAGGCATATATGTGCACCCATGTTCATAGCAGCACTATTTGTAATAGCTAAAACTTGGAAACAGCCCAATTGCCCATCAACAGGAGACTGGATAAAGAAAGTGTGTGTGTGTGTGTGTATGTGTGTTTAATATAAAATGAGTACTACTCAGCCATGAAGAATGAGAAACTAAAGACATTTATAGTTAAATGGATGTATATTGAGGCCATACTCTTGAGTGAAATAAATGGGACACAGGACACACATGTGTAAATACTGACTAGTTTCTCTAATGTGAAAAACTGAAACTGTAAATAAGGATCAAAATGTATTATAGATAATGTGAAATAGAAAGAAAAGGGGCAAAGGGGAAGGGAAAGTGGGAGGGGCAGGAAAAAAGAAAAGGAAGAAGAATAAATATGAGAAAAGAAAAAATAAAAAGGTCTGTGTAAACAGGGGTGGAGGGGTCAAAAGTAAGACAGAGAGTGGGGAAAAAATAAGAACCAAGATATATTACATAAGGGTACAAATTCCCAATAATGACTGTCAGCATATTGTATTCCTAAAATGTACCAATAAAATTAATGAATTAAAACATTTTAAAAATTAAACCATGTTTAATTGGCTGACTAAAATCAGGATCCAACAGTAGCCTTCTTTAAATGAAATTGGTATGATGAAGAAATACAAAGGATTACAAAGATGAAATTGTTAGTGTTAATTAATCATATGCGACCTGCCTACTCACTCCAGACTATGTCCCCAAGGAGAGCTCAGAGGTCAGTGCCATCATGACGGTATTAAAAAAAATACATCAGTGAAGGGAAGACTGGAGTCCTTGTAGACTAGGGGTGGCCATGCGGTACAATATTACTCAGATGTGCTACCATAAGTTGCAGAGGCCAGTTGATAACACTGAGCCCCCAGAGACAAAGCACATAAGATAACTCTACTGGATAACCAGCCAGATTCCAGATCCAAATGTAGAGATCTTTGACAGGGATTTCTTACCATTGTGTTCCTGGGAATAGAATCTTAAAAGTTTTGGTTTACTTGTAAAACTTTTTAAAAACTCTAGTACACAGATATCTGGCTTAAACAGCCACAAGAGAGAGTCCAGTTGATGTGGGTCTCTTAAAATGAGCTAGTTAACAGGGTCTCTTAAAAGAAATGGAGACTGAGCTTCGTGAGGAAGGACCTTATGATGCTGCAACAAGAATGTATTATAACATTTTCCCCAAGAGGAAATTCTCTCATGTATTGTGGCAAAAGACATTTGCAGATTTTTGGACACAGTCCTAAAATGACTAAATTTTAGAGAAACCCCAAATTTTAAGATCTAATAGTTAGAGTGGGAAATTATTACTGTCAGTTGATAAGTGGAATTTTGCCTTGAATCTATCTCCCAGTGTACCTAATAGACCTATAAACCTTGTGTCGTGGTTATCCTACCAGTCTCCAGAAACATACCTGGCAACTGGAAGAAACTGTATTTCTAGCCCTTAAAGAGAGCTCTTGTGTTATAAAGGGTCAAAATAAAGTCCCTATAACTGCCACCTTCCTAACAACATAGTAAATAATAATTCTACAATTTCAGAGAATGTTCACAGATGAGTATCACAAAATATGTAAGTCATAAGGACAGTTACACAAGCTTTGCCTGTGTGATTTACCAAGACCCTGCTTCAACGTAGAAAAGCAAAAGGCCCAAGAGGCAGCTCAGTGTAAAGGCACAGGAGGAAGACAGGAAGGAGAGGGGAGGATGGGACAGGGGAGAGAAGAGGAGAGGAGAACGGGGAGGAGGAGACAAGAGGAAGAAGGGGAAGAGGAAGGAGGAGGAGGAAGAGAAGAGGAAAAGGAAGGGGGAAAAGAGGGTGAGGGGAAGGGGAAGAAAAACAGATATGAATTAGCAGACCAAGACCTAATACATACTTACATATTAAATACTCTAGATATTTTTCTTTAGAGGAATATACTGTCCTCCAGTCTTTCTGAAAATGTGGTCTTTGGACCTGTTATTTCCTACTTCTGATATAGACATAGTCACGAAAATGTTTTTCTAGGATTTTCCAAACTCGGTGGAACATGGTCGCCAGGACTATGTTACTTGCGAGGGTCAAGGAGGGACTGGTGAAGACTATGGCAAACTGAAAATCTCATACCACGTCACATGGGGAGGCTGCCACTCAGTGCCAGGCTTGTGCCAGAATTGTGTGACTGATGGGGACTCTTGTGATTTTTCTGAAGAAATTGGAAATTCAGACTTTCATGTGAAATCTCAAAATTTCAAGGTTAGTCCCATATTTGCTAATCAAGGTGCCAGTCAGAAATCGGAGGGATCTACAGACAAGAGTGGGCCTCCAGCCAACAGTCTGCAACTTCTGCCTATAGTACCTCGCATTTTTGAGGGCAGGAAGTAAGACTTACTTGTGCAAACAAGCTCAGGACAGTGACCAGCCTGTACTAGCTTCTCGTTGAGTATTTGTTAACTTTAGTCAAGTCGTAAAATAATCTAAAATTATACATTGTCTAATTCTACAGCCAGAAATCCTTAAACAGAGGGTCATTTTCTTACTCCTTCTTATAGGCCCCAGAGCCTAGAATATTATTTGCACACAGTAGAGGCTCAAACACGTTTTGAGTTGTTGAAGGGAAACATGTCAAGTGCTCATTAACAGCTTAGCTGGATTTTGCTTATAAGATGAAAAACAAGATATCTCTTAAGGTTTAAGATTGATTTGATGAGAGGTCAGCAGAGAGATTAAATGCTGCCCTCAGGAGGTGTAATAGAGCATCTCAATGATTTCTGAGCAAGAATGGGAAAGTGTGTGACCCCCAAACCTTACAGGAAACTTGGCAACACAATAAACTGCTTCCTTGACATGTGTGGCCTTGAGTCACTGTGAGACACGAGGCTCTGTTTCTGCCATGCAGGCCCCTGTTCATGGCTGCCACTGTTGGATGGGACTCATCAGAAAGGCTGCTGATTTATGATGGTCACTTGATAGATAGTTTAAATGTCCACTCCATGTACAACCACAATATATGAAGGAAGTTTTGCAGAATAGGCTAATAAAATGTATTCACCTTTTCAAATTTTGAAAGTTGAAAACTTTGCCCAGACTTATGCATTTTTTCAAAGATTAGTAACTCAAAAATAGTTAAAATTTAAAATCAAAATTAGCAAGCAGTGGATTTATAAGGAAAACTAAGTAATATTACATATCTATGTATACTACCGCTATATGATGTGACTTTCAAAATGAACTATTTTATATAAATTAAAAAAAAATGGTTTGCAGGGTTTAGCTCAGCATTTCGGTGGCCTGCCTTGCAAGCGCAAGGACCCAAGTTCAATCCCCGGTACCAAAAAAAAAAAAAAAAAAAGTAGTTTGCAGAGTCAATATTGAATTGCTCCCAGTTTGCTATTTTAAAGATTGACTGTAAATATTTCCTGCTGAATTATCATGCCATATATTGAGTAATGTATTTGCCTTATCTAATACACAATGAAAACATTCTTGGAAAATTTTTGCCATATGTTAAATAATACATTTTAAATTCACAATAATGACAATATTTTATTATGCATATATAAAGCTCATATGATTTTGAGCAGCACTTGAAATATTAAAAAATTAGCAAGGAAAGCATTCATTCCAAAATGTTTAACTGGACTTTCGATCTTATTTCTTCGAAATAATCAACTCTGTACACTCCCAACACATATTCCTAATTTTATACTGGACAAACAAGAAAATATTCAATTGCACATAGAATTAAGTAATAGTTTCTACCGTAAGAACTTAGATCAAAATCTTTAACATCCCATAACACTCAGACTAATTAATTGACACATATTCTTGAAAATGTATTGATTTAATAAATAAATATGTATAGAGTATTTTATGTGTCAGATACTCTTGGCTTTGGGACTATATCAGTGAAAGGGCAAAAAGTGTCAGTTTACCTTGAGCTTAAATTCTAAATCATCTTGATGGTTTGGTTATCCTTATTTTCATTTTTTTACAGTTAAGAATTCTGAAAAAGTAGCCATATAATTATTTATAGTTTTTATATTTATAACATATTGTTTTTGAACTTTCCAAAGTACTTTCAAATACGTTCACAATTAACCTTCACGTTTCCCTGGTGTTGAGGTTAAGTTTGGTAGATGTTACTGTGTCAGCATTACCGATTTGGAAACTATGTATGATACCTGCAGCCACTTGTCATAGGACCTGTCTCATCTCTCTACAGCATACACAATTGTGAAAGCGTATGAAGGAGACAGAGTCAGAGGCTGAATAAAGGAACCTTAAAGTAGTTGTCACGGGGAAGGGGGAGAGATTAAGAATGCTAGGAATATACTCTGGTTTCTCTTCAGATTATATAAATCTTTCGCCTTTTACTAAAGAATGCCAGGAACTGCTGAGATTGATAGCTGTGCAGTCACCAATTGGTTGTAAATACTAGTATTTGGTTGTTCTTATTCTTGGTACATGGTAAGATTACACTTCTCTAGCACCAGGAACTCAAGTAGGGCTACCTGAATTTCTTTGAAAGATTTGAAGTTTTCCCCCTTACTGCAGTGGTTGAGGACTGTGAGCTGAAATAGAGCCTTGCCAACCTGTTCTGGACTTGTAACATAAACAAGAAATAAACTTTTCTGTCAAGCCCCTGACATTTGGAATTATTATTTTGTTTACTTGTCTGTTTCATTTTGCCTGTTACTGCAGCAAGACCTAGTCTATCCTGACAGAAATCATGAAATTCATACCAATAGCAGTTTGTCTGGCTGTGATTTCTTTTCAATATGTTCAACAACTGTAGTTATATGCACAAAAAGCAGATACTGAACTGAGATTTTTCCAGGTGACTGCAACAAAAGGATTTTAGAGTTTTGGTGAGACAATGATTGAAACTATAAACAATGAAATCTAAGCTTGATTGGGAGGAAAGTGAAGCAAGAAAAGAACAATAAGAAAAAGTGGGTCCAGAGATTAGCTGCTCTGGTAAGGTGAATGATCATTTATAGAGAAAGTAAAGGAATAATCAAACTTAAAGATGAGGACTTGGGATCGGAAGCAAAAGGTAGTTTTATTAGAGATTTCTGAAGATTCTGGGGTTCTCACAAAGCCTCGGGTCATGACAAAGTACAAGTTATAAAAATGGAACTGAGTGACTCCGCTAGACCGATATTTGAACAAGCGGAGGTCATGGAACTGAGGCCATCAACAGGACAGGCAGTCACATGCACATTTGAATTCCTCAGAATGGTGAAAGGAATCAGAGTAGAAAAGGAGACAGTGTGGTAGCTGCTAAGATCATCAGTTAATGAATGGGGGGAAGCCATAGATAGAGACTATCTAGTTGTCAGGATCTTCCCTGGGATAGAAGTGTTCCTTTATAAGAGACTATAGGCAGAGGAAGCAGGCTATGGACTCTACCTTCCAATGCTAAGCCTCACAGGGTATGGGAGATGAAAAGCAGCCTCCAATGAAGAAGGCCCTGGGACAAGGGGTTTTATAATACAATGACAGTCTCTATAGAGGTGGAAAGATTGAGAAATGTCACTTGAAAAAGCTGAGAATGGAGCATATGATCTGAGCCTTGGGGTAGGATTTTTAATTTTTATTTTATTAGTACATATTTTCAGTACATAATAATTATATTCTTTGGGGGAGTTGTTACATGCACACTATGCATCTCCATTCCTTTTTATTCCTTTGCTCCTCTCCCACCTCCTTCCATCTCTTGGTCCCCTTCCTATTTGTAAAAGTCCTATCCCCCTATTTCTTCCTATTTGTCTTTTATTTTGCTCTTTATATATATTTTTGGTTTCTCATTTAAGGAAAACCAAGAGGTATTTAAGCTTGTGTGTCTGATTTATTTCACTTAAATTTATGGTTTCAAGGTGCATCCATTTTTCTACAAATGGTTCAAGTTTGTCCTTCTTTACAGCAGAGTTGTTTCAGAATCAGAGATCCCAGTGGAGGTGGGAAAAATAGAGGGTTGAACTATAGAAAAGGACAAAGTATTATTAGGATGAAAGTTAGGGGTGATGTATGACCAGAGAAATGTGTCTTTGGGTCTTTTGGGACCAAGGGAAGTGGACATTTGAAGTAGGAAGGAATTAGGC
The DNA here is from genome assembly GCF_012274545.1 of Fukomys damarensis. Taxonomy (NCBI): domain Eukaryota; kingdom Metazoa; phylum Chordata; class Mammalia; order Rodentia; family Bathyergidae; genus Fukomys; species Fukomys damarensis. Next base: position 21,730,163 of record NW_022900915.1, read on the forward strand.
AATTTTCAGGGATGTGACAAGGGTGTAGCTGGTGAGAACAGCATATTCTGTGTCTCTTATGCCCAACTATGGGCTGGTAGAGAGGACTAGTTAGTACTGTAATCGCTATGCTGTGGAAATATACATGTCTGTTTTGCAATGATGGATCTCATATAAGCTTGAAGTCCATACCTATTAAAAGTGTGCCTCATCTAGTCTCATAGGATTACTCAAATAAGTATTAAGATTGTTTTGCACTTGTTGGTAAAGGCCAGAATCTTCAGAAGAAGCCAGTAGAAGATGACTCATCCAATTTCTCATTATTAGGTTTGAAAACTAAGGTCCTAAGAATGACCCACAATGCATCTGTTTTTGTCATAGAGCTGAGTCCACTGTCCATAGATCTCACGTCTACTGTCCTTTGCACTCTCCCTGCTCTAGCGAAGCTCCTGGAAGAGCCATTGTAGGCCACTGTCCATGTTAATTGTTAGTATTCACAGAGAAATCCAAGCCTTCTTTATCACACCTAAATCTTCTAAGAACTTTGTGTAGTGTAGGCACTACCATTACACCTACACTATTCTACTCAAGTAGATACCCAGAATTAGAGAGGTTAAGTAATCAAGATCACACAGCTACAGAACAGCAGATCTGAGATATGAACTTGGATCCTTCTATTCCAGAGGCCTCAATCTTGGCCATATAAGCTTTGTTGTTAACCATCACATATGTTCCAGTCTGCCTATCTCTTTTCTTTGGTGGAGTCAGAAAGAAAAATTGTGAGGTCTCTCCCTTCCTTTACTAAATAACATATTCTATGTGCCAGTACCTGCCCTGCTCAGACCCCTATCTTGCATAGATATGAAACAACTGTTTTCGGAACTGGCTCTTCCTGATCATTTCTTGGGATGCAATTTCAAGAGCTACCAACCACTGGGGAAAGGTGTGAGATAAAAGGGTAAAAATACAAGTGGGAAGCACTAGGTTCTTAAATTTTATTTTGATTTCCGGAATAGCCAGTATTGCCTGGTAATGACACCTTCATCCACATTCATGGTAAGAAAGGACAGAGTAGCTTTAGAGCAGCTTACACTGTGGAACTTTTAGGTTGCTGTCCCAAGTTGCTATAGTTTAGGGAGAGCTATACTGAAGTTAACTTTAGGATGAGATTTGGAGATGGTGAATCATACAGTCACACATCCAAGATGCCTTCTGTTTCCTGAAGTCTCTTCAGAGTCAGAGAATTCTGACTAGCAGGAGAAAAGCATTATCTCCATTGCAGATTTGGCCTGCTCTTTGGCACAAGGTAGCACTTTTGCAGCAAACATTTAGTCATTTCCTCCTGTGTTTCTGACATGTGCTGGGGGACCTTTAGGAAATCTCATTAGACAGACGAAATGGGTAATCAGAATGTTACAATGTCATTTGGTAATTTCTACAAGGGGCACACCTGCAGGAAGCTAAAGCAACCGAAATGATGAATTGGGCGATCCGCGTAAGTTTCCTCCAAGAAGTGTCAAGGAGCCAAAATGATACCGAAACAACCATTTCACTTTGGAGTAAGCAGTCTAGTCACACTATTAGGTGATTTATTAGATTTATTCTTTGGGATAGGCAAAGTCTCATTTTGATCATGAGCCATATTTGCATGCAGGTCTGGGTACCTAAAGAGCACACTAGAGGAAAATTGGTGAGGCAGTATGCTAAATCCATTCCCCAGGGCCTTGTCACAATTAACAAAGTTGCCCTCCTTTGTTTTTCTGCCACTCTGAAACAGTACAAGACTGCCTTAGAGTTCTTCTAATAATGTGCTGGTTTGTTCCTTTGAGTACTCCATATTTTAGGTGCCAATTCACCTTTTCCTCTCATAAAGAAGAGTCAGGAAAAAGAACAAGAGTAATGGCTGAACAATTGAAAAAACAGCATATTGAAAAGGTCATGGTACCACTACATACTATTTTAATTTGTAAGTGTTTCAGGCATTGAAAGTTCTTTCTGACTCTCCATGCTACTGACAAATACTGAAGAGGGGGTGGGAAAGGGCATACATTATTCCATCTGCTTGTAAAACTTGATGATAAGAGTAGAAAATGGTGCCCAGTTAATCCTTTTTTTTTTTTTTGGTAATGTGTTCACTTGGAGGGCTTCTTTGGAATTGTGTTTCTATGCCAGAAGGTAATGGTTATAACCTGTGGTGTTTACCACAGTAATACAGAAGAAACTACATCCTTTAAGTAAGCTGATATTTTAACCTTCCTCCTCCTCCTTCTCCTCTTCTTCCTCCTCTTTCTAATATATTTTACTAGTTCTCATCTAGCATGTGTTTAGTAACTAATTTGCTTGCAGAAAACTTTAATACAGTGCCCTGATAATTATTTGTCCAGTGTTAGCAATTTCCAAAATACTCCTGGCAGATATTATTGTTTATCCAAGTCTCCTTTCCCTTGTTTTCTCCCCCTACAGATGTTGAAAAGATAAATATTTGTTCAAATGCCCTTGCATGGGGGAGGTTGGCACGACATCCAATTCTAGGCTATTGGATGTCAGTGAAAGCCTGGGAGAGTTCTGAGAAGAGGGAAACAGAAAAGGCCAATACATACCTTGCTTTTTTTCTGTGTGTGCAACTTGGGAATGACATCGAGACATCCAGCAGCTATGTTGTGACCAATAGCTATACTTGGGAAATGGCCAAATTCTGAAGGAAGCTGGGATGGAAAGATAAGAAGATCTGGCATTATTGATGATGCTGTTGAGCTCTAAATCTACCTGCCTGTCTATGTGTGAGAAAAGGATGAGCTCTTGATTGCTGAAGGTATTGGAATTTTGACTTTTGCTACTTGTAGCTGAAAGTATTCCCAACTGAAAAAAAAAAAGCTTTTATAAACAGTGTCTTATTTTTAGTCTTGAGACAAACATGTGTAACAGATTATTATTATTTCTATTTTACCAGTGGAGAAAGGGAAATTAAAGGAGTTTTAGTTAAGAGCACAGACTTGGAAAAAGGTGAGCCAGGACTTAGGTCTTAGGAAACTGAAGCACTGCTTTTTCTACTATTCCTTTCTCCCCATCTGGACTAAGAAGTGGAATTTACACTAGAAGGATATGCAAGTCATCCCTTAGTAAATTATTAGATATAGCTGTTGTGTGACTTCATGCTCTTCTCTTTCTCTTCAATTACTAGAGTATTGGTGTATCATGCCTTGCTTCTTTGGGGTGCCACACCCATATTTTTCTGCAAAGGTAAACAACTTTAGGTTAAATTAGGACTAGAAATATAAAGAAGTCTCTGAATGCAGGAAATAACAATGAACCTTTCTCACAACCAGAAATATGAGCAGCATTATAAATATGACCTATTGGATGTAGTCAGCATGAGCAATGAGTTGTCCTGTACTGGACTACTCATGGCCTACACATGATCCTTTCCTCCTTCCCTTTTTTTTGCAGCTCATGGTGCTAGAGGGTCCATCCTCCTTCCATGTGAGTGAGGAGAGAGACCCTTTCTCCACTTCCCGGGCTTCTGTCAAAGCCAATAGTAACAGCTCCATTTCCCATGCCAATGACTGGTCGAGGGATGGAGGTGAACCTAGCTCTGACTAACAAGACCCGAGAACGTATTTCTAGAGAAGATGATTTCCTCTTTCTCTGGGTAATTTCAGCTCTATCTACAACTCCTGTCCTGCTACCTGACAAAGTTGACTTACCACGGATGACAGAGTGAAACAACTGAAAGAACCTGAGCTTTTTTTTTTTTTTTTTTTTTTTTTTTTTTTTTTTTTTGGTACTGGAGATCAAACTCTGGTCCTTGTGCACTTGTGAGGCAAGTGGTAGAACCAAATCCATGGCCCAGAACCTGGAGCTTTGATTATGTTGAATCACTGAATCAAACACAGGAGCATCCCTGATTTTGAACTTCTTATTGCCCCAAACACTACATTTTTTAATTGTTTAAGCTAGTCTGAGTCAGCTGAAAGTATGGTGTCTGACACCACAGTTTCCTGATCTCAGGCTTTCAGTGGAGATTTGACCCATTTAGGAAACACAGCAGGTTTGCTGCTTGCAGGGACCACCCTCGCCTCAGATGAGACCTGAATATTTTCCCATCCACTGGTTCTTCCAAGTGGTCTGAACATTCATTACTGCTCTACACAACTGCCATGGCGTGACCCCCAACTGGAAAAACCCAGTGAAGGCAAATTGAAAAACAGAGCCTAATTAATGTGAAGTAGAATTTCTTAAAATAGAACAGTTACTGCTGTTAACTGAACTGAATCTGTTACGGGGCACATGTCACATTTGTGCACCAAAGTCTAAACAATTTAGCTTTTCAAGAATTAATGATACTTTGATCTTTTACTTTCTAGAAAACAGGATAACATATAATACGAACCTGGTTCTCAGCATAAGCTGCCAGGATTAAAATCTGACCTGTATCATTAACCTGATATATAACACTGAGCAAGTTACAGTATTTTTTCTGCAACTCAGTTTTCATGTCTGTAAGGTGGGCAGAATAATAACACTTCACAGATAATAATGGGCATAATAATGGCAAACTTAACTAGGCTGTTGTGAGGATCTAATAATTTTTCATGTGGTAGGTGCTATGTAATTATTAGCTACTATCAATATTCACAGGCTGAATTGCAAGCATCCTCTCTCTTCTCTATCCTCTTGGGAGGCAATTAGTCTTGCATTCATTAAGCCCTAAATTAACGCTGCTTAAATTTGGGTTTTCCATGCCTCTATCTGGAAAATTTTTACTACAATATAATTGATTACCTTATAATGATCTACTTCATGACAGGTGAAAAATAATACCATGAAAACGAATAGTGCTGTGCCCTAGTTTTTTATAATTAACACTGTTCCTACTAATACCATTACTACTAAAAAGGCTTTCAATCATGGAATCCTTATATTTGTAACCTGGTAAATAAATTCTGGATTACCCTCACTCTTATTTTTAAGGCTGTGCAAGTGACAATTAATTTTAGCAAATGCTTACAATAAATTTTGTCACTTCAACTCATATTTCTCCATGGCTCCCTGTTCTTACAGTTGCAATCATTCACCTGTACTCTCTAATTTTATATTTTCCCCTCAAAGTGCAGCCATGACCCTGCTTTCTCAATGAGCTATCTTTCCTGAAAAGTCTAACATTGTATCTCTTTGCATATAATTTAATTATATTCTTTTGAAGCCACTATCTCTAAATATCCAATAAAGAAAAAATCTGGAAGGCAAGTATTGTACCTGGGTTTTCTTTCTTAGCATCTGAACTGCAGAATTCTACAGCAGAATAAATACTCATATGTGTCACTACCACCTTATCTGTAGAAAATAGTCACACTTTCTGATAAGGCCTTTGGATACTTAGTCATAAGCCACATTTATGTTATAAGGATTAATCTTTAATTTTCTTTCCTAGATTTGTTCTTTGATATATCATCACCTAATTTTTCCAGAAATTAATTATAAATTAGCTTATAAGTACTACAATTTTTGTCTTCAATAAAATTCCTTTATTCATTCAAAATTTTACTGCTTAATTGTACCAGGTGATGTACTAAATATGGGGGACATAAAAATGAAGATAACATAGACTCTGATTTCATAATTCTTATAATTATTAAGAATATTAGCAGTGATAATACACATCATGATTTCTTAACTATTAGAATGCAAAATGATGGCATAAATATTACTTAGATAAAACATAAACATTTATTGAAAATGCTAACCTGTACAAGAAACATTTTTTGTAAATGTTAAAAGAAAAAAACAAAATTATGTTGGGTTATATTTAACTGTTCTTAAAAGAATGAGCCAATTTGGAAATAATCCACAGTAATTTGTAAAGATCTGGGCTGCTTCAAAAGTTTTACAAAAGGGAGAAATTCTATTCACGCTAAAATAACAAGACCAAGAAGGTAGACTAACACTAAAATCGTACAACAGACACTTGATAACTCGCTCATGCCTGAGGAAACAGGGTCATAAGTGTTGCCCAGATTTTTTAATTGATTGGAGAGAGGAAAATGACAACATCTTGTTTCTGACACAGGGACAGTCTGGGGAGGGCCTGACAGACACAGTAGATAACAAACAATGTGAGATTATCTTGGGGAGATTTAGAACATCAATTAAATGTATAATCCTGGCAGCAGGAAAAACTAGCGTTAGGCAGAATTCTGGAGTGAGGGCAGCCCAAGGTATGTGATTCTAGAGGAAGGAAGAGAAATTAGGCGGTGGTGGTGGTGATGATGCCGGATGGCTTTACTCGTATCACATCTCGTATCACATCTCCCTCCTCTGTGCTCATAGCTTACTTATCACTTATTTCCCTTCTGCCCTGTCCTCGGAAACCATTATTACTAGTGTTTTATTTTAAGAAAACAGAGATAAAAATGGAAATAAAGTGTTTGTAAATGAAGAGGGGAGAAGGGGGTGAAGGGAGGGCAGGGACAAGGGCTAAAAATGAGAACCAAGATCTGTCATGTAAAGGTACAAGATCAGTAATGAACTAGTGAGGGCAGCCCAAGGTATGTGATTCTAGAGGAAGGAAGAGAAATTAGGCGGTGGTGGTGGTGATGATGCCGGATGGCTTTACTCGTATCACATCTCGTATCACATCTCCCTCCTCTGTGCTCATAGCTTACTTATCACTTATTTCCCTTCTGCCCTGTCCTCGGAAACCATTATTACTAGTGTTTTATTTTAAGAAAACAGAGATAAAAATGGAAATAAAGTGTTTGTAAATGAAGAGGGGAGAAGGGGGTGAAGGGAGGGCAGGGACAAGGGCTAAAAATGAGAACCAAGACCTGTCATGTAAAGGTACAAGATCCCAGTAATGAACGTAACTGTACTGTATACCTAAAATGTACCAATAAACTCAATTTTGAAAAACCAGAGACATGAAAAGACGCATGCAAGGTCACAACTAAATCTTAACCAGAGATTTGGAAACTCCTAAGCATCTGTAGCTTAGGACTCTCAGAGCACCTCCATCCCTTCTTCTCACCTTACTTATGCATCCGCAACCTGTAGATACCCTTCCAGGTCCTTGCGAGAGCCACTAAGGGGTATTCAAGAAATGTAACAGCCCTCTCTGCTGTAGTTTATCTCTACAAGTACATTAAACAGATAGAAGCTGACTCCTGTGAAGCATTATTCATGCAAAATAATTGCATCTCCAGAAGGCAACCAATATTACCCAGAGGCTAATCATACAGTTTGTGGTTTGAGAGTTAATGATAAAACCTTGTCAATGATATTACTTTAAATTCACAGTGAACCTTTCATCTGAAAGGGCTTTGTAGCTAAGAGATGAGTGACTGCCCAGAGTTTTAGCAAGTTCTGTGTTAGAGTTGAGAAAATAAATTTGTTATGGATTTCCACATCATATTTTATTTGCAATATACTTATAATAATTTCTGCTTTCCATCTGTACCTTTCTATTTGAATAAGGCTTAAAGCGTTACCGTTATTCTTGTAGTTAATAGTTTAGCAGCATAGAATTACACATTTTAACTTTCTATAAATTAATAAAGGTAATAGCAACTAATGTTTGTGTAGCACTTTTTAATTTTAAGTCTTTTTCCAGGAAGATGAGAATACCGTTCCATTTTTTAGATGAAAAACGAAGGTGGAAGGGTTCAGTGATCAGCCTAGATTCTCCGAGGTAAGAGTTAAACCTGGTGCATCCAATGGAGCATCATGGAATCTTCGTCCTGCTCTCAGTGCCCTTCTTCCCAGGGCCTACCTACATTCCTTAGATCAGGAATTGGCTCCTGAAGTCAAGGTTGTGCTTGAAAACAAGACTTTCAAGCTGTTTGCTTAATGATTAAGTAAATAAATGGGAAAGTGATTTTACTTAGATTGTTTCCATTTAGCTCACTTCCGTATTTCATATCAATCGTAAGTAGAAGGCTACCTGCATAGAAAGAAATGAGGTTCACAGAGGTTAATTAAGTGCCTAAAGCCCTGTAAGTGATTTAGTAGCAGAACTGCAAGCACTGAGTTCTGACACTCTGAGCCCATCGCTGCCTTTCTCGGTGTAAAGCGTCAATGCTTTTTCACCTGGCTGTTTCATTCAGTGCCTGTGCTCTCCTGGTCATGGTAACCACAAAAAGTTTTCTTTCTGGTATGCCAAAACACATTTATGAATGAGCATAGCAAATATATGTATTTGATTTTTTGCAACACAAGTCAATCATTATTGAAAACTACAGTAGTGATATATGACAATTCATTAAAATAAGCATGTTTTTAAGAATTTTAAATCTGAAGTCATCTATTCATCAGTTACATAAAAATTAAAATAGTATTCATTTACACCTAATTGAACTGGCTCAGGATGGCTAGGCCATTCCTATCTATGACATGTAAGTTCAATGCCAAGGCAAGAAGGATGCCTTTAATGCTGGAAGTCAATGCCGACGTAAGCTTTAAAAGTACTGATAAAACTGTGTCAAAAAACCCGTATTTAAAAGTCATTGTTTAAGAAAGGAACAGTTCTATACTCAGTCACAGTCCATGAGGCTCCTTGGGGCCTGCCAGGAGCAGTTTCAGATGTGGCCCCACCGGTCTATTACTGCCCACTCACCTGCACCATGGCCCAAGACGCCTTCCTACCCAGGGAGCTGCCTGTCACTCTGCTCTCGACACCCGCCTCCTGATGTGCATCAGGGCTTCTTGGAGAGAGATCTGTCTCCTCATTCCAAGCGACTAAACTTGTGGCCTGTGGACTAAAGTAAGGTTATCCCACAGGTTTTCCATCATCCAAGTGACCTGAGAGATAAACCCTCTGAAACATGCAAGATCAACTAACTATGAAGTGTCTACCAAGTATTTATTGTTGAGTTAGTCCCATTTGAATCTCAACATCTCAATCTAACTGGATGTTACCTACAAGGATTGTCATAGGTGTGTTACAGGAGTTATAATAACAAAGCAAGTCAAAGACTATCAAATAGATGTATTATCATATTCTCTGATGACATCAGAATGCTGGTCTAATTAGTTTCACAATGTGTATGATATTATCTCTTTCCCCTGTTTCTAATACAGTTCACAAAGCTAAAATAAAAGCTGCCTACCTGTTGGGAAAGTGTGTGATGTAAACAACTCCATTTTAAACATACACAAAAAAAAATTGTGGGAAAAAGAGCAAAGCACAGTGTTTAAAGCTAAACAATTTATTTCATGTGATTAACTATAGACGTAAATATGTAAGTATAACATGTTAGCTGGCTTTGTGTAAAAATAGGTAATCAACATCCCTGATTTTAATAAAAATGGAGATATGACTCACATTTTAGTAGCAATAGGGAAAAATATATCCTTTTAATAAGTAGATAGTAAAATCTTAATGGAATAAGTAGTGATCAAAATGATCCAAATCAATTTCCTAAAAAGAGAAATTGCTTTGGATATATTCCCAAGTTGTTCATTTCAGTATTATTCGTAAGTGCCAAGATATAAAATCAACTGAAGTGTCCACAAGAAGATGGATGGATGAGAAAAAGTGGTACATATACACAATGGAATATTGAATATACAGCATTTTAAAAGGACATTCTGTCATTTATGACAACATGGATGGACCTAGAGGACATTACATTAGTGAAATAGGCCACACTAAGAAAGACAAATACCACATGATCTCACTTACATGTAGAATCTAAAAAGTCAAAGTCATAAACAGTGGAATTCGTAATTACCTGGGGAGGGAAAATTGAGAGGATTAGGGGGTTGGGGGAGATATTAGCCAAAACGTACAAATTTTCATTTGAACAGAAAGTATAATTTCAAGAGATCTATTGTAAACATAGTGACTATAGTTATTAACTGCGTTATAGACTTAAATATTGATAACAGTTGATTTTAGGTGTTCCTTTCACAAAAAAATGTGGGATAATACTTAATAAAGCATGATTTAGCCATCCCACCGTATATACATATTTCAAAGCACTATAAATGCATACAACTTAAAATAATACTAAATTGAAGTTGCAATTTTATTTCAAAATTGTATTTAATATAACATGCATTTAAATAATAATACGGCACACTTAGCATTTCTCATTTTTCCTTTTATCATTGAACTAGAATTTACAAATAGAATAAAAATGACATATCTCCCATGATCATTGATTGCTTTTGCACCAGTCATTTTCATTTCACTTCACTGACACGTCCATTACAAATGGTGTACTGTAAAAATGGGATTTTACATTTTTATCAAAGGAAGGCGATTTCATTTTCTACCTCGGAAAGAATCCAATGCAAAATAGAGCCAGCATAATTACATACATACTTTTATAACTTCAATATCATAATATTTTGATTTTGCTTTACATCACACACTTTCCCAGCTGGTGGGCAGCTTTTGTTTTAGCTTTGTGGATTATATTAGAAACGGGGGAAAGAGAATATCATACACATTGTGAAACTAATGAGACCAACATTCTGGTGTCATTTGAGAATATGATAATACATCTATTTGATAGCCTATTACCTTCTTTGTTATTATGAATCCTATACTTTGGGTACAGCGGTTGCTATAATTATTTATGGTATACTGTGGTTTAGACAGAAGCAGCACAATACAAGACAGAGATCCAGGAAAGGTGAAAGACTCGGAAAGGTCTGATGAGGGAGGCTGATACCAAGAAATGAGTCAAAGCGGATGGTAAGAAGAGGGGGCCACATAGTCAGGACAAGAGAGCAACCAAGAACACCTGGAGGCCAAGGTGCTTAAACTCAGGGGCAAATGAGGTTTAAGAAAACAGGAAATTTCTTACTTCAGATTTATGAATCCATTGATTTCATGGGAACTGATTTTTCAATCCAGTGCTTCTAAAACTCAATGTGCACATGAATCCCCCAGAGTTCTCTTAGAATTCAGATTCCAACACAAGAAGTCTGAGACGGGCCACAAAATTCTCCATTTCTAACAAGCTTCTAGGTGATACCAATGATGCTCCAGGTATGGGGACCGTATATTGTACAGCAAAATCTCAAGAAAAGCCAATGAATGAGTGGAAGGAGTTGGCTAAAGAGAGAAGCATGAGGTTAGGAAGCAAGGATAGTGTCAAACAAAGGCCAAATGTGCACATTTAATGTGTTTCAAATGAAAAAAGAAAATTTCGTGCATGGCTGCTTGTTGTGCGTGGAATTGTGTCACTCCCTGTCCCTGTTTGTAGTCCTGAGCCCCAGCCACTCAAAATGTGATTTTATTTGGAAATAGTTTCTCTACAAAGATAGGTTAAAATGAAGTTATTAGAGGGAATCCTAATTCAACATAATTGGTGTATTATTAAAAGAGGAAATTTGGACAGAGATTACAGTATGAAGGGAGATTACAGTGTGAGAACACACAGGGAAAATCTGGATGTAACACGAGTCATGCAGCTGCAAGCTCCCAAACACCAAAGGTTGCCAGCAGTCTGTAGGAGCTGGAACAGGCAGGAAGGATTCTCCCTGGGAGTCATGAGAAAGAGTGGCCCTGTGGACATCTAGATTTCAGGTTCCAGCCTCCAAAATGAAGTAACAAGAAATGTTTGTTGCTTCAGATCATTCACTTTGTAATGATAGCCTTAGGAAATTGATACACTGATAAACAGCAATGTTGACTTCCTGTTCTTTTAACCAATATTCAACAAAGAAAAAAGCTAAGACCTAAAAGACTTAAATAATCGCCCAAGATCTGTAAGTACACAATAGAAAGAAGGCCTGTTAACCAGGCCTCCTAGTTGTCAGTTACAGCCTTTCCACATAAGTATCCTGCTTCCCAATAGCACGTACAAGTGGACTAGTCAGTAAAGAAATATTTCCCCAAACTGCGGATTCTTTTTCAATGTTTTATGAACAGGTGCTACAGAGTCTTTGTAGTTAACCAAGTTTTAAAACATTCTAAATTCAAAATGGACATTAACCCAATTAAAGAGCTAAGTAAAACCTACCAAAAAATAGAACCATTGCAAAAACTTATAAAAGCTGTGTTGAACCAGCAGCACAGAAACCTATTATGTCCACAGTCCTCTTATCGTCCTCCAAAATACCATTTCAGAAAATGCTGGAGAAGAGGATAAAATGCATAGTGATGGGAAAAATTAATGCCAACAGAACAGCTACTTTAAAATTTAATTGTGTTTTACTCTAAGTTATCTAGTAGACTACCTGGGTTATTTGTTGTTGTTTCCTCAAGGCAGGAAAGATGATGCCCTCCAGGATGAATTTTAAAAGTGAATTTAAAGGCCTATCATAAAAGTGAAGTAAGAGATCAGTCAGAGTGACATGGGGCAAAATGGAATCTAGCAAAACTGATGGGGTTGGAGAAGAAAAATGAGAGCAGGGAAATCAAATATTTAAGGCCTATCTAGGCAGCTACAGTCTTTCTTCAGAAAAATCCCACTGAGCATAAAGAAAGATTTTTGACATTTACTGTACTTTGTGGAGAAAACCTACTGCAAACCTGTGCAGTGGATGACACATTTTCAGCTCTCATGCCACATGTGGGTCCCCTCCCTGGTGCATCAGTGTGGACAGTCAGGCAGACACAATGGTGCCGCTCAGGAAGCCCCATTCACAGTGAGCACATGATAGGTTTGGGTAATGATTAGGATAATTTTGGCAGTAAAATTCCACCAAAAGTCAGCAGCGTATGATGACAGTTTGAAAACAGGAGGAAGGTGTCCTAAGGAAGAGCTGCCATTTTCTAAACTACCAATGGTGCTACAGGAGTTAGCAGCCACCCTAGGAGCCTCTCTCACGGTCTATAAAGCTCAGAATACCATCTCAACTGAGAAACTTAGATCCGACACCATCCTCTGACACCTGGGTGGCAAAAGTATACTCTAAGTATAATAATGTTGCTCCACGCAGAAAACGTTCACTTTGTGTGGAAACCTGGGTCATAGGCCCCTCACCCCTACCTTGAGGAACCAAGAATGTAATAGAGATGAAAGATGAGTTTCCCTTTATAATAATTCTTCATGTTTTCTTCTAAAAAATGTTTTTATCTATGTCTATTCATAAGAGATGCTATACTAAGAAATAGGAGTTTATTCGTAGACTTGAATTTTACATGCCAGATGCAAATACTGAAACATTAAGGTTATAATTTTAAACATATAAACCATATTACTTAATTATAAGGGAAACACTAAAACTAGGTCAGTACATACCAGACATTATTTTGTCTGTTGGAGATATAACAGGAGTAGGTAAAGCCATACCTCCTCAGAGCTTACAATCAAGTAGGCAAGCTAGACTTTCAACAAATTGTCACACAAATAATGATAGAGTTACACTTAAAAAAGTCGTGAGAAGTAAAATTCACAGGGATCTAAGAGCTTATAGTAATGGGTTCTAATTAAAAGTAAGGATCTGGGTGGCTTTTCCTGAAGAAGATTCTTGAGTGAGATATGCAAGTAGACTTTAGATAGGTCTAGTATGAGGGATAAGTTCTTGATGCTGAAGAGAGGTGTAGATATGGAGTTAGGTAGGAGCTAGAGTGCTCAGGGCAGTCCAGCCTACACAGCTAATGCTTAGCTCCAGGGGACCACCCTGCTCTTGCCAGCACTGGGTTCCTGCACTGTCCCTATGGCTCTCTTCCCTCCTACTCATATGTTTGTGATTAGTTTTTATAAACAACCCCTTCTGAAATTGTAGTAACATGTATGTTCTCTTCTCTGTTAGAACTCCAGCTAACGGAGTGTTTAATAACTACTTATAGTAGAACCAGTCCAAATGACTGTCCAGATTTACACTTAATTTTAATTATTTGGTACATAATTCACAAAGTGCATTTGTGGGTATCAATTCACTTAAATGTAGTAGGAAGACCTAAACACAATCCTTAAATGCTTTAATGTTTTTTTCTATTTACTTCAATTTAAAGCAAACATATTACCAGGCCTTGCGGTATAATGTCTGTAATCCTAGCTACTCAGGAGGCGGAGGCAGAAGAATTGCAAGTTCAAGCCCAGCCTGCACAGTTTAACAAGAGCCTATCTTAAAATAAAAAATAAAACAGTCTGGGGATGTAAGTGGTTATGAAGGCCCTGGGTTTGATCTTTAGTACTGTAGAAAAGAAAAATACACTTATGACAACTCCATATTTCATAGTTAAAACTTCAAATTTTGCTTTGGTTCTTGATTTGGGACACAGTACCAATTCATTTTCATTTTTATGCTAAAAATTTAGACTTTCTTTAATTCTTGTTCCACATAAAAGCGATTTCTCAGATACAAAGGGGCCATCCATGAAGAAAAACTGATCAGTCTAACCAGTAATCAAGGAAATGGATATGGCAAAATAAAAAAATTGGCCAAAATACTTTACAACTATAATATTTATTGCTATTTGCTGATGACGCAGGAAAGTAGGGAGTCTCATATAATGTTCATGCTAGAATGCTTTGAAAACCATCCAGAATATAATTTGGCAATCAAAACACTTTGGTTAGACTGAACAAGCAATTTTCCTTCTAAGAATTTAATCTTTGGAAATAATCACGGATGTATCCAAATAATCGTGGATGTACATGAATACTCACCATATGATCACCGATAACACTCCTCCAAGAAAAGAGCAGCGCAAGTGTTGAATTAGAGTGGGAACAAGTTCATGGTACGTACATAGGGAAGGATGAAAAATGTTGCTGTACAAGATTATTCTCTGTCCAGGCTGTACACTGAGATCAGATGTGAAACTTAGAAGATGGAGGTGGCTGAGTCTATGGAGCGTCAAACCGGGCGACTTGAGTAAAATCTGGGTTTCGTATTTTTAAAAATCCACAGAGAGAATTCTATGGAGAACTAAAAGCCATTAAATACAGAACAATATATAGCAACATGAGAAAATGTTCCAGAGCAATGGTGGGCGGAAAGCTTATTATACTATATTAAATGTCTTCTTAAATACAGGCCCAGAAAACAAACCCTAAGAATAGGTCCACACTGGTAAGTTTTTAGCTCTGGGTAGTGGGATCATGGATACTTTCTCTTTTCTTTTTTTAATCTTTCCCTATACTTTTTAAATTTTTCTAGAAAATGTGTAATTCTTTTTAATTTTAAAAAGTAATAGAAAGAGAGCATCTCATTTCATTTCATGTTTTATGTATCCTCAGGACCCCCCTTTTAGTAGTTTAATTTCTGTCTCTGTAGCCAATTCTAATTTTCTATTTTTAACTAAAGATTACTCCTACTGATTTCAGCCTTTAAACTCTCAGTCCAAAATCTGACAATGCTTTTTTTGTTTTGTTTTGTAATAAAGCAAACATCTTCATCTACATGTAAATTTTTATCTGCTGCCTTTCTCCAATAAAAAATGTGATTGCATAGGAAACACTTCAGCTTCTTTTCTTTTCATTTTTCTGGTAACATTATGATCACAAGGAAATAGCCACTTCCTTGAACACACATGTAAGAGACCCAGTAGACAACAAAAGGAAATGCAACCATCATAAACATTAAAAGAGTTTCTCTTTTTTTGAGATAGGGTCTTGCTATATAGTTCAGGCTGGCCTTGAACTCACTATGTAGCCCGGGCTGGCCTCAAACTCATAGCGATCCTCCTGCCTCACCTTCCCTAGTGCTGGGACTTATGGTCATGTGCCACCACACCTGGCAAGGGTATTTTCATATAATATAAGGTTAACTTACAACCTGCCTTACCTGAGAGAAAAGTTAAAACTGTTACATGATTGTTTCCACAAATTAATTCTAATTAATTAACTAATTGATTCTAATTAATTATCTTTGGATAACAAAATATTTTCCATTTTTAAATAGAAAGGAACTATTGCTCTGCTTTCTCTTTGAGAAATGTCCCTGCCTAAGTATCCTCACTATTTTTTACTTTTGATTAGCAGTAGTAATTGCACATGCTAATGGATTGCAGTGTGATATTTCAACAGATGCATCTAGCATGAAGATGATGAAATCCAATCTCTCTTTTCCAAATCTCACCCCAAATCCTGTCCACCTCTCAACATTTCACAACCCTAGCAATCACTATACTACATTCACATCAAGTTTGGGTAGCTTGCACATATGAGAGAGAACACGTGGTACTTGTTTTTCTGTGTCTGGCTTGTTTTGCTTAGTATAATGCCCTCAACTTCTGTCCATTTTTCTGCAAATAGAATTTTACTCTCCTTTGTGACTGAATTATATTTCATTTTTATATATACTACATGCTCTTCAGTCACTCATCTGTAGATAGACACCTATGCTGATTAGCTGTGAATAGTGCCACAATGCACATGGACACACTGAGGAAATGTCAAAGCAGCCCAAAGTTCAGGCTGTGGCACAAGTACTGCTGGCTGTTGATAGCCAGATTTATAGTGAGAATCAGAAACAAAAAGCACAGCATAAAGATTTAAAAACTTACATTTGAGCCTGAAAAAAGATACTCAGAAAGTTAGGGCCAGTGAAGGTACAGTTGCTGAAGAGATCTGCAACATTAAAAAGGAACCAAATCAGGATGTTGTGAGACACACCTACACTCCCAACTCTGGGAAGCTGAGGCAGGAGGATCACCAATTTGAGCCCAGCCTAAGCAGCTTAGTGACTTAGCAAGACTCAGTCTCAAAAATAATAAAAATGGCTGAGGATCGCTTGATACAAGGCCCTAAGGTACAGTTGCTGAAGAGATCTGCAACATTAAAAAGGAACCAAATCAGGATGTTGTGAGACACACCTACACTCCCAACTCTGGGAAGCTGAGGCAGGAGGATCACCAATTTGAGCCCAGCCTAAGCAGCTTAGTGACTTAGCAAGACTCAGTCTCAAAAATAATAAAAATGGCTGAGGATCGCTTGATACAAGGCCCTGGGTTCAATCCCCATTATCATACTCACACACACACACACACACACACACACACACACACACACACACACCAAAAAAAAAAATAAATTATAAC
>NW_022900915.1:21747565-21757638 GCF_012274545.1 Fukomys damarensis
CACACACACACACACACACACACACACACACACACACACTGAAAAAGAATCTAAGCATTTGAAGGAACTGAGGCAAGAATAAAGGTGTCTTAAGGACATCTCAGCAATCAGCAAGACTCCATCAATACCAGACCTAAGGGTACAAAAGTATAAACCTTTCACTTGAGAAAAGCACTCCTATGCCTCCTATTCAAAAAGGACTACTTAGGGAATTGGTTTCCCAGGCTTCATTTCATTATGCTCAGCCATCTGAGCACTCAGAGGCAGCCTTGGGAGGTATGAGGGGAGGGAGGTGGCTACTGTTCAACTTGGCAACAGAGCTTAATATGGCCCATTTGATTTTTGTACTGGCAAGAATAATGTGAGTTATAGAGGCATGGAAGTTTCTACCCAAATTTCAAAAGAAGGCCTGGGAGGCCAAACAGTTTGTCCTGAGAGGGTGTGACTGTTAATTGTGAAATATACATTTGATTGGAGTAAGGAACACCAAGCAGATTAGTGAAGCACAGTTCTAGTGATTGGTGCTGCATCCTTGGTCCCTCTTATTTTGCAGTTTCCATCTTGGTCTGAACAGCTACTGGATCCCCTGGATCTCAGGCATATAGACAAACATTATGGATTATCCTGCCTCTAACCTGTATACTTATCTAGAAAATTCCCTTGCATAATTATACATATATTTTCTGTTGATTCTGTCCCTCTCCAGAGCCCTAACTAACTCAGAGGCAGATGCACGAAGGTGTGAAAATGATGCCAAAGGTTCAGTGGAGATCCTGGAAAGTTGGAGATACCAGGGATGTAGAACATCTGCTGAGCAAAGCCAAAGGCAGCGAATGGAAGCCAACCCAGTAGAGAGGCCAAGGGAGCTGAAACCAGCAAGGCCATAGGTGTGGGTCTGCCCAAGTCCTCTGAAATTCACATCTTACCACTACGTGCCACAGATGCTATGGAACTTAATGTTTGCCTGGTTGGATTTCTGTCTTGCTTTGACCCAATTCTTTTCTATGCCCCATAGAATTCCCTCCCTTTGGAATAGGAATATTTTGCCCTGTGCCATTTTATTTTGGAAACATGTAACTTTCTTTTAATTTTTACAGAGGTTCACAATTAAGAGCTTGCTTTGAGTCTCAGGGGAGACTTGAATTTGGACTTCTGAGCAGGGCTAGAATTGTTAATTTGGGGAAGGGATCACTATATTTTTGGTTTTATGCAGGATAATTAAATCATATTAGGCTGAATTATGACCTTGCTATTGTGTTTATTTGGATTTTAAGTATGGTTGAAGGAAAAATGATTAAGTTGACAAGGGTAACTTGTACCGGTTAATCTTGATTGTCAACTAGACTGGAATACAAGACTTGGAGAGGTGATTGAACCAGGAGACATGGATGCCTATGCTCACCTGTGGATTAACTAAAGATATTCATAGCTGGATGACCCAGTTGGATAATGAGTTGCTGAGGGCATGCTTTGAAATATATATCCCTAGCTGCCCCTCTTCCCTTGTGCTCTGCTTTCTGGCCATCACGAAGTGAGCAGTTTCGCTCCATCATGTCTTTTTCCCATGAAATTCCTGCTTTTGAGCCAGCTGACTATGGATTTAAATCTCTGAAGCTGTGAGTCAAAATAAACCTCTCCTTCCTCAAGTTGTGGATGTTAAGTCTTTTATCCCAACAATAGGAAAGCTGATCATTACACACATTTTCAGTGCTTGCATAGCTTTATAAAAAAATTGTAAAACTTTCACCACAAAATGGCTGAATCGTTTTCCATCCCAACCAGCAATATATAATACCAGTGGTTTCACATCTTATATCTTACCTGGATTCAAGAATTCATGCAATTATTTAATTTTGTCTTTTATTGTTGTTGCCATCATACTAGTGTGTCATGACATTTCATGATTTTAATTTCTCTTTCTTTAGAGACTAATGATACTGGACAGTTTTCATGTGCTAGTTGTCATCTATATATTGTCTTTGGTGAAGTGTACTTTGAAATCTTTTTCCCAAATTAAAGATTGGGTTTTTTATTGAGTTTTGAAAATTTTCATATCTTCTGGATGTAAATCTTTCATTAGAAATAAAATTTGCAAATATTTTCTCTTATTCTGTAGCTTATCTTGTCATCCTCTTAAATGTCTTTCAAAGAACAGGAGGTTTCATTTTTAAGACCATCCAATAGATCAATTTCTTCTTTAATGGGCTGTATGTTTGGTATAATATTTTTAAAATCTTTGCCTAATCCAAGTAGATCAATATATTTCCGTGTGTTATCCCCTGCTATTTTTTTTAATTAAATGCCGGGCACTGTTTGAAAAAGTGTAGCAATAATGTAAGGTTCTGGATGACGTTACCCCCTAGATAATAGCCCTCACTACCAGCTTTTATCAGACAATTAGGTTAGAAGCAGATCACTTTAATCTAATTGGGGATTGAAATGGCTCAAACCTTGGTTTCAGTTTTTGTAAGGGCTGGTTTATTTCTTGTTTGCCCTAAGGTTTAAGTCACGGGGGTGGGGTGCATTGCAAGCCTGGAATTTTTTAGCAAGCTCTTTCCTTTGGTGGGTCTTACACCCCAGTTTTTATCTCATCAGTTCTGTGAGCCTGCCATAAGCTCTGCTTAGCTTCTCTTCATTTCAGCCACTGCTTATAAATCAGCAAATGGCTCAGGAGAGATCGTGAGCCAAATGTCAGTTTCTTTTCTGTGCTTCCAGATTTCTGCTCAATATCATAGTCCCTCGAGCACAGAGCAAAAACTTTCAGATGGCTTCAAACAATTTTTTAATCCAGCTTTTATAATTTTATTGAATTGAGGGCTAGTCTGATACAAGCTAATCTGATATAACCAGAAGCAGATTTCCTCCCCTTTAATTTTTCACATTGACTGTTTGAAAGGCATATTATTAACTTGGTGTCCCAGAGACTAATTTTTCCTTTCAAGCAAGCAATTAGCCTACATGGAGAGCAGAGACATAAACCTGTAGGTGCATGTAGATGTAGAAAATGACTTCATTTCCCTGTGGAAACTAAGACAAAAGGTTCTCTCTCTCTCTCTCTCTCTCTCTCTCTCTGTCGGGTTTTACCAGTTTAGGATGAGAGAAACTGATATTCAGCCACCTGCACCAGCTTAAATAACAATTTCTTCACCAAGTTTGCTTCAAAAATCTAATTACTTTCTCCTTCAGTTATTTTATGTGTTTATTCACTCTTTTCCCCCTCTGAAAGCTTAACACTAGCAAACAAGACTGTCAGGTAATATCTAGCATTCCACCCAGGACTTAATAGTGTGGCTACCCAGGATGATCCAGGATGAAGGAATTTGTCTTCAAAGTGTCAGAGGAGAGAGATAAAGTTTCCACAGTCAACATTAAATCTTTGATAGTAGCTCAAAAATAATTGAAATAAGAAATACCAGATATGAATGCACATGCACCAGCTTTCAAAACTGAAAGTAAAAACCTTCTAAGAAGGCAGAATGGAGATGCTAGGGAGCTTGTGAGGGCTGTACTGCCAGGGGGACCAAGTCTAGTGAGAATAAAAGCAAAGTGAGTGATGAGAA
Organism: Fukomys damarensis; assembly: GCF_012274545.1. Taxonomy (NCBI): domain Eukaryota; kingdom Metazoa; phylum Chordata; class Mammalia; order Rodentia; family Bathyergidae; genus Fukomys; species Fukomys damarensis. The sequence continues at coordinate 21,751,126 of NW_022900915.1, forward strand.
GTTTTATACAATATATAGAAATAGCAGGTGGAAAGGGGGGAAATATTAAAGGTGAAGGAATTTTTATATTGACAGAGTTGGTGGTAAGAGTGAGAAGCTTGACTAAGAGAAAGGATTGAAACAAAGACGGACATTCTGAGATTTCTTCTTCTTTAACATTTTATAGTATTTATTGTTTGAATTTTATATTAGTGCATGTCTGCAGCACGTAATGATCACATTTACTGGGTGGAGCTGGCACACGTGTGTAACATATCACTTCTTTCTTCATCTCCTACCCCTCCTGTCTCCCCCTGCTTCTTCCGCCTCTTGGTCCCCTTCCCATTTGCAAAAGCTCTATTTCCATTTTCCCCTTCAATTAGTCCTTTTTCATCCCCTTCCCTTCCCTCCAGTCCTTCCCCCGCTCCATCTCCTCTTCTAAACTGAACGTCTTTTCAATATGAGTAGCACATATGATCAGTGTCATTTTACTCCAAACACAGTGAACAAAATCTTTGGATGAGTGGACTAAGGAAGAGGGCGGGAATTCCAGTCTTTCCTGTCAATTCGTGGCATGACCTTGGGAAGGTCATTCATTTTCTGTAGTTTCTACAAAATGACAGATTGACACTGAGTCATCTTTTAGGGTTTTTTTTTTTTAATTTAGAAACTGATATAAAGTAGTACAGGGGACCTTTATTATACTTTCTGTTACACTTTTCATTCAATACAATTTACTGTGGTGGGACTTGGGCTGCTTTGTTTTCTAGCATAGAAATATGGATTATATAACACATACTTTTCTCTTTATTATCGGTCATTTACTACCTACATAACAAACTGTAAATACAAATATGTACAATTTTCAGAGAATCTGGATCCAACCCTAATTGCATATGGAAGTCATTACTTCAGACTCATACTGAGCTAAATTTTGTGTATAATTTTACCCCCTGTGTAGTCATTTTTGGATGAATGGCATATTTACCTCTCTTAGGAAGAAAAGAGACTTTGTCACCAAATATTTGTAGAGTAACTAAAATGTTTTATCAGCAGCTTTAAAAGATCTAGCATTAACTCCATGCTAACCCTGATGTCAATTTAGTTTAATTTTCATTATCCTAGTTTCAAAACAAAAGTCTAAGCACTGAGGTTATGATAATTCAAAAGCAATCTATAAAACTGATTCTGGAAACCACACTTTTTTTTCAGAAATGCTATGGTCATTTATCTTTAGGGTCAGTTCCCTTATTTAAGGGATCAGATAAGACTACAGTGCCTGCCTGCAATTAGTTTACATTTTGGTCACTAGACAGAGGAAGCAGGGGTTTTTGAGAAGAACATAGACGGGCCCTATTATCGTACAGGTAAGGAAACCAAGGCAATACAGTCTTGCTCTCACACCATGTTGATTACTCTTAGAGTCTATCCAATGTCGATTTGGATATAAGCTATTTTACCAGGTGTTTACAGGGAGCTATAGAACAAAGAAAACATGTTTTCCATTCTCAAAATTGAAAGTGACAGGACAGCTGAGATAATGTCTGCTACCGCACCATCTAACTTGGTGCCCGGTACATGGTAAGGGCTCCTTTGGTGCTGAGGGTGAGCTCAGACTCTCATTCATATACTTATCATCCCTTCACTTGAATTATCACTTTTGGAGCACAGATTGTGTATCAGATGCATGAGCTTGTTTGTGGGAACCTCTTTGTTTCATAGACACTGCATTGTAAAGGAAACTGCTCTTTTCCATAACTGCCACTGGGAAAGGGCCTTGGAGCTCTCCCTGGACTGTAAGGTTGGCCGATAAGTGTGGTGAGTGAGTTTTTAGGAGCTAAGCTGGTAAATTGTTCAGGTGCACAAGTATGGAGATTAACTAATTACATTGAGCAACTAAGAAGGGAGGAGGATGCTAACTAATGTGTATCAACCATAGTAATTATGTACCAAGCATGTTACCAACAATAGCTTGTTTAATCCCCTAATGATCAGGTAAAGTTAAAAACTATTATCCCCTCCAAAGTGGAGTGCAGAGGGGCAGAGAGGGTGAGCTGTTTTGTCCTAGACTGCACAGCTTCTGTAAACACTAAAAGCAGAGTGGGACCTTGTCTTCTTATCTCATTATACCAAATGCTGCATCAGAACAAATGCAGAAACGGAGGTAAAGGTGGACATGCCATCGCCTACGGCCCAATGGATACAGAACACATCTTATGCTCTTTCCCGTGGACAATGAAGACCAGAAAAGGAAGCAAGCTGATCCAGACCACAGTGTGGCTCAGGAGCTGAGGCTGAGTCCAGAGAAGTTACAAAGCCATGAACAGGCGCGTGGACAAAGCCAGAAGCTGCAGCTAGGATTCCTGCCAGAGAGAACAACTGGACTCACTGGGATTCTTGGAGACAGCAGACTGTTTTTTTAAAGAGGCAGCTGAGTTCCTTTTGGGCAGGGCCTCATGGACAGAAGCCCAGCGAATAGAATGGAACTTGAAAGGCCCAGTGAAATTGTACTTGGAAGCGCTGCCCAGATCGGCAGCGGTTTTTACCACTTGGACTGTGTGCAAACAGAAGAGGTGAAGTAGGGATTTAGTGATCTCCTGCTGCAGGTTTTTGAACTAACACTGTTTGTTTTATGTTATTTGTATACTCCAAGCAATTGCCATTTAAGTTTGATGGTTAAGAATGAGTCTTATTCTTATTCTCATGCCCTTACTTCAGTGCTGTTTTATGTTAAAAATTTAATAAAAATGGATGATTGAATAAATATTCCTATTACATCTTACCTACATGGGAATTTTAATTATACAACCAATAGAAAATCAAACTGGACTCTATAACCTTCTGCAGGCTGGTTCCTTCCTTCTTTAACAAAGACCCAAAGCTCAGAGTACACATTTAATATTTGTTCAGTGGATGACCAGGGTGCCCAATCTAGCTGCACTTATGAGCTCTGCCATTCACAGAGAGCTCAGTGAGAATGATTTTCAGTTCCTTGCTCTGTTTGTGGCATTGTACATACACACAACTTTATAATACGCAGAGCCTTTGTCTGGAGTTCACAAATCCAGATTGAACTTGAGATGTTTCAAGTCCTACAAAAACATTTCCTTTGAACTATTTAGTATACCAGAGACAAAATTTTTAAAGAAAAAGGTCATATATCTAAAGTAGATAGATGTGGTCACATACATAGCTCCCCCAGGGCAATTTTTTTTCTTTTTTTGGTACTGGGGAATGAACTCAGGACCTTGGGCTTGCAAGGCAGGTGGCAGCACCACTGAGCTAAATCCCTAGCTCCTAAGGCAAATTTAACTTATGACAAACTACTGCTTACTGGGCCACCTTATCTCATTCTGCAAGTTCCTTTAAAAACAAAATCCATCAGAGAACAAAGGCAAGCACAAACCCAGGAGCTCTCATAGCCCTTCCATTACTTACAAGGAAATCCATCACCCAGGTGTGTCACTTTCTAGCTGAAAATAAAAATGGATTTTACATCACTTCTCAATATGTTATAGAAATTCAGAAAGGTTAACAAATATCTGTTATTAAGGCTCAGTGCTGAAAAAAATTTAGTGTTCATCTGAATGCTCTGTTTGGTACCACCATCTTTTCTAATTTTAATCTTAAAGTGTCTCCTCAGATTCACATACTAGAGCATAAACTCAATAAAGATTACACAAAAGGTAATTTTGCTCTGAGAGCTTGTAGCAAGTAGATCCTTACTAAACAAACTAAATATTTTTTATCACTGTTTTAACTAACACATTATTTCAGATCTTCTAACAAGTGATTAAGAAACTAAATGTTAAAATGCTCATAAGACTTCCTCAATTGAATATAAATTTATGGTATAGTGAGTAAAACCTTGCTTTACAAATATAATTTATGGTCAGTATTGCCAAAGTTTGTTCTAAATTTACCAACAAGAACAGAGAAATGTAACACATAAAGGTAACATTTGTTCAATGTCACTGCGTGAGAACAGTTACACACCATATGAGAGCTATTATAAAGGCATTCATAAGATGCCTCCTAAAAGATTTCATGGTGTACTACTGAACCCTATCAAACAATTTCAGTTATTTTCTCTTTTTTAAAAGCCCATGAAAAGAAAAAAATTAAAGTCATATTGCCTGCATGCAGCATAATCCATGATGTAAAAAGTCCTGCCAAACTAAAATAAAAAAGAAAGCAGCAGCATAAGCATATAAAATGTAGCTTTCACTTGGGACAACTTTGTAATGGATTAGCAGTATTAAAGACCCTAAAACAGATATGGCCTAATTTTTCCTGACAAAAAAAAGTGTTTCTTGGGAATAATCTTTGTCAATGATTAGTCCAGAGTCAATTAGGCAGTTGTCATTCCTACAGTATAAGCTGCTCTTACCTTTAAATTGCTCGTTCATTTATTCAACAAACATGCATTTTAGCATTGACCATGTGACGAGTTGAGAAGATGCCATGGTAAATGGGCAGATGTGGCTCTCAGCTCAGGCAGCTAGCAGTTTTGTAACCCACTAATTCAGATCAATGTTTGCAACCCTAGCCCTGGATGATCGCCTATAAGAGTTCGGAACTGACCTCTACAACAGCCCTGAAAAGGCTCAAAAGGAATAATTATGCTCATATTTACACAAGAAAAGCACAGAAACATTCCCCAAATACAACTATTAGTGGTGAGAACGGACCATGTCTCTCTCTTGGCTGCCTTCTAGACTTGGCTAAAATCTGCCAATGTCAACGCTCTTTGGTCCCAGAGTTGTGAGTTTAAACCTGAATGGAGCTAATGCCAGAAACATGGTAGTTAAGGAAAGGACCTGAAATGAAAACATAGATCTAAGACCTATGAAGTGACCATAACATTTGTTGATACACAGGTATGATCAAACAATATGGTGAATGTTACAGCTGAGTGCCATCAAATGGAAAGGCAAAGACATTCAATATGAGAAGTGGTGTGTCAAATCTGAGTAACAGTGTAAGACAAGTTTCAACTTGTTTAATGCAGTCAGTAGATTGTGAACTACAGTTGAGAGAAGGTGTTTTAAAGTACTCCATAAATCATGGGTCACAAACAGTGTATTAACATGAACTTTTGTCAATTTCACTGAAGTTGTGTGATATGTCACTTCAGATTCCAGCTTTTCAAGAAATGTCATTATAGGAGATGAAATTTGGATCGATAATTATGATCCTGAGACTAAGTTTCACAGTTCTCAATGGAAACCTCCCGATTCTCATGAGAGAAAAGCACATCAGCCAAGATCCATCATCAAAGTGATGTTGGTTGTGATTTTTGTCCTAGATGGAATTGTGTGAGCTGAGTTTGAATGCAGTAACACTACAGTGAATGCTGACTACCATAAGGACTTATTAGAACATTTAATAAACCATGTGCATTAAAAATGTCCTCAGAGCCCAGCAGGTGCGTGACCTCCTGGACTGCGCGACACAGACCCAGCAAGGACCCAAAGAACTCAGAGGGGGTCTCTTCAGCTGCCATCCTGCCTGAGATCACCCGGCGGGTGCGCGACCTCCCGGACTGCGTGACAACAGACCCAGTAAGGAAGGTAGCCGCGCGGGCGCCCTTGAAACACCCCCACGACCTTCCCACACCCCCCCCCGTTCTCAAACCTCCTGATTGGGCCAGTCCTTAGATCAACTCTGCAGAGGCATAGGTTCTCATGAAGGGTAGTTTTCTGAGCTCCCAACTTTGAACATCTTTAAAGAAAGGGCAGGGGAAACCTGTAATAGAACGGAGTGGAGTTCAACCCTGAGGGCAGGGAAACTCAAGTTAGGCCTTGTAGACTGTGTTCAGTCTCAGTTGTGGGGAACTGCCATTGGCTAGCTGAGACAGGGGATTCGGTTGTGCATATGGCTGTACATGTGGTATAATATGAGAACAGAGACAGTCTGAAAGAGGCCCTTCAAATTCTTTTTCTCTCTCTCTCTCTCTCTCTCTCTTTTTCTTTTCCTCATTCCACCCTAAAATTTCTTTCTTTTTTCTGTCCTCCTTCTCCAACTCAGTCTCTTGCTCCACCATATTGTCCCTCATCTCCCTTTTTATTCTGGCTCCTACCCTAACTCAGACTTCTTCTTTTATTATTTTTTGTTTTTAGGAGGGGTTTCTCTTTATGTTCTTTTCTCCAGTCATTTTACCTCACTCATGGCTCTGTACCTTCAAGGGAAGGCAAGTGTCTGTTATCGTTAAGGGGATATATTCTTGTCCTTATTCCTGCACTCTCTCTATCCCCCCTGAAGCTAACAGCTTTGTAAAGATAGTAAGGTAATTCTACAACCTCTGGATTCACTTCAAACCTGCTCTAAATCTTTTACTTATCTAATCCTCTCATTCTAAGTCTAACCCCCCATCCTAAATGGTAAAGATGCTATATTGAAAAGCATATTCACTGCAAACATACTATGGGCTGCTTCTTGAAATTAATTTAATTCACATGAGTAAAGGTGATACATTACTGACTACCACAAGTGGTCAGTTTGCAAGCTGTGCCTGATCCTATTGAGCTGCTA
>NW_022900915.1:21759106-21770270 GCF_012274545.1 Fukomys damarensis
TAAATTTCAAACCAAAACTCATTAAGAGAGACAAAGAAGGACACTACATCCTTGTAAAGGGAACAATTCAAGAGGGGGGTGTGACAATCATAAACATATATGCACCAAATATAAATGCCCCCAACTATATAAAACAAATATTAAGTAACATGAAAAACCAAATAAGCACTAATACAATTGTAGTGGGGGATTTAAATACTCCACTATCACATTGACAGATCTATCACAAGTTGACAGATCATCTAGGCAGAAATTCAACAATGAAATAATAGAACTGAATCAAGCTTTGGAACACATGGACTTAATAGATGTTTATAGAGTATTCCACCACCAAAAAAGAGAATGTACATTCTTTTTGGCTGCGCATGGATCATTCTCCAAGATAGACCACATACTGGCTCACAGAACAGGTCTAAATAAATACAAAAAAATTGAAGTCATCCCCTTTATATTATCAGATCATAGTGCAATCAAACTGGAGATCATTAGCACAAGAAACTATAGAAACTTCACAAGTACATGGAAACTGAACAATACTCTCCTAAACAACAATGGATTACAGAGGAAATTAAAGAAGAAATTAGACAGTTTTTACAAATAAATGAGAATGTCAATACAACATACAGGAATCTTTGGGACACAATGAAAGCAGTTCTACATGGAAAATTCATAACATTGAATGCCCACACTAGGAAAACAGAGAGGGCTCAAATAAAAAACTTAACAATGAAACTTAGACTCCTAGAAAAACAAGACCAAGAAAAACCCAAAGCTCGAATAAGACAGGAAATTATAAAGATTTGAGCAGAAATCAATGCAATTGAAACTAAGAAAATGATACAAAAAAATTAATGAAACAAAGAGCTGGTTTTTTGAAAGAATAAATAAAATTGACAAACCCTTAGCTAATCTTATCAAAAAAAGGAAAGAAAAGGCTCAGATCCATGCAATTAGGAATGAAAAAGGCGAAGTCACAACAGATCCAAAAGAAATCCAGAGGATCATGAACACCTACTTTGAGAACCTGTACTCTAATAAAATGGAAAACACAGAAGAAATGGACAGATTTCTAGATACTTATGAATTACCAAAGTTGAACGAAGAAGATAAAAACATTTTAAACACCCCAATCACAATCAGTGAAATTGAAAATGTAATTAAAAACTTACCAACAAAGAAAAGCCCAGGCCCTGATGGATTCACTGCTGAATTTTACAAGACATTTAGAGAAGAACTACTACCATTACTCTTCAAACTTTTCAATGAAATTGAAAGAGAAGCTATACTTCCAAATTCATTCCTGGAAGCAAGTATCACTCTGATTCCCAAACCAGAGAAAGATACAACCAAAAAGGAGAACTACAGACCAATCTCCTTAATGAATATAGATGCAAAAATCCTTAATAAGATACTAGCAAACAGAATACAGAGGATTATTAAGAAGATCATCCATCATGACCAAGTCGGATTTATTCCAGAGATGCAAGGGTGGTTCAACATACGAAAGTCAGTGAATGTAATACATTATATTAACAAAGTCAAGGACAAAAACCATATGATCCTCTCAATAGATGCAGAAAAAGCATTTGATAAAATTCAACACCCATTCATGATAAAAACCCTGCAAAAAATTGGAATAGATGGTCTATACCTCAATTTAATAAAGGCTATTTATGAAAAACCATCAGCCAACATCATATTGAATGGCCAAAAACTGAAAACCTTCATGTTAAAATCAGGAACAAGACAAGGATGCCCACTATCGCCACTTCTCTTCAATATAGTTCTGGAAACATTAGCCACAGCAATTAGACAAGAGAAAGAAATTAAAGCAATAAAGATAGGAAAGGAAGAAGTTAAACTATCATTATTTGCTGATGATATGATACTCTACATTGAAGATCCAAAAAACTCCACCAAAAAACTTCTAGACTTAATTGACAGATTCAGTAAAGTATCTGGATACAAGGTGAATACCCAAAAATCAATAGCCTTTCTATACACAAATAACAGACAGACAGAAAGAGAAATAAGGGAAAAAATTCCTTTTACAATAGCATCCAAAAAAATGAAGTATCTAGGAATCAATCTAACAAAAGAAACAAAAGATCTCTACACTGAAAACTACAGCACTCTGAAAAAAGAAATCGAAGAGGATATAAAAAAATGGAAAGATATCCCCTGCTCCTGGGTAGGAAGAATCAACATAGTGAAAATGGCCATACTACCGAAACTGCTATATACATTCAATGCAATGCCAATTGAAATTCCAACACTATATTTCACAGAACTAGAAAAAAGAATCCAAAAATTCATTTGGAACCACAAGAGACCTAGAATAGCAAAAGCCATTATAGGCAACAGTCACATGGCACCAGGTGTAACAATTCCCAATTTGAAACTATACTACAAAGCCACTGTGATAAAATCAGCATGGTACTGGCAAAGAAATAGGCCTGAGGATCAATGGAACAGACTGGAAGACACAAAAACAAATGCAGATGTACTCAGCTACCTCATCTTCGACAAAGGAGCTCACCATCCTCAGTGGAGGAAAGATAGCCTCTTTAATAAATGGTGTTGGAAAAACTGGATATCAACCTGTCACAGATTAAAATTAGACCCTTATCTTTCGCCATGCACTAAATTAAAATCCAAATGGATTAAAGATCTAAATATTAAAACAGAAACATTAAACTTGCTGGAAAGTAAGTTAGGCAGAACTCTGGAAGACATTGGTATAGGAAAAGACTTTATGAACAAATCCTCAGTAGCACGGGAACTAGCAGAAAGAATCAACAACTGGGATCTCATCTTACTAAAAAGCTTCTGTACTTCAAAAGAAACCATTAGCAGAACTAAGAGACAATCTACAATGTGGGAAAAAATTTTTACCAGCTGTACCTCAGACAAAGGACTATTATCAAGGATATATAAAGAACTCAAAACAATCAGTCCCCCCAAATATAAAGACCCGATCCAAAAATGGGCATCCGAAATGAACAGACATTTCTCATACAAAGAAGTGAAAGCAGCAAGAAAATATATGAAAAAATGTTCCACATCACTGGTCATTCGAGAGATGCAGATGAAAACAACACTGAGATTCCACCTCACCCCACAAAGAATGGCTGCTATCAAGAAATCACACAATAACAAATGTTGGCGGGGTTGTGGGGAGAAAGGAACCCTCCTCCATTGTTGGTGGGAGTGCAGACTAGTGCAACCACTATGGAAATCAATATGGAGATACCTCAAAGAGCTTGGACTGGAGGTTCCATTTGACCCAGCCATCCCTCTGTTGGGTATCTTTCCAAGAGAACTAAAAGAATCATATCACAGAGAAGTATGTGCACCCATGTTTATAGCGGCACAGTTTGTAATAGCTAAATCTTGGAAACAACCTATTTGCCCATCCGTTGGAAACTGGATAAAGAAGTTGTGGTTTTTCTATAAAATGGAATATTACTCAGCCATAAAGAACGAGAAAATAGATTCATTCATAGGAAAATGGATACATATTGAAGATATACTCCTAAGTGAAATAAATAAGTCACACATGTGTAAATACCGAATAGTTTCCCTGGTGTAAATAATATGCAACAATGCATAAGATTCTAATAAGATTACTAACATTTAGAAATGGGAACAAAGGAGCTAAAGGTGTAGGGAATGTGGGATGGGTAGGGGAAGAGTAAAAAGGGAAAAGAAAAAAATGTGAGAGAATGAAAAGATGAAAATAAAGTGTTTGTAGATGGGGAGGGGAGGAGAGGGTGAAGGGAGGACAGAGGTAAGGGGAAAAAAATGAGAATCAAGACTTGTCATGTGGAGGTACAAGATCCCAACAATGAATGTAACTGTACTGTTTCCCTAAAATGTACCAATAAACTCAATTAAAGCTGAAAAGAAAATGTCCTCAGAAATGGACAAAGGGTTTCATCCACCATCATGACAGCACTCTGTGTCACACGTCACATCTAGAATCACAATTTCTGTCAAAAAGAAAAAAAAGCATTAGAGTGTGTCCTTATCCACCTTACTCACCAGATCTCACACCATGAGAGACTTCTAGCTCTGCCTTAAAGTCACAGTGACCATAAAAAGTAAACATTTTGAATTGATTCAGGATATTGAGGCAACCATGACAGTGCAACTAAGACACTCACAAAAGGGGACTTTTCAGAACTGCTTCAAAAAGGGCAAAGATAATGACAGAAGTGTGTTCAGAGTGAGGAGATTGAAGGGAATGACTGTCAATGTGTCTTTTGCTATAATAATTTTTAAAATTTAAACATGTACTGTATTTTTGTCAAATCCCACTAAAAGCAAATACTTGCTAGGTGTGGTGGTCCATACCACATAATCTCAGCACTGTAGGAGGCTGAGGCAAGATCTGGAGTTCAAGCCAAACCTGGGCAAGATCCTGTCTCAAAGCAAAAAATTAAAACTGGATTGTTGATCAGTGCAAAGATCCTAATTTCAATCCCCAGTACCACACACACACACACAATAGCAAATATTATCAAGATGACCCAATTCTACCTGAAAGATAAAAAATAGTATTTATTACATGCCTGATAGTGTTGTAAACATACATAAATTCCTTTTTAAAAAACTGTAAAATAGCTTTAATCTGCACCTTATAGATGAGGAAATTAAAATAGAGAAAATAAATTAATATGACAGATGTGACACAGATCATAAATGGTCATGGTGGATTTGGAACTAGGCAATTTTACCTGAGAGTATGCTACCTCTGCTAAGAATGAGTCAAGAGGTCTAAAAGGATTTTTGCACTCAATAATCTTTTTCCTTCAGTGATTATGGTACATAAAAGGACAATACCCTTTCTCCTTTTCTACTTCACAGCACTATGGTAGGATTTTATAGTGGAATCTTTCTTCTCTGCTGTCCCATAGGAAAAGTTTCCTGCCTTTACCCAGTTTGCTAGTCACTTTCCTGTTTCTAGGACATAATATAGTACCTGACACCCGCAATTTAAGGAGAGGTTAAATTTGTCTTGTGGTTCAGGACGTTCAGTCCATGGTCAGGTGGCTCCAAGGTAGAAAGGGCATGGCAGAGGAGAATTGCTCACCTAGTGATGGCCAAGAAGCAAAGAAAGAAGGGAAGAGCCAGAGATAATAGTACACTCTTCCAGGTCACACCTCAGGTAACCCACCTCCAACCAGGTCCCAACTCCTAATGGCACATTCAGCCATAGAGTCAACAGTGGGCTAATCCACTCACCTTCCAAAGTCCCACTTCTGAATACATAAGACTTCAGGGGGACATTTTAGATCTAAACCGTAACCTGGAAGAGATTGTTCCTATATTCCGTTCACTTACCCCCAGCTGCATATTTCTTGGTATTCCTTTCCAAGCATTTATCATTTATGACCTTCAACATTAATAATTTCTTATCCAAAGGGGAGCTCAGAAAATCAAAGTAGTGGGCAAGTACGGGACTGTCCCTGTTTATGAAAGATGCCATGACTCTAGTGGCACTGTGGCCACACAAAATAGAATTTGTCTGTTTGGAAAAAATGGCTGTACTCTAAGAATTACTTTTGTTATTAGGAAATGCAATTTATAATATCATATCACCAGTTCTTCCAAGGGCAGGCTAGCTGCGGGTACTATAAGTTAAGAATCATTATGTTCACATCTGTTGATAAGTCAGGCATGATACAAGTCCATCTTGGCACCAGTCATCAGACCTCACGGGCTGAGAGTCAGGATGAAGTATCTCCCAAAGGAGACATTAAGATACCCTTTTCAAAATCAAATAAAATTGAATGGGGATGGGACAAATCAAACCAAGACCAGACAAATATAAGAAATCAGCCTTTACCTCTCACATGGATAAACTAAGGCAAACTCCCTTTGCAGAGCAGCATTTTGGAAAATTTTAGGTTGAGCCAGTGATTTCTCTTTGCATAAGTGATACAATACACAGAAGGAAAGAGAAATAAGAAAATTTAGCATTCTAGTGCCAGGCATGGTGTTAGGTAATTCATTCAGCCAGAATTACCTTTGGCTTTACTACAATCTTCTCTGAAAGTTACTATAGGAGGCTATTTTGTCATTCATTCTGAATTACTGTATTAACACTTAGAATTTCTTAATTATGTTTAGGAAAAATCAACAACCATGTGGGTTTTTTAAATTAATATTTGATCAATTCAACAATGAGTGTGGAAATGGGAAAATAATTGTATTTTGACTTTCATGTTATTCCTGCTGTCAAGTCACCAGAAATTGTGTCTGGTTGGAAATTAAATGAACATGATGGGATTTGGTGGCTAAGAGTTGTGTTATTTCTAATGCCCTCACAAGCCCCCACATGAACATTCGTGTCTACATGTTTTAGCCACTGTAAATGTGAGTCATACTCCCTTCCCAACAAACTCCAAAGAGACTGAGAAATTACAGATGAGAGATAACAGATCATAAAAGCTAGAGATAAAATTAAATCCATATTAAGTTAAAAAAAAAACAGTGTAAACAAACAAGTTTGAGCTTTGACCCATAGTTTGGGTCTACCATAATGGTGAAGTGTGAGATTATCTTCCTCTTTTATAGTCTTTGAAGCACCTTCCTTTAGGAAAATTGGGGTTTCACCAAAATGTAGGCTTTTATTAACTCAGAAACTTACAGTCAATTACAGGTGAAATGAACCACTCACACCACCCTTTTGCTGGGACCACACACTCAGGGAGCAATGACACAGTTGCTACACAGAATAGTCAATGAGCAGAACTCATGCCTTGATCTGTACTTCATCATTACAGCCTCTGTGCCATCTTCTCTACGGAAGGCTTGGCTTGATGCAGGCCCTTTCTATTTGAGCTCATTGCACTACCCAGGTGGACCAACCCTACTAGCGGGACAATTCCTGCAAAGCTTTCGGTATAAGTTTAACACAGTGACGAGCACTTGTGATATATGGGCAGTCAATGTTATACATGCCCAAAGTTATTTTTAAACCTTGGAATCAAGTGACAGAACAGACAGCCCTGCCTCTTCACCTCTGTTGGATTTCATGTGCTATCATTATCCTTTATTCTGCCAGTGGTCTTAACAGAAATGGGAACTCTTAAAGAGAAAATAGCCTTCAAAGCTCCATCCTACATCCTTGCCGATTTGACTGATGACATAGCTGCTAATAAGATCAGTGCCTTCCCTTCTGCTCATTTTCTAGTGGATTAGTTGCTGCTCTTATACCCTCTGCTGCTAATTTTGCTGGCAAATCTCTTGAGGATTCCAGCCTAATTTTCTGCTGCTAGAAGCAGACTGCCATTGTAGTAGGTCACCTAACATTATTTAATTCCTTTACAGGATCTTGAAGAATAAAACCTTTAGGTATAATTCAAACACAAACATCAAATACAGATCACAGACCAATTTTTCAGACAGAAAAATTGATTACTCTGAACCATATAATTCCTATTTCCCCAAAGTCATGTCAAAGTGTTATTGTAAGTACATAACATATTACTAACAATAATCTATAAATTATATCATATTATACTATGTTATGGTTTACTGTATTATATATTCAGATATAACCTAGAAGTGTACCTGATCCACTGGAAATACATGTTAAAGTTTTACAGGAAACAAAAATAATTTAAGATTTGTTCATATTTTTTTAAATCATCATTTATTCATTCATGGCTCCAAATATGTAGTCTGAGAATTTTACAGGAACCTTTCAACTTATTCTTTCTCATTTTTTCCTTATCTTCATTTCTTATACTTTAGAACATTATCCCATAAGTAATAGGAGAAAATGATAATGGTGATGCATTTCAAATTCCTTTAGACACCGCTATCAATCGCTTCTCGGCCTTTTGGCTAAGATCAAGTGTAGACACCGCTATCAATGCAATGAGAGATGTTCAACAAGCATCTGCCCCATCAACTATAATGAAAACTGGGAACAGGCAGGGCACAGGGACATCCTGAAGCAATAGTGGGGATGCTCCATTTAGTGTTCATTTTATCTGCAACCCAAGGAGGTGTTAAGGGACAAAATGCTACAGTAACAGGGCTTGGAACACGGCACTAAGAATCATTCTAGTGAGAAGGAGAAATTTATAATTTATCTGAGCATATCAGTTTAAAATTGTAAAAAGCTGGCCCAGACTGGTGATAGGAGCCCTCATGGGACCTCTATGCTAAATTTAAACAAATGCCTTTATCTTGTGCGAGGTGAAAGGCCAATAGCAAACATAGTGGATTTTGCCACAGAGTGTTAAAGGCACAAATCAGATTCTGGCAATACCCTGAGCTACGTTATTGATTAAGAAACATTTGTGATATTAACAAAACAGTACTTTTTTCTGAAGAAAAACATAATGAGCGCATAACTTAGCTGTAAAATGTGGAGCCACAGATAATTTATACTAAGTGATGTGAGTATTGCGGAAGTAGGACCATTAACAGGATAAAAGCTCAATAAGGTGATAGCACAACTCACAAATCAGCACAACCAGATGCCCTAGAGTGATTTGTAATTGGCATAATAGTCTAGGATTGAAAGCACTATACATTAACTAGCCTATGAATGTAATCATCTGGGAAGCATTGTAATGGTGGAAAACAGCATTAATGTTAGCTAGTTACAAAGTTGTGTTTAAGTTTGTAATTATTTATAATTGATTGCAGATTTTTTGGAAAGATACTGGAAGCTTAAGTGGGTACCACAACAAAGTGGCATAGTAATAGCATAGCCTGCTGTACTCAATAGAGAATAAAGAAGGGACAGAGATACAGCAGAGTGCATGGGGTCTTGGTTGAGTGTTAGTGTTGTTCACAGAGGACCTACAGCCAGCACATTTTGATGAGAATTTTTCTAATATTGTTTGGCCCAAATTCATGTTTCAGTCACAATGTCATGACTTATGGTGTTACTAAGTCAATCCTGGCCTAATAAACATCATAATCAACACCAGAAATTAGTAATCATTTGTCTTTTTCCCTTAATAAATTAGAGAGAATTCAAGATTATCATTAGGCTAAAATTCTTACTTGCCATATGGTTTCTTGAGCTCTTACAGAGAAAAGTTGTCTGATAAATTACAAGTTTTAAACAAATAGAAAGTAAGAAGGGGTTGTGTTTGGGGAAAAAAAGCATTTCTCTAATGTGAGGATGAAGTTTAAGTATTGTTTGACTAGACTTAGGCCTTGAGACACCCAGACGTCTTGTTAAATAGTCTTTGGATGTGTCTGGGAGAGTGTTTCAGAAGAGGCTGGTGTTTGAAGGTGAACTGAGTAAATCAGATGGCCCTCTGATGTGCATGGGCACCATCCTGAAAGGCTAAGAGAGGGCTAAGAAAAGTTGACATTTCTGTCTGTCTGTCTTCTTAAACTGGAGCTAGGACATGGATCTTTCCTTTTCCTTGGTGTTCCTGGTCCTCAGGGCTTCAGACTCAGACCGGAATCTACACTTGGTTCATTTCAGGTTTTCATGGGTTCCAGCCAAAAGCCAGCATTTTATGGGATTTCTCAACCTAGCCAATTATGTAAGCCAATTCTGTATATTAATAAATCTTATTTTGTGATATATATATATATATATATATAATATATATATATTCTTTATTTATTTTTCTGGTGAACCCTTATTAATATACTAAATTTATCTGATCATAGAAAATCCACTTTTTCATGTAATGCTTGCTCCATCTCCTGAAATTCTGCAATGTGCATTTGTCTTTTGACTAGTCGGTACCTGAGCCCTTTCCTATTTGGGGAAAACCCTTCCATATGAGGAAGGGTTTATCTCACTCTACATAAATTGATAACATCTGAGAGACATATTTTCCAATCTCTCCAGTAGCCAGCACATAGGCAAAAGCTGTAGCTTGGCTAATCTGATGAGCCTGCCCTAGATTCTGATCCAGAAACTGGGAACAGTAAGAATCAGGAACTGCCAAGGATTCGATCCTGGCCGGGCTCACCTGGAGACCACAGGCTCCATGGCCTGTCCTCCTGGCTCCCAGACTGGAGGAGCTGGGTGTACCAACTACTGTCTGTGCCCACAGCAGCCACAGGGATGCACTCCAGACCATTCTGAGGCTTAATGTGGAGCATTTCCCCCTCAGATTATGTGGACCTCAAATCTTGCTCTCGTGCTTTCCTGGAGACTTTATGATCTACCCAATATCCTTTAATTAATTTTCTGCTTGAATCAGCCAGAGTTCTGTTGCTTATGATTACAAACCTCAACTGAAACAAATGACTGTAGGGAACACAGTTCCATGTTATTTTTTAAAATAACAATAGAAGAGTTCTTATGATAGAGAAAGATTAAATAAAAAGAATTGGGAATCAACTGAATGTTACTATTAACTAGCACTGTGACTTAGCGTTTTTATTATGTGTGGCTATCACCACTTCAACTTCAGAGATGGAAAAAACAAGACTCAGAGAGGCTTTGGCTGAAGTCAGTAAACAAGAGTTAGAAAATTCAGCTCTAATTTTTTTGCATATACCAAGGAAACAAATCTAAGTGACATTAACAATTTAGATTAAAAGAACCAAATTTAAATAGAGTCACACCAGGTAATCAGGATTTACATTATAATAACAAAGTCCATGGTGAAAAGAGGCTCCTGAACTGGTTTAGGGATTGGACACTGGAGACCAACTGTCCTTCTGCTATGTTTGCCTCACTGATTTCTTTTTATCATTTTATTTTTAATCAATAAATAATAATTGTATATTATGTGTGCTTATGGGGCACACTGTGCTGATGACTGTAATAAGTAATGATGTGTTGTATTGTAAGACCTAAAGTCTCACTTCCACTCCACGGAGCGTGAACAGCCGAAAGGCCTCCACGATGCTGGGCCCTAACACCCAGCGAGGCTCCGGGAACACGACAGAGAACCGAGAAACCCAGGAAGGAACACACCAGGCTAGATGGTAAAAGAGACCTTTATTAGTCTGGCCAGATGGCACTCCCGGAGCCAGGTGGCTCAGAGAGGCAACTGCTCAGGGGCTGAGGTACTTTTTATAAGGTTTTTCTAAACAAAGAGTCAGGGAATTCACAGAACAAGACTGCAAACACATTGCTTATCTTATGCAGGAAATGTTCTAGGGTCACCTTTTGTCAAACCATTTGCCCCTGGGTGGGCTGTTAACCAAGGTAGCAATT
>NW_022900915.1:21770822-21805665 GCF_012274545.1 Fukomys damarensis
ACCTTTATTAGTCTGGCCAGACGGCACTCCCGGAGCCAGGTGGCTCAGAGAGGCAACTGCTCAGGGGCTGAGGTACTTTTTATAAGGTTTTTCTAAACAAAGAGTCAGGGAATTCACAGAACAAGACTGCAAACACATTGCTTATCTTATGCAGGAAATGTTCTAGGGTCACCTTTTGTCAAACCATTTGCCCCTGGGCGGGCTGTTAACCAAGGTAGCAATTAGCATATGAAGAAGCACAGTCTGGTCTATTAGCATGGAGTCACTTTAGCCTATTCAAGTCTTACAGTATAATTCAGAATTATTAAAAGAGCAGATTTCAAATGTTCTCCCCAGAAAAAGCTGAAGATAATTAAGAACAATTACTGCTCAGAGAGACAGAGGGATGCGTTAAGGAGGTAATAACCCCACCAGATAGCTACTTTGATTGTCCAGAGCAATGACATGCACCTGGGGCAATTGTGGACATCAAGGGGACTCATAATTGTCAGATTAGATAAAAAATGTTCATTTGGTATTTAAAGATTGATTTTTTCCTTCTAACCATTGTTCCAAACGTGTATTAGTCACTTTAAGTTTTAAAAAGTCTAGATAAATAACTACAGGTATATACTGTGTTAGAAATGAAGAAATGTAGTTTGTGTGAAAAGGGCAAAAGTAAGGAGTGAGAATTGTACTCCTGTTGGCCCTTTTGTCTGTCCAAAAACTGCAGGAGAGAAACCCTGGCTGTTGGCCTCATGCTATGCTAATGTCCACTGTCAGGGCATGGGCTAAGACTCAGACGTATATCTTAAGGTACACAGCCAGCCTGCTGTGCCCATGGGTCCTATGTGTATGGATTCAACCTACCTGGCATGGAAAAAAGGAAAGAGAGGAAAGTATGGGGGGTACGCATATGACAGAATATGAATGAATTATGTTTGTAGTGAACAAACATTATTTGTCATTATTCCCTAAAGAAAATAGTATAACTATTTCCATAGCACTGTATTAATTAGGTGTTATCTAGATTAAAATTATATAGGTGGATATGCATAGGATTTTATATAAGGAACTTGAGCATTTGCAGATTGTTAACTTACACTAATTTATTCTTTAGCTAATGCATAAAAACAAAACTTACACCTATTAGTAGGATCACATGTGATGTCTGATGCATATGGACATTGCGTAATGTTTAAATCAAACTAAACAATCTTATCTCTTCAAACACATCATTTATGATGAAAGCTTTCACATGCTTTTTATAGCTTTTTAAAATGTACAGTTCATTGGAATCATCTGTGGTCACCACACTGTGCAGTAGCACCCCACAACTTCTTGGGCTCATCTAACTGTAACTTAGTAGCCATGCCCTTCCCCCTACTCTCCTCAGCCCCTCGTAACCACGTTCTACTCCACTTCTATGAGATCAGCTTTTCCAGATTTCCACATGAGTGAGTGCATGTGGTACTTGTCTCCCTGCGCCTGGCTCATTCAATTTCCATAGTGATCTACATTCTCATTCATGTTGCAAATGACAGAATTCCATTCTCTTTACTGACTGAAGACTGTCCTATTGTATGTATCGCATTTTCTTTGTCCATTCATCAGTTGATCTGGCACCTCAGTTGTTTCCATTTCCCAGTTATTGTAAGCAGTGCTGCAATAAACATGGGAGTTCAGACATCTCTTGGACAGACTGATTTCATTTCTTTTGAATACGTACTCAGGAGAAGAATTGCTGGCTCATACATATTCTATTTTTTAATTGCTTCAGAACATTCCATACTGTGTCCATAATGCCTGAACTCATTTACATTCCTACCTAGAGTGTTCTCTGGAGGTTTTAAGGTTTAATTTTCTCCACATTTTTTTTTTTTTTTGTACCAGGGGTTGAACTCGGGACCTTGTGCTTATGAGGTAGGTATGCTGCTACTGAACTAAATCCTGGCCTTTCTCCACATTCTTAACAGCACATGTTATCTTTAGCCTTTATTATATTAGGAGTGAGGTCATATATCATTATGGTTTTGATTTGCATTTCCCTAAAAATTAGAGATGTTGAATATTTTTTCATATTCTTGTTACTTATTTATATGCCTTCTCTTGAATAATGTATACTTAGATCTAATACACATTGTTTATAATCAGGCTATTTTGTTTTTGCTAGTGAGTTTTTAGAGTTCCTCATATGAACAACACCTGTTGTCAGATATATAAGGTCCAAATTTTTTTCTCCCATTTTCTAGGTTATCTCCGCACACTGTTGATATTTCCTTTACTATAATGAATATTATTAGTTTGATGTAATTCCACTTGTCTGATTTTTATTTTGTTCCCTGTGCTTTGCAGGTTTTTGTCTAAAAACTTCTTGCCCATTCCAATGTCCCAAGAATTTCCCAGTTTTCTTCTAGTAGTTTTATAGTTTTAGTCTCAAATTTAAGTATTTAATGCATTGTAGCTGGTGTTCTAACTGGTAAAAGATAAGGGTCTAATTTCATTCTTCAGCATGTGGATATTTTTTTTCTGGTATAATTAATTGAAAAGACAATCCTTTCTCTAAGTGTGTTCTTAGAAGTCTTGTTGAAAACCAATGCTTGGAGACATGTAGGTTTACTTCCAGGATTTCTATTCTATTCCATTGGTCTGTATCTGTTTTTATGCCAATACCATGCTTTTTTATTATCATAGTTTTGTAGTATATTTGGAAGTCAGGAAGTAGAATGCCTCCTCCTTTGTGCTTTTTGAGCACTTCCAGGATTTGGTACCCAAGCAAGTCTTAGAACAAATGCCCAATGAACACCAAGGAATGACTCCTTTTAAAGAAGTGTCACTTTCTTCTTGCACTTACTCTTCACTTTAATTTCTCTACACTTTAACTTCTCCATACCATCCCAACAGATTACTGTTTCTTAACATTATAAAAATTCTTTTCTTTATTTGTTTACAAATTAACATATGCTTATATATTTTCTTATAGCCCCTTCTTTCTTACATGAAGAGTGGCTTGCTATACATACATATCCTTTTCCACTTTGCTTTTTAAAATTTAATTATTTTTATTGTTCATAAAGATAATTCTAATTATTTTTATGGCTGCATAGTTTTCCAATGTGTAGGTTTATTTCATTCATAGTTTATTCAGCTACTCTCTTATGTATGTGCATTTAGGTTGTTTCCAATATGTTATAATTATAAAAAAATTTATAGTAAATAATCATGCTCATATACATTTTTGTAATGTTGGAGGCATACCTTCAAGATCTAGAGTAGCCTCAATGTTAATGTCACCCTAAAGTTTATATATTGAAAATTCTAAGGTGATGGCATTAGGAGGTTGTCTTTTGGGAGGTAATTGCACAAGGTGGGACCTCATGAATAGGATGAGTACCCTTATAAAACAGGCACAAAAGAGCTTACCCTCCCCCCTTTTGAGACAGGGTCTCACTTTGTAGTGCAGGCTAGTTTTGAACTCACAGTGATCCTCCTGCCTCAGCCCCCCAAGTGCTGGGATTATAGGCGTGCACCACCATGCCTTGCTCATTTCCTCTTTCTACCATGCGAGGACACAGTGGGAAGTTAACCATCTATGAGCCAGACCTTGGGCCTTCACTGGGCACTGAATCTAGCAGTGTCATGACCTTAGGCTCATCAGCATTCAGAATTGTGAGAAATAAATTTTCTGCAGTTCATAGTATGCTCTTATACAACCCATTATTCCTAAATCTTGTTATTGAGTGTGTATATGAAGGTTACTGACTTACATATTAACATGCGAACCTGCTGTGTCTTTCAGGTTATTTGAACTCCTGCAATGTTCTAAGGTTTTCAATATATGATATTTTATATCTGCATATAGAGATAGTTCCTTTTAACCCATTTGTGTATATCTACTTAATTTTCATAGTATTATTGCACTGGTCAATAACCCCACTACAGTCTTAAATAGAAAAAGATAGTATTCCTACCATTGGTGAAAATGCCTCCAGTGTCTCCCCTTAAAGAATGTGCTAGGTTTTGCTGTGAATGTGTATATAGTTGTATGTACATATAAGTTGTATCATAATAGAAAGTATTCCTAAATTCCTAATGTTTTGTATTTTTATTGTAATTAACTTTGCATCTTAACATAGGCATTTTCAGTACCTGTGGAGATAATCCTGTGGGATTTTTCCTTCAGTCACTGATATAATACACGATATTAATAAATTTCCTCGTATTTAACAAATCGTGCATTACTAGAATAAATACAACATCATGGTGTATTTCTTAATATGGCACCAGATCATGATTGCTAATATTTATATAGTAATTTTACACCAGTAATCGAAAAGATATTAATTTATACTTTACTTTTACATTCTTTGCCTTTCTTTCATTTCTAATTCTCTCTTCCCATTTTAGTTTTCTTTTAAATTTATTTTCTCTTGCATTCCATTTATAGCTATTAAATTTGTGTCTATCTAGTCTTCTAGTACCTTATAATTTATTCTTTCTTTCTCAGCTATTTTTGTCTTTTTTCATTTCCTTCCTGAGTTCAGTCAAGTCTGTTATCTCTTCCAGTTTTATCCATTTCCATGTTTAGGCTTTTAAGCTTCTAATTCAGACATTTCAGATTCTCAAATGTTTGATTATATAAGTTTTGTTTGGAGTGTGGACTTGGACATTTTTCTGTCTTGGGATTAGTCTTATGGAGTATGAGGGCTATTGCTCAGTTGATATGTGTAAAGTTTTCTCTTTTGATTCTTTGCAATGGTTCTGTATAAATTTATTAATATTTCCTTTTATTTTTATGATATGTGGTGATTTATAAGGCTTTTAGTTGAAAGATGACATCTTGCAACAACACAAGGCATATATGTTTTAGATGTCATTTGCTCCCGTTCTTCAGGGGTGGAAAGAACTGAGAGTCCTCCAGCATTGTGCATCTGATCTTACAGGACCCTAAAATGTACACTTTTGCTCCTTTTCTTTTCATTACCCAGTCAAAAAGGCGCTTTCCCTTTCCTCTTCATCTTTTCTTTCTTTCTTTAACAACATGTTTTGAACAATTCCTTTCACGTAACTCCTGACCCTTTGTATGATAACTACTCAGAAGTCCTTTCCCTATAGTTCATGCTGTGTTCTGCCTGACGCTGTTACAATAGTTACATACGAGGGTGGACTTAGCCTTTTCCACAGTTGTTTTTGATGAAACCTCAGCCCCTTCACTGCTTTCTCATCGTGACTTCCCTGGAGTTTCAGTGTGACTTTTAGTCAGTATGGAACCGGTGCAGGATGGGGCAAATAGACACAGGAGCTCTTACCCTGGAATGTAGTAACTTCCTCTTTCTACTCATAGTCACATTAATGTGTTAGCTTTCTTTGTTTGCAGGTTATACTAAAGACATGGTTTTATGCAGATTTGCATATGCTTTAATGTTAGTTTTAATCACTGCAAATATAAAGAGGTATATAATCAAGCAGCTGTTACATCTCCAGCTACCCAGAAGTTACCAAGTATAGCTGTTTTAAAGTTCTTGCCTGTCAACTTCAAATATGTGGATCATCTATTTGCTTTTATTGTTTATTTTCCCTTGTTTATTGGTCATATGATCTTGACTCTTGGCCAGTAATTCTTCTTGGCAGAAAGGATGTTGTATGCAAAAAACACATCAAGTATCTATACATTATTATATTCCATACAGAAATTTTCTTCGCCTTCCACGCACTGAATTGTGTCCTCCCAAGTTCATGTGTTAACACTTAAAATCCCCGGCATGACTAGATTTGGAGATGAGACCTCCTTCTAAGGAAGTAATTAAGGTTAAATGAGCTCACAAGTGTGGGGCACTAATCTCATGGGATCGGTGGCATGCAACAAGAAGCAAACTTTCTACCCCCTTTTCTTGCCTGTTCCCCTACCTTTTTCCCCTCTCCCCTCCCCAAGGACACACACCAAGGAAAGGCCTATGAGGGAGTGGGGAGAAGGCAGCTGTTTGCAAGCCAGGAGATCCCTAGCCAAGAAGCAAATTGCCAAAATTTGGGCCTTGGATTTCTCAAGATCCAGAACTGTGAGAAATGTCCACTGTTTAAGACACCCAGTCTATTGTATGTTGTTATGGTAACCCAACAAGACTAATAGACTTCCACCAGACACACTACAGGCTCTCATCCCTTCAATATCACTGGGTTTAAACTAGGATCAAGTTTTAGTAAGACTGAATCTATGTTTCATCAGAAGCATGGTATTTTTTTGTTTCTTCAGTACCACAAGATTATAGGGGGTAAACTTCATTGCCCATCAACTGGTGACTGGCTACCCAAGATGTGTGTGTTTGTGTGTGTGTGTATGTGTGTGCGTGTGTTTTGATAAAACGGAATGCTACTCAGCCACAAAGAATGAGAAACTATAGCTAAATGGGTGAACATTGAGGCCATACTCTTAAGTGAAATAAATAGGACACACATGTGTAAATACCAAATAGTTTCTCTGGTGTGAAAGTATAAATGAGGATCAAAATGTATAACAGATAATGTGAAATAGGACAAAAAACTCCAAAGGGGAAGGGGTAGGAGAAGTGGGAGGAGTAGGGGAAAAGAAATGGGACAAATTATGAGAAAAGGAATAAAAACAGAAACAAAGTCTTTGTAAATAGGGAGGAATGGAGGGGTTGGAAGGAGGGCAGGGGAATGGGGAAAAAATAAGAACCAAGATATATCACCTAAAGGTTCACATTCCCAGTAATGAATACCATCATATTGTATACCTAAAATGTACCAATAAACTTAAGGAATTTTTTTTAAAGTAAGAACTTTTCAGAAAATAAACTGCAAGAAAAAGTTCAAAATTTAGATAGCCTTAGAAATCGTTTTAACTTCCAGTGCCAACTGTAGTTATTGGCCACTTGGCCCCTAGCACAGGAACAATGTTGATAGCTATAGTTACACATACCAGTGCCAATAAAAGTACACAAAGGGCAGAAGTTATTTTGAGAAAATTGTAGTTAACCTCAGATATTATTTGTCACTTGATTGTTTTCTTCCCTGGAGAATAATATTTGACAATATCATTGTGTAAAAGTAGTATAATTTCCTAAACAGTTGCGAAGCTATATGAGACAATCGATTCTAACTAAAAAAAT
Organism: Fukomys damarensis; assembly: GCF_012274545.1. Lineage (NCBI taxonomy): Eukaryota > Metazoa > Chordata > Mammalia > Rodentia > Bathyergidae > Fukomys > Fukomys damarensis. The sequence goes on from NW_022900915.1 coordinate 21,777,929, forward strand.
CTGGGTAGAAAAAAATCAATTTTAGGTGAAAAATATTATAATGTGTGAACAAACTCACTTAATTTGTAGTTGTTGATAATGTTCTACAGCAGGGTAATTGGCCATAGGAGATGATTCATGTTAAATAATTTTTAAATGTCCATCCCTTTACAATTTAATTTTCTAATTCAACCATAAATAACGCAAACATTAACAGTGCCACAGAGTATAAAGAAAACATATGGGCTTTAGAATAAAATAGTTCTGAATTCAGAGTTTTGCTCTACTGTTACTAGCAATTGAACTAACTTCTCTGAACTTCATTATCTTTGTTCGTAATATTGAAATTACTGAGAGCTCAGAGGAGTCATTTGTCTTACAGGTGGGTAATTAGGATTAGCTAGCAGAAATTAGCAGCAGTTGTTCTAGTAAAACAGGAACTGTGGGCACAGGGAGAGGCAAAGATAAAACGAGGAGAGGAAGCAGGCACAGCTTCCACATGATTTTTATTCTTTTAACTACAAGAGTGAGAGGTAAAGTGAGACTCTGGCCAGGAAGAAATAAAAATCTGGGTCAATAAGTGCACAGTTAAATCAGGAGTGGAATTCCAGCACTTGGGAGGCTGAGGTAAGAACATCAAGTCAAATTCAAGGCCAATCTAGGCCACGTAATGAGTTCAAGGCCAGCCTGGACTACATAGTGAGACCCTGTCTCAAAACAAAACGAAACGAAACAAAACACAAAATTAGACTCTATTCCGATGCCCTAATAATGGGATCATTGCTTTAACATAATGACTTTGCAAGGAAAATGATTCCTTGTAATTGAATTACCTTTGCCTTAATAATTATCTGGAGGAAGCTTGAAAAGGAATTAAGTCACAGACAAAAATTAGTCAAACGGGAGAATATTGCTTCTATGGGAAAGGCTTACCTTTGTGCTTGAGCATTGGGAGAGCACCTGGTACTGATGATGCCTTGCTACTTGAGATTGGCTTAGTGGGCATCAGAATAAGAAATAAATTAGGTAGTCTCACAGCTCCATTTTGCTACCTCGTCTGCCCAGACCAGCACTTTGAAAGAAAGTCCATAACTCTGAGCCCTAGACTGGGAAATGGCAAACTCTCCTTGTCCTGGAACCTGCTTGAAGAGGTTTGGAACATCCAGGCCTCTGTAGACCACCCCCACCCCCACCCCCACCACAGCCCTTAAAACTGCCAGGGAGGCCTGGGCCTGGGTGTGGAGCACAGTGGGTGCTCACTTCATAAAATGTTGTCACAATTGATTGAGAAAAATGTATTATAAATGTGCGCAGAACATAAGTACATAATGCAGGTAGGCTTTCTAGTCACCTCTCTTTCAGCATTTACCATGGCCTCACATTTACCCCTCCTTAAAGCATCAATGGTGCTTTTATGTTTTATTTTAAACCTTAGCCAACTCATCAAGGCAATGTTAGAAATACTGTATGTGTTTATAGGTTAGAAAAACTAAGCAAACCAACCTACTTGCTTTACCAACTAGTTTAAAGTTCACACTGCTTACCCTCAAAATAGTTTTTAATTTAGAAGCTAGGAATTCTCAAATGAAAGCACTAAAAATATCACTGTGACTTTAAGGTAAAGAAAATATGAAGGCCTTTAATAATTGATATTCTGGTCCTTCTCTGCAATTAGATGCTGTGCAGCCAGGATGTGTCTTGCTAAGATGTGTGTACAAGTCCATAGATTCTCAAAAATCTGTTGTTAATGTTGAATGAAGGAGTAAATGAAGAGGAAAAAAAGCCAGTTGAGAAGCTACATCTATCTTGGTGGTTTCAAATATAGGTCTCTGGAGGCTTTTACTTTTGATAAGCATTCCTCTCTTTTCAGTTCTAAATATTAAGCAAACCATATAAAACTAGGTACACATGAAATTTGACTAAAACTTTAGATGGTTTTTCAAGAGAAACTAGCAAGATTAAAGGGATTACAAGGAACAGAGGAAAGAACTGTGTTGAAATCAATGTACCATATTTATTAGATGATTTTAAATGCCTGTGATCTTTAAAATAGAAGATTGCATTTTATTATAGCAATTGAAAATGCCATTAACTTCACAAACATTTAACAGTCTCTGGTCTCAGGATTTCATGGTAGACCCTACTTTCATTAAATGGTAAATTTTTAAATTGTTTTAAGCTATGTTTCCCAAAAATATATTTCAGTTGCTCTCTAAACATCAAGAAAAGAGGCAAAGCTAAACTTTGTGTATTGCACAGGTAAGGATTTATGGGGCTAAATGGTCACTGCCCCAAATAATCTATAATTTTGCAGGCACAGAGATACAACACTGTCCTAATAATCTATAAATTTTTAGACAGAGATACAAAAATCACTAAAAATAAAAGCGGATTGCTGCTTTCCTAAAATCGAATTCTTGGTAGCAAGTGATCAAAACCCTACTGAACTGGTTTAAAGCAGAAGAGGAAATAAAAGTGACAGAGAAGGAGAATAGGAATTTATTTGCTTGGGTGTGTGAGTAGTACAGATGTAGTATTCACTTCAAGTATGGTCAAGTCCAGGGTTCCTAATTATAATGGGAATTAGAATTATTTCCTTCTGGTTTTTAATTCATATTTCTCTAGACTGTCTTAACTCTCAGATTCTTTTTAAATATCTTTTTATTTTTAATCTGCACATAATAATTGTACCTATTTATGAGGTACAGCATGGTATTTCCATACATGTATACAATGTACAATGATCAGGTCAGGACAATCTGCAGAGCTGTGACCTCTGACGTTTATTATTTCCTTGTGTCAGAGAGATTAATATCCTTTCTACTGGCTACTTTGAAATATTCAATTAATGATTGTTGTTAAACTCTATGTGTCAGCCTTTATAGGTCTGGCAGAAATAATGTGTTTGAACGACATCCAGCATGTAGAGGGTTTTTTTTTAACCAGTTCTATGTTATATCATATATTACCACAGAGGTCAAAAAGTACAGGAGAGGAAGTGAAGTCCTGCCCAAAGTTGATGTTACTTGTTTACAATTGCAATAACTAGGCATGTTCTCTTCCAGTCTGGACCTGGGCTCTCCACCATCCGGGTTTAAATTCTACCTCTGGATAACCCACTTCTAAGTAACCTGTCAGCTTGTATTGTTATGCCAATGATATATGCCTAGTTTTATCTCCTTCCCACACTTATCATAACTTGGTTTCCTGTATATTAAAATTTGACTCTGCAGGGAATGCCATAATAATTTGGGTTGTTCCAGGAAAGGAAAATGTGTGGAGGAGAAAATATCAGCGGGAAGATGTGTGTTAGTTGCTCTGAGGGATGAGTCTGATTCCTCTATGCACGGGGCTTAATTGGATTCTGAAGTTTGCTCTTGTTAAAAAAGCACAGCTCTAAAATAATCTTTGGGGAATAGTATGTGCTTGTCTTTTTGTTACTCACATAAAGAAAATAAGATGTTTTCAGTACATTTGGAGAATTTGTCTGTGTATGAGCATATTTCATGTATCATGGCACAGATGCCAAAGGTTAGTAAAGAGTCACATCAGCAATGCTGCTTGCAGAAGCTTCTAACAGAAGGACATCAGCACCATGTACCATGGAAGTGACAAGAGTGTCGATGTGGAACATAGATGTGGGATTTGTGCCTTGGTCCTTCGCTCCCTATTTAAAAGGAATTGGACAATTTATTCAACCAACATGTGAACCTCATTGAAAAAAAACCTGCCCTGCATAACTTACGGACCCAGTGCCAGACTCTAATAAAATGAAATATTCTACCCATGTCTCTCTTGCGAATGAAATGTCTCAAAGGCTATATCTTATTCATTTTTGTGTGTTCTAATTCCTAATCCTGAGCCGAGTCATCAAAGTATGCTTAAAAAATACTTTCAAATGAACAAATAATCAAAGCGATGGATGAATGAATGATAGCCACGGTATATAGAGAAATAATAAATATTATTCAGCACTGTTTCAGAGGAGTTCTGAGATTGAACGGTAATTTAACAATATGTTGGAACTTAGGGTTCTTATATTTTACTCTGTATATTTTTTTCCTAGGCTTCTCTTAGTAGAAAAGAAGCAGAAAACTTCAAGATTTTGAAAGAATAGTGACTACCTTAGTAAGGAAACAGCCAAGAAAATTACTGCTCTCCTAGCTCAAAGGGAAACATTAATTAAGTAAGACATTGGCAAGAAGCAAAATGGAGAGTTCATAGGAGTGAATTGTATTATAATTAACACTTAGTAATTCCTCTAAATTTTAAAGCATAGTGGTCTTGTTGCAGAGTCCTTTGAATTATTTAAGGTATTTCTGAAGGAAGCCTTTGAAAACCCCAGAGAAGGCTTTTTATCTTTTTATAAAGGTTCTTTCCACTTCCCTCTAGATTCTCTCTGCAGTATCACATGATGTACAGCTTGGGGAAATGGGAATGGATCAAGGTAAATCTGAGATTTTCTTGCTTGTGTGCATTGACAACAACTGGGCAGTCTCCACTGTGGGAAAATATTCCATATGCGTGATTGTGTGGTTCCTGAATTATGTGTCCTGGCTGTAATCCCAGCACTTGGGAGGCTGAGGCAGGAGGATCACTGCAAGTTCGAGACCAGCCTAATGAGTTCCAGGTCAGTCTCAACTATATAGTGAGATCCTGTCTCAAAAAACAAACAAACAAACAACAACAAAAAACAGAATTATGTGTCCTGAACTAATTTTATCTTTGCTTAATCTTTATTTGTTCAGTTGTTCCCAGTGAGGAAAATAGCTCTTTGATTACTGTTTTTAAATCATGCCAAATATAGATTGTAATATCTATTCAAAATTATATATGTGTGTATAGATATCTATATCTATCTATCTATATACAAACCATGGAGGGAGGACAATATGACAAAAGGATTTTGAGACAGATATTATAAAATATTATATTCTTACTCTTGGATCTTCTGATGAAACACACTGTATTCTAGTATTCATGGCCATAGCCACCTAGAATGCAGCTATTGTAGAAATATTCTCAGTGTTTGCCCAGCCCCAAGTACAAGGGTGGAACAAATTCCCAGGAAAAACTTCTACAAGTTGTGTCAGATGAGCGATATAGGTAGCTACAAAATATTTTCTATGATCACATTTGAATTTTTTTCAGACTCACTGTAAGAAACGGATGTCTTGCAGCTCTGCAGTAATACTTTAGGACCTGAAGGTTGTGCGAGAGGAGAGACTGAATCTTAGTTTCTCCCTGTCTTCCCAATGCAGACTACAGAGAAGGACCCAAAGTCACTATGACGGTTTCTAGACTAGTAGCAAAATAAATGGTCTACTACAGAGTAGAAGAGAATGAAGCTCTTAACTGCCCTTTCCTTTTCATAAGTATAACTGGCCCTATGGCTTTTTAAACACTTGAAAAATGCACTAAGTCTCATTAATAAAAAAGGACAAAACTATAGTAAGTTATCACTTTTATATAGCAGAGTAACCCAGTCATCTAATGGTTCTTTAGATAGAGGAGAGTGAGTACAAGTAGGCACTTTTGTTAATGAAAGTTAAAACTGAGAAATTCTTTGGAAGTCTATTTGGAGACACACACTGTGATGTAAAGTGAACACACCAAAATCTATAATGTATACACATTTCCAGGACTTTTCTTACAGATACAGTCATTGTAATGTGCAAAACCATATCTAGAATGATGCATATTACAACTCTGAATACTCTCTGTAAGAATAAAATTGCAGATAATTTAGATATGACACTAGTAGATCCTTAAACTAGGAGTTTATACAGTAAAATATCATAAAGTCACTGATCAGAGGTGTATCTTAGCCTGCTTAGGCTGCTGTAATGAAATAACCTATAGTAGGCCTCTTAAACAACTGACATTTACTTCTCAAAGTCTGGAGGCTGGAAAGCCCATCATTAGGGTGCCAGCATGGTTGGACGCCAGTGAATGCCTTCCTCTGGGCTTGCTATGGCTGCCTTCTCATTAGATCTTCACATGGTAGTTACAGGAAATGATGGCATCTCCTCTGTTTAAAAGGACTCTAATTCCATCTTGGGTGCTCTGCCATCAGGAACTCATTTAAATCTAATTATGTCTCAAGAGATCACACCACATAATGCTACCATATTAGGAGTAAGGACTTCAATATGTAAAGGTGGGGGAGGAGGAAATGACACAAACATTCAGCCCATATAATAGGGAGGTTCTGATATGGACTTATTTCCAAAATACTTTATTAAATGAAATAAATTAGATGCAGGACTCTGTACAGGTATTCTGCCACTGTCCTCTCATTCACCACCCTCCAACCAATCTGACTTTTCTCTGTTTTAGATGTGCCAAGCTCATTTCAGCCTCAGGACCTTTGTACTTGTCATCCCTTCTGCCTGGAATGATTTCTTGATTTTTACCAATCTATCTCTGCTTATCTTTTCGTTCTCTGTGAAAATTCTGCCTCTTCAGAGAGGACTTCTAACCAATTACAGCTCTATCTTACTCCATCAGCCTATTTTGAAAAAACTGTGCCATTACTAAAATGTGTGTGACATAGAGTCCATGACAGCTGGAGTTCCCCCACCCCATCGCTTACACTGAGCAACCCTGTTTGATTTTCTTCACAGTACTTAGCACTACTTGGAAATATGCCATTTTAATCCTTGTTTATATGTTTATTACTAACTCTTTCCTCTGGCACAAAGTCCAACTTCCTAGAATTTAAGGTCAACAAGGACAGGGATTTTTTCCATGTTTAACCCTATGTCTCCAACAATTTGAGCTATGTCAAATAGAGAACAGACTCTCGATAAATGTCAAATGAATGAGTATGTGAATAAATATGTTACCTGTACCTTAACAGACAAATATTTTTCTAGAAAATTACTAAGAAATTATTAGGCTGGTTCTTGCATGGTAGGAGTGGAGAGGCAATTCATGCTCTGGTTTCAGCCTGGTTGGGCACTGTGCCTGAACTAGGTCTATTCCACTTGCAAAGAGGTGTGACTGTTCCCTGTGGAGCCATCAGCATAATGCCCCCTCAGTAGCTTTCATGTTACATGTATATAGAAACAGCAATACTTAACCTGAACGCCAAGTTGCTCTCTCACATTAAAAGTTAGGAAATATTCAGAAATAATTTCTTAGTTCCTAGCTCGTCCCCTATATACTGCTGAGTTGTGTGAGCTGGGACTATTTAAATGTCCTTTCCTGGTAGCCCCTGCCAGGTGGATTCCTGTGAGGTTCTACCAGTGGGAATCAGAGGAACACCAGAAGCCAAGAGAAAGGGGCTACCATGCTTTCGATTTTGGGGTTTCTGCCAGGAGGCTCTCGAGTAGCAGCTCACAGTGGGCTGCAACTTCCATTCCCATCACATTCTTTCCAGTCTAAGCACAGGCAGGGGATGAGCTACACCCCACACTCACAAGCCAACCCAGCCCCTTGTCGCCCCCTCCTGATTCCGCGCCTTTCCCCGTGTTCCAAGGCTTGAAAGTGATAGTTGCTTCCCATTGTCCTTAATCTTGGGGTTATGTCAGCACTCTCCTTTTGTGCTTTCAGCCTTCTGACATTTGTATAATTCCTTAGCAACTGAGCTGCTTACTCCTCCAGAGTTTGGGCCGTGACCCTCCTCAGCTGTCAAACACAGCTTCATGGGTTTTCTCGGGGAGGCCCAAGCGCTAGTTCTATAGGCACCTCCCCTTAACATCCAGGTTCTGGTTACACGGTCCTTCCTCTGTGTTTGTAGGTGGTAGTTGCTTTCTGCAACTCAATTGGTCTCAGGCTTACCTCAGCATCTTCATTCTGTTCTTTCAGCCTTTCAGCATCCATAGAACAACTTTCCTGTACTTCTAACTAATGTGAATTCTCTTTTTCTTTATAGAACATCACCAGTGCAGTACTAAAGTGGGGATTTCTTTTCTTGGTCTACATCATTTTCTTGAGTGATCTTTATTTAGACCCATTAATACACTCAATTCTTATTCATATCAAATTCTTATTTGCTCTTTACATTTTAAAGGCTAACAAACACTTCAGATTTATTGTGTGAAAAACAAACTCCTAATATACCAATCTATTACTCTAACAGAATTCATTTCAGTACGCAGTAACTCTGTTCATTCATGTTTTTAATCCAAAATCCTTGAAGTTGAGCTAAGGGTGTAGCTCAGTGGCATAGCACTTGCCTAACACGCACCAAGACCATCAAAAAAATGCTAGAAGTCATCCTTGTTTGCTGTCACTTCCTGATCATTTGTATTCAGTGCATCAGTATACCATATTACTTATATCTCCAAAAATGCACCCCTATCTATCTCTGCATCTCTTTTGCCATCATCATGGTCCAGATGCTCTTTATTTGTCTTGTTGATGACTGCAGTTCTCTTATTAGTAGTCTCTATCTTTCAACTCTTGCCTCCCTAGAGTTGTTTTCCTACATCATATCCACAATGTATTAAAAGTGTACATCAAAATGAAAATTAAATCAGAATCTCTTACAATGAGTATAGAATCTTCTTACCATCACTTCTAACTTCATCTCTTAGCTGTCTACTTAGCATTAACTGTAGGCACAGAGGCCTCCTATCTTGATATTTGTCTTTTCTTCTGTTCATTGTCCAGCAGGAGATTTTCTATTTACTGTTATAGCCCCATTATCTCCATACCTGAAATACTATGTATTTCCTAAAAGATTCCCAGGAAATATTTGTTATTTCTATTAATGAATGAATGGATGCTTTTAATATCCTCTAGTTGAGCTTGAATTATCTCAGCATTCAGTTCTGAAAGCATATAGAATTTTTCATTACTTTGAAATAGAAATCTACAGAATTAGATTTGTCATCTATTTTCTTTGCCTGGGGAACTTTCTTAAAGAATAACAGCTTACAGGATCAAGACTTGATGACATAGCTGATTTCCTTTAGATAAATAATACATAAATCAAAAAGGTTAAAGATGAGGATACACCAAAATCTGCAAGATTTTTTTTTACAACAGTGAGATTCATGGCCTTTAAAAAATATGTACAACAAGATGAGACAAATGTTTTCAGTAGATGTTCAGGTGCTCTTTTCTAAAAATAACATACTTAACCACAAATCAATGTTTAAAGCCAGATGGTTAATGAAGGCCAGCCAGGAACCTCCTATAATTCACAGTAATGAGTATGGTAATGAGCTCCCATTATAAACCAAACTGCATCGTGACACACTGTGTCTATTTCAAATAACAGTGACTTGATTATTTCATATATTTCAAAGCTCCAAAGTTAATTTACAGGAAAAATATTAGAAAGCCTGATAGATGAATTATAATGTCCAATGAATCAATCAGAAGGCAGCCTAAATTGTATTAACAAGACCCTTTTAAACATCAAATGTCATCAGAAATAATATAATACTCAAACCTTGATAAAGATTAAAATCTTTCAAAAGCATGAAAAAAGTCCCATTACAGTATTAAGGTTGAAAAGAAATGTTTTTCCTTCAATCCTTTGATGCTTTTGCTTTTCAAATAGGACCCTAGGAAAGGTTATGTTCTATTGGACAGAATGCTTTAGGGACTCTTCCACTATAGAAAAATGCCACGGATTGAATTTTATTTTTAGTATCAAAAGCAAATATTTATTTTTATACTGAAAGTTCACCTGATTTCAGAGAGATAGTCTGAAAAGGCATTCCAAGATATTCAACCAGATGTGGGAGGAGCACAACACAGTGCAGTCCACTGAGTGTGGCTACTGCTCTTGAGAGACATGTCACATGTCCTGCCTTCTTATCAAGGGACGGGAAGCTAGGGGCTGCATAGTGTGACAAAGTGAGGTCTTCACTGTCCTTCTCTATTTCCATATAGAGTGAACTAGGCTGTTCACACATAGGGTGTTTGGAATATAAACTATTACAATTGAAAGGTGTGTTTGATGCTCCAAATTTTTATAATATTATTATTAAACTATATTTTGCTCTTGGGAATTCTAAAGCATGCTATTTCCAAACATATGCCAAGAACCATGGACAGACAAGCTGGGACAAACTCTGATCTATAAAATTTGTGAATTAACCTCAGCTATCTTCACTGAAGATGGGAGGCTTTTTCTAAAGTGTAAGTCTGGTCTAAGTGCAAAAAGACAAAACTGAAGGTGTGGAAACTATTTTGAAATGTGGAACATTAAATGAACTTAGCCATTTCCCCCACTTAGTTCCATATATTCTGGTAGCCAGGCCTTTACTATCCAGGGAAAAGACTGAAAGTCTCTGGAAAATGGTATTAACCCAAGAGGAAAATTCTGAAGATGCTAAAATCAGAGGTTTCTCACGTACATATCCCAACCTGATCACTCCATATAAAATTTATAATTTATAATGTCTGTTCATACACTCCAAATGGTCAATGAAATATTAAAATATCACAGGCCAAGCATGGTAGCACGCGCCTGTAATCCTACAACTTGAGGAGTCAAGGCAGGAGGATTGCCTTGAGAGTTCATCACCAGCCTGGGCAATACAGTGAATTCAAGGCCACCCTGAACTGCATACTGAGACACCGTCTCAAAAAAGGAAAGAAAAGAAAATACTACACAATATGAACAGATAATGTATTTCAAATATGAGAAAATAAAAAAATATGCATATATGATATAAAATATGAGAAGACAACCCAGAATTATTAGATCATTAAATATTAGATGTCAGCATGTAATTTGAAAGATAGAGATCCAAACAAATAGATTTAAAGCAACTTGGAGGAAACAGAGACTATCCAGAAAAGTGAAAACCTAAAAAAAAAAAAAAAAAACACCAACATCTACAGAGGATGAAAGAACAGAATATTATACTAAAGAAGCATTCAGATGAAAACAAGAGCTTTTACAAATTAAAAATGTTATAGATAAAAAGAAAAATCTGGTAGAAGAGTCTTCAGAAAGACTCTTGAGAGAAGATTTAGAAAATTATTGAAGAGTGAGAGGTTGAATTGTGATTAAACATATGAAAAATGAAGAGGGTAGAGATAATTTTAACTCCAAGGAAAACAAAATGAGCAGGAAAGTAATAGTGCTCATTCTTTACTAATTTCTCTTCTAAATGGAATTTATATCGACATAATAAATAATGCACTAACATACAATATTAACTTAAAAATTACAATACAGCTCTACTGGAGGAAAAGGAAATGAAAAGACTATGCATATGTGGAGAGGGGAAAGGAAAGAAGAGGGAAAGGTGTTACAGATGGGTTCATGTCCGTGGGTTAGAAGTCGTTAATAATTGTAGAAACTGAAAAATCAAGAAGTAGCAAGGTTCTTCATTGGAGTCACGAAGCTGCTTGGAATCATGAAGCTAAGTGACAATCATGTAAACGAGATGAAAATGACTTCCGGAAAGGACAAAACGCTGGGGAGGGCTGGAGCAATGCTGTTCCATTGCAAAACTTGTAATGTCTTTAGAATCGTTACGATTGACCTCAGTAAAAAGAAAACTAAAAGAAAAGGTGGGATGAGGGCAGGATGGAGGCGGAGACGGGCCTCCAGGAGCAGTGCATCCGGGGAGGAGATCCGGTGGGCGCTGGCCCGCAGAGCTCCGTGTGTCTCCAGGGCACAGTGCCTGCAAGAGAGATGCTCCAGGCCCATGTGCCAAGCAGAGGTGTGTGAAGGAGCGTAAGTCAGCAGTGGGGTTGGCAGATCCTTGGCGTCCAGAGAGGCCTCATCAGCTAACTCCTGGCTCGGCCTCTGCGTAGGTGGATGACCTTGAACAAGTCACCTGACCAGAACACAGGACCTCGTGGCAGTTTCTCATTTCGAATGTGTTCTTTATAGGCGGCAGCAGAGAGGTTTAGAAAGAGTGAGTGCCTAGCGTCTTCTTTATCGGTCATTTAAATTGCTATTTTCTTTGGGAAGTTTTTCTTAAATTTAAAAAAAAGTCCTAAAATACATTTGTATAGATAACCCACTAGGAGGGTAAGAAATACAGATAATCTAAAGTAATCACAGGAAGCTTTTTATAGAACACAACATGTTCAGAGCACTTACAAAATTTCTCTGTGGTGATCACCTTCAAAAGGCAAATCATTTTTTAAAAATCAGACACTAGTTTAAATATCACATGATTTCTCTCATATGAGAAACCCAAAGTATAAGTAATTTAAAGAGCAAAATAAAAGATAGATGATAGAATATAGGGAGATGAATCTTTCAGATGGAAAGGGCACCAAGAGATGAAGGAAGGGGAGAGAAAAGGGAAGTAAAATAATTACGATGTGACATAACAAATGCCAATTTTTCATGAAAAAGTAACTATCATGTACTGCAAACATTTGTTGATAAAAATAAAAATTTAAAAAGTTTTGGTAGCTTGTGTGTGTGTGTGTGTGTGACACTAGGGATTGCAACCAAGGCCTTCATACTCAGCTATCTCCTCTACCCTTTTTTATTTTTTTAATTTTCAAACAGGGTCTCACTAAAATTGCTAAATTGCCCGTGGTGGGCTGAAACTTGTGACCCTCCTGATTCAGTCTTCTAGAGTGCTGAGATTATAGGGATGGGCCACCAAATGTGACTGTGTAACTATTTTATTTGAGTCACAAAATACACACATTTATTTTTGAAAATACAAAGTAACAGAATAAGTGTTGATCATACTACACAAAGATAGCAAAAGAGTCTGTGTTAAATTCTCCAGTTAATTTTTGTTTACTTACATTTACACATGTGATTCTTTACAAATTTGGAAATATGCACATTTTCACCTGATTTTTATATTATAAATAGTTCCCCTTTTGCTAAATATTATTTTCATTACAATATTAAAAACTTCATAGTGTTTACCAGATGCATATCTGGGCATATCTACTATTTTCCATAGTTTGCTTTTATAAATAGCACTGTGATGAGTACCCTTGTACATTAATACACATCTATTTATTTCAGTGGATGTAATTCCTAGAAATAGAATTTCTAGAGGAAAGAGGATGTATATTTTTAAAATCTCTTGATATTCAGCTACCAAAATATCTCTCATACTCAGCAGCCCGATTTCATACTTTCTAAAAATTGACAACTGTACATATTTATGGAGACAATATGACAATGTGACATTTTGACATATGCATATACCTTCTTTAGGCAGGGGAATAGCACATTCCTGTAATCTTAGCACTCTGGAAGGCTGAGGCAGGAAGATTGCAAGTTTCCTGGGCAAGTTAGCAACTTAGTGGAACCCTGTCTGCAAAATAGAAACATGCTCAGATATAGCTCTGTGCTAAAACTCCTCCCTGAATGCAATCCTCCGTACTGCAAAACAAACAAACAAACAAACATACTGTGGTATGGTTAAGTCAAGCTAATTACTGCAGTGTCATCTCTCATTTTTTGTGTGTGTGTGCGTGATGAGAATGTTTAAAATGTAATCATTTAGCAATATTGAAATATGCAATACATATTAACTATGACTATGGAACATAAAAAAGTCATATTCCAACTTTTGAATATACTCAAAACAGACAAATCTTGGTTTTTAAAAAACAGCTTGATTCATTAGATACCCTGCTTCCACCTCTAGACTATAAACAATCTGAGCTCAGAGACCATTTCCTTAAATTTATTGTCTTACCATACTTAAAAAATAAAAAGTAATTTTATATTAGCATGTGGTGAATAAGGTCAGTGATCAAACTAGATTATACTGTTTGAGTCAAAGCTAATATGACTATAAAGTAATAATACTGATAGGTATGAGTCTGAAGCATCAATACATCCTTACTCATAAGCGTAGAAGACAAGTAGAAGATAAAGGGTTTACCTGTCTCTTCTGGTCATGTCTTCAAATTAGTGATTATTTTTTTCAGATTACTCAGAGGTGATACTCAATAAAAGAAATCCCCAAAACATGGACTGCGAAGATAATGACAGAAGTGCATTCTGATTAGCCTTGTTTCACATGAGACGCTGTTGACATACAGTAAATACATAAGCAAAGAAATAAAAAGAATAAAAGAAAAAAGCAGTCCTTTTGTTGCTAATTTTAATGCATAACTGGAATGCATAACTGGTTGCTAAAAGGAGCTTGCAAGAAAACTCCTTCAGTTCCTTTCAAGGAGTGCTGTGCAGAGCTTCCCAACACAGAGGTGAGTATTCAGAGCTTGCACCATAGAAGGACAAATAGAAGCCTGAACTATATACCTTTCTACGTCAAGGAAGAGGTCATAGGAGGTCAGATCCAGAAGGAAGACCAGAAAATGCCTGAAAAATACTTTTGGTGAGAATGGCAAAAAAAACTGTGTTGAGGTTTCACGGAGAAACCAGATCTGAAGGACCAGTGAGGATGAGAGCTGCCTAAACCACTGGTGCCCCCCCCACATCCAGGCCTCCCAGCCACAAGCAGAGCAGTGAGGACTGGAACCACAAGGGCATCTCCAGCACCACCCCAGGGTACATGGCCCCTTTTCCCCCTTCTGGCCTCTCGGCTGCTCCTGTACCTGGATCCACACTGCAGAGGCACAGGGGGTCTTAAAGATAGGGAAGAAGTGAAGATCAGTAAAAGGGCCTTACTCCTTCCAAGTCCCCATCCCAAAGGGTAAAGTTACTATGCTGAACAGTTTATTCACTATAAACATTGTTTGGGCTAGTCCTTGATTTTTATTTATTTCACATGGTTAAAGGTGATAGATTAATAACTATCACAAGTTGTCATCTTCTACAGTGTGCTTGATTCTGTTGTTGCTGATTGTATCACTTTGAGCTAGTGTTGTGAATGTTCTAATCAGTTATCTTTAATGAAAATGTGAATGCCCAAGAGTTACTAGAGACTCAAAACCTTAAAACCAGCTATATCTGAGAAGCAATCATTCCATAAGGGTTCTAAATACAAGCAACAATGATATTTATATCGAAGTATCAACCCAGGAATTAAACCAAGGACTGTACCAACAACAATAATAGAAATGAAAAGACATTTAAGCAAGACACAGTCTTCCAGCATACCGAAGGAAATTCTGGGTTAATCAATGCAGAAAAGTCTAATAATCAACCACCTGGACACCCTGAATTGATAGCACAGGAAGTAACAAAACAGACAAATGAGGTTCTAGAAAAATTCAAAACAGAAATAATTCCCAGGTAACTACAGAAATGGTGAGCAGAATAAAAGGCATGATTAGAATCTCTAGAAGAGAAACAGATAAAAAAAATTAGATGAGTTCAGGACCATGGTAGAAGCCATGAATGATCAGCATAGGAAAGAAATGGAAACCATGAATGCCCAACATAGAAAAGAAATGGAATCCATGAAACATCCAGGAAATTAAAAACTCTATTGAAAGTATACACAGCAGACTGAGCCAATATGAAGAAAGAATATCAGGTGTAGAAGACAGGATGGTTGTCAGTGACCACAAAAATAGAGATCTCTTAAAAATAATAAGGGACCATGATAAATCAATCCAACAGCTCCTAGATGATGTAAAGAAGAATAATATAAGATTGATTGGAGTCCATAAAATATCAGGAGAAAGCACAAATGATATTTTAAAAACTGTTCACAGAATTAATGATAGGAAACTTCCCAAACAGAGCAAAAGAACTTGACATACAGGTAAGTGAGGCATACTGGATTCCAACTAGTCATGATTTAAAAAAAAACAATCTACACCTAGACATATAATAATCAAGATCCCACTAACCCCCAAGAAAAGAACAAAATACTACCAACAGTTAGAGAAAAGAAACAAATTACATGCAAAGGAAAGCCCATTAGAATCACAGCAGACTTTTCAACACATCCTCAAGTTAATGATCAGCATAGGAAAGAAATGGAAACCATGAATGCCCAACATAGAAAAGAAATGGAATCCATGAAACATCCAGGAAATTAAAAACTCTATTGAAAGTATACACAGCAGACTGAGCCAATATGAAGAAAGAATATCAGGTGTAGAAGACAGGATGGTTGTCAGTGACCACAAAAATAGAGATCTCTTAAAAATAATAAGGGACCATGATAAATCAATCCAACAGCTCCTAGATGATGTAAAGAAGAATAATATAAGATTGATTGGAGTCCATAAAATATCAGGAGAAAGCACAAATGATATTTTAAAAACTGTTCACAGAATTAATGATAGGAAACTTCCCAAACAGAGCAAAAGAACTTGACATACAGGTAAGTGAGGCATACTGGATTCCAACTAGTCATGATTTAAAAAAAAACAATCTACACCTAGACATATAATAATCAAGATCCCACTAACCCCCAAGAAAAGAACAAAATACTACCAACAGTTAGAGAAAAGAAACAAATTACATGCAAAGGAAAGCCCATTAGAATCACAGCAGACTTTTCAACACAAATCCTCAAGTCAAGGAGAGCCTGGAGTGAGGTATTTCAAGTCCTAAAAGAAAACAACCTCCAAGCTAGACTGATGTACCCTGCAAAACTCTCTTTCAAAATTGATGGGGAAATAAGATATTTCCATGACAAAGAACATCTGAGAAACTTCATAAATACCAAACTAGCACTCCAAACAATTCTAAACAATATCTTAGAAAAAGACAATGAAAGTCACAACTCCATGAGGCCCAAAATAGCAAATCCAGTAGGCAAGGCAAGAAACTATAGGGAAAGGGGGAAAAATAAAAGAGAGGCAACAGTAGGAAAATAACATGATGATCATAAATCAATATATATCAGTTATAACCATTAATGTTAATGGCTACAATTCACCAATAAAAAGAAACAGGCTTGTAGAATGGATTAAGAAGCAAAATCCAACAACATACTGTATACAAGAAATGCACCTAGCTCAAAAAGCAACTCATAGACAGAAAGTAGAAGGACAAGAAACAGTTCTCCATGCAAGAAGAACCCAGAAAAAAGCAGGGGTAGCTTCTTATTTGTAAACAAAGTAAATTGCAAACCAAAACTAATTAAGAGACATAAAGAAGGTCACTACTTGGAAAGGGAACAATCCAAGAAGAGACAGTAATCATAAATATATGCACCAAATACTTATGTCCCCAACTATACAAAACAAATATTAATGGACATAAAAAACCAAATAAGCAGTAATACAGTTGCAGTGAGGGACCTCAATAACCCACTGTCACAAATAGACAGGTCATCTAGACAAAAAACAACAAAGAAATACTAGAACTGAACCAAGCTTTTGAACAAATGAACTTAATAAATGACTACACAGTATTACACCCTACAAAATCAGAGCATACACTCTTTTCGGCTACACATGGGTCATCCTCCAAACATTGGATGCACATTGAGGCCATACTCTTAAGTGAAATTAGTAAGACACATGTGTATAAATACCAAATAGTTTCTTTGTTGTGAAAATATAAAAGTATAAATAAGGACCAAAATGTATAATTGATATTGTGTAACAGGAAGAAAAGTTCTAAAGGAGTAGGGGAAGTGGGAGGGGTAGGGGAAAGGGAAGAAAGGAAAAGAAAAATATGAGAAAAGGAAAAACATGGAAACAAAATCTTTATAAATAGGTAGGGTGGAGGGGGTGAAGGAAGGGCAAGAGAATGGGGAAAAAAATAAGAACCAAGATATATTATGTAAAGGTACAAGATCCCACTGATTAATGTAACTGTATTGTATACCTGCATTGTACCAATAAATTTAGTGGAAAAAAAAAGGAATAAGACATTTTTTGTATGAACATCAATATCATTTGCATCTTTTTTAGCCTTTCAAAAATATCACTATGAACATAAAACCTCACATATTCCTTCCAGTTTTCAATTCATTAACATGAACACTCAGCATAACTGAATGGAAGAAAATGAAAATTTTTTGTCACTAAAGAACATGTTATACAATTGTCACTGAGAGTATGTTCTGAAAAAAAAAAAGAATATGTTCTGTATTGCTGAAAGAAATTGTGAATTCGAAGCAGGAAAAATCCTGAGTTACATAGAAAAATGTAAGCTCTGACATTATATGCAGCTTACACATCTATAAAGCAGATATTTAGCATTCTGAAAAAAATGGTGAGATCTAAGCCCAGCACAAAGCACATTCTCACCAAACATTCACTGACTATGTTTAAAAGTCTGAGCCAGACAGTGGAAAAATAAAAGACAGAGGATCTTAAAATTGGTTTTGAAATAAGCTATGCCTATACACCCATCTATATATATTAAAAGAATACAAAGCAAAATGCATGTGTCAAATGTCTTCTAAAGCGACTTTACTTTATCCTGTTTCTCCATGATGTTACATAACTGTTTATAAAAAGTAATCAGTTGCATTCTTTCCCTTTACTTTCCAGCACAGAAAAGGAAAACCACAGTTTTATCTCTCACCTTTTCTTTCCTTTTGAGGTATTTTTATTCTGAAATAATGTTAGGCCTGTAAAATATTTTTCTTTATATAAAAAATTTACAGATATCCTTCATACAGCTTCCTCTAAATTAACCATTTTTCAAAGCCACTTATGTCTAAATTAAGAAATTGCCATTGATACAAGGCTATGCCACTATAATCATTGGATTACACCAATTTTTCTACTAATATCCTTTCAAAAAATATTGCAGGATTTAACTCAGGATTCTGGTTTGTCCTACATTATTAATCTGGTCTAACTTTTAACACTTTAAATTTGTCCATTTCATTATCTTGAGCCTTTTGAAGTATACTATCCAGTTATTTTGTATTATGTTTCCCACTGTGGGTTTGTTGATACTTTCTCATGCTTAGACTGAGACAGGGTTATTTGAAAGCATACCAGACAAATGAAATATCTATCATCCCTCTACCATATCAGAATGTACATGATGTAAATATGCCTTATTATTGGTAATGTTAATCTTGGCAAAGACTGTGTTTGCTGGACTTCTCCATTGCAAACTGACTGTTTTCTTTGTAATTAAGATATATTTATTTACTTATAATAGCATATACTTTGAGATTATGCAAATGCCCATTTCTTTTCTAATTTTATCCAATGAGCAACTCACTTCTAATAAAAAGGAAAACCTAGAAAGAAAAATCTACCAGTGACACCAAAAGCCAGGAGTGACTTGTGGCTGTTATGATAACAATAAAGTAAAGAATATTAGAGCTGCTAAAGGCAGAACATGTAAACTAAAGCACCCTCAAAAGGGCATAACCAATTTACCACCAGTACAAAGAAAACCTCTTCTTTTCAATAACTGAGGGCAGAGCTAAAATAAATGGCTAAGATTCAAAGAGAAACAGAAGGAATTCCAGACGGATTCCACTGTTATCAGAGCTACATTATCATTTGTATTTTTTAACTCATTTTTTATTAGTAAGTTATATGGTTCACAGATGGTTTAAAAATCCTATTTCCAGTGTTCCTTAGATCAAGTACATAAAGAACTATAGGCATTGGGGTTTTTGAATCATTAAATTTTGGCAGACTATTGAATACCACTTGTTTGGTTTGCTTATCAATTTTTCTGCAATACTGAATTATATTTTTGCAAAAATCTGTATTCAGGTTACACCAAAAATGTACTCTCAGAATTATTTATGTATCACCTCACCTAGCTATATGAAGCAAACTATTCATCAACTCAATCTTTGCAGAGTTTACCTGACTCTCCAAGTATTCCAGCTGAACTAACTGGATCATAAATAAAAAGGAATGCCACTGTTAGATAAATTAGCACTTGGAAAAAAGCTATTTGGAGTTAATTCATGTAAAATACCAAAATATTTGCACTATTAATGGACCAATTATGTGCTTGGTTCTGTCTGGAGCAGTAATAGTATCAACAGCTGATACATATTTAGTGCTTTCCATGTACCAGTCCCCAAGTTCATTGCACAGCTTATCTCATTTAATAGTCACAGCTTATCTGAAGTGTTAAAAATTGTTAAGAGTCTGAGACTTTATTCTACTTGCAAGTTAGCATGTTTGATAGATGCTGGCAAAAGCCATGAGACTCTTGGATCAGAGACAAAAGACTTTATTACCCAAAGAAATAGCAGTAACCAGAATGTCAGCATTTTCTTGCTCCAGTTCTGCAAGTCTCAATTCCCAAAGGGTCAGGTGACACTTGATACAAATAGTAGGTTGCCTTACAGAAGAGGAATACCACATAAGTGTAACATGAAAAGCAAGTATACTGTTATTTCTTCCAGTGGGAGACACTGTTGCCATCCTGTAAGGCTATTTACCACCCAGAAGGAAGGCAAGCAGTACCTCTGCTTTCAAGACGTACAGAAATACACCCCCATAAAGACTCTTTCCCAACATAATTAGGCATTATAATTATTCCTCTAACAAAGGAAGAACTTTAAGCTTGGAGAGCTTTAGAAATTTAAGGAGATTTTCAATGAAGGCATTAAGTATTTGCTCTTTCTTGGTAATGTTTTAGTATTTGCAAGTTGCTTTAATTTATTACATGAAACGTGCTCTCCATAAAGTGTTGCAAATTGAACCTGCACAAGCTCACAAACTGTGAAGGAGGGGAGCTGGCCATCAAGATGTACTCAAGATAAGATTTTATTAAGTGTTTTAAAAAATACATTGTGATTTCTTCTCTATGATATCACTTTAGAAGTGTAAATATTAACTTCTTCCTATGACTTCACATCTACAATGCTCAAGAAGGAAGTGTACTGCTGAGTCCTGAAGTCAGTGTCAAGTTGGGAGTCCAAACTACACTTTCTAATTGCTCTGACACTGTTTTCCCACCTATGAATTGGGAATGTAATGTCCCTGTAGGAAGCAAATGAGACAAATGACTGTAAACTTCAAGCACATGGTAAAAAGTCAACAGTATAGAGCTCTAAATAATGATAACCTTCAAGATTATGATTAGCAAAGTCCCTTTAACTTCTATTGCTTTCAAAATTTGGGAAATTCAAGAATAAAATGAGAAAAATGTTTAAATCCTGTTTTTCCATGTAAAAGCATTTTCAAGCATTGAGGATATGTCATATTGAATTTAACTTTTTTCATTCAAAGATTAATTTTAAACATGGAGTGAAAACTCTTCAAGCTGCCAAAGCATTAGCTTTTAGCAAAGGCACGGCGTTGTTCTTTTAAAAGGTCTCCTAATACTTTTTCAATGACTTGCAACAAGAAAGTTTGTCATTTTTCCTAACATGATGTGAATAAAATACAAATAAATGGTGGTAACCAGAGTTAGGATGAGCTAAGTAATCTACATTTGCCATAATGTGTATCCTAGTGATCAATTCAAAGGGCCTTACGACTTTACACAGGGAATTGTGCTGTGTTAGAGACAGCTTTGTTGATTTTTCATCCATTCACGTGGAGAGGTGTTGGAAGATGAGATTGTTTTTCACATTCTCTTAAAAGTTATACCACAGCCATTAGATAAAAGGAAGAATAATTGCCTGCTCAGTGTGCAGGCTGCTACCAAGGAAGAAACACGTTCATCAAACAGTTGTGTTTTTCAGCTTTGGCAGATGGAACATCACATTCTTTGGTGAGCTCTTCCACCCTGTAAAATTTAATGATTTGCCCTCCCCACAGATTGCTGAACAAATTATTGTCCACAATAGCTTCATGTTGATTTGCTTTCTAAAGCCTCTCAACTTTAACTAATAGTTGCAATCCAAATTAACAATAACCAAGGAAGTATGGAAATTATGGGTGCATTCTGGTAATTCACTCTAAACTAAGCTTGTTATCTGCATGAAATACAACTGTGGCTCCATGAATAATTCTCAAAAATGTTGAATTTCAAATGAGCACTGGGTAGGATAAACAGTAGTTGAATAATACTTAAACCCCACCATCTGGTATTCTAGTATTTTAATGTGAGCTGAATTTCTTTTATTAGGGTGCTTATTTGAGATTCTCTCTGTATGTATTCTAGCCTTGTGCAGAAGCAAGCTCTATAAATTGAGAGGGAGTAAGAGTTATGATTCAGGACAATTTTCTTTTATAGTAATTCTCTTAAAGGGAAACTTGAGTGTTAAAATCTCAGCCATTTTATCTAAGTGACAACCATAGAGTTCCTAAGAGAGTTTGTCTTAATTTTCAGAATTTTTTTGCAAGATTCCATAAGATTGGTACAGGGAAAGGAAAGGGTCACTCAGGTCATAGGAAAGAAAAAAGAGTGAGGGTTTGGTAAAGATTAGCGATAGAAAACAAACAAAAATGAATGATAGAAAAAATAGTAAGACCAAAAATAATAGGTATACATTAATGATCTCTGGGAAAAAAATAAGAGAATGAGATGTGGAATCTTTGAAAAAAAATGAAATGAGTTTCATAAAAGATCTAATGGATTCACATACTTAGAAAAATATTAATCAAAAGTTTTCTACTACCATATTCTTCTGATTTAATGTGAAATTTTCAAGATACTTCCTGATCCTAGAAGTTTAATACAAAGAAACATAAAGAAGCAAGAGACTATAATAATGACCTTCACATAGTTCCTCACTATTTACCAAACACTTCCATGTGCCTTACCCCTTTGAGGGATACGCAAAGCTCAGCCTAGGGTAAGAGGAAATCGCCTTGTCATCATCCCTACCCTAACCCTAACTGTCACTTTTACTCTCAAAACTCCTGACTGCAACCGTTACATTTCAAATTAACACTAAGCAAAGTGGCAAGGACATTCTGCAACTGTTCCAAACAAAACTAATACGTTTGAAATATACCTTCTGGCTCTGATTCAGTTCTTATGTAATTACACTAGACCTCTATTACCAACTGAAAAATAAAACCTAGAGATGACCATTTATGCTTCTAAGCATCAGTCTCCTTGATTAAAGTTGATAGAGCAGTTAAAATTTTACAAAGTTATATAATCTACAAATTTTATAAATTTTTCTATGCATCACTTCATTTAATGTTCACAAGAGCTCTCTAAATATGTATTTGCTCTAATATAATAAATTTAAATTCAGACTTGGTTAACATTTTGCCCAAAATTGTGTTGGTAATAAATGTTGACTTAAGTCTCCCTCTAGAACTTTAACCCACTTCCTTCTTATGAAGTATGGGTTGCATTAGATACTTCTAGGTTCTCTTCCATTTCTATCTTCTCTGTGCTCAAAGACTGGTAAGAATCTATTGTTATTTATTATACATGTCAACAGTATTATATGGTAACTTGGAAGAAAAAAACTAAAAAAAAAATTTACCTAATAGTTATTAGAGCATTTCCTAACACCTCTTTTCTACAAGAATTATGCCAAATGTAAGGAAAAGAACAAAGATGAGCCAAAACCCATCAGTACCCTTGAAGAGTATATATTCTAGTTTGAGGGATAATATATAAATATCTACTGCCAAAAAGCTACCACAATCACAGTGTCCTCAGAGTCAGAGAAGGAAGTTAGCTCAACTCTTAAACCTAGGATGTTTAAAAACTCAGAAATTGAAACAGGGGAGTAGAATTATAACCCTGAAAAATACCATGTGCAGCCTACTTTATTAGCATGCCTCTTCTGTGCCACGAAGATATTAAAGTGTTTTTTATAGATGATAACATTACCTTCATCTGTAATATTAATCATTATTGTTGCCCTCCTGGAAAAAGAGAGTAGACAATTTTTACTCAGTACCTGAAATATGATTAATATATATATACATATATATATATACTCAAATCCACTGAGAATCACAAATCCACAGAATATTCAAATTTTAAGCATCATTTTCCCCTTGTTTTCTTTCTTTCTTTCTTTCTTTGGTACCAGGGATCGAACTCAGGTCCTTGTGATTGCGAGACAGGCGGCAGAACCACTGAGCTAAATCACCACCCCCCCTTGTTTTCAAAGTATGTTTTCTTCTGCTTTGCGGTATCTTTAACAAGATCTGCCAAAAAGTCATTCAAATGACCAGGTCAAGTTTTTCTTCCTCTTTTTTAACTTCTAAAAGTACCAAAGAATAATGGAATGAATAAATAGCAAAAATCAGAATGGCAAACAGTAGAAGTGAAGGACAAGACAATTAGTCACCAAGTAATTGAGAACTGGTGAACTTTTCAACCATGCGTAATAATTACACTATTATGTGTAATATATTAAGATATACCGTGTGATGTTGCCCCAAAACACGACTTATGCTTCATTTGTACATAGTGCAGATTTTCTCCATGCAACAAGTAAGATGGATGTCAGAGCTGGCCTTGGAATATATTGAAAACTGAAACCTCAGTAGTGGATTGCTCTGGCAGCAGATTAAGTGAGTAATA
This sequence comes from Fukomys damarensis, assembly GCF_012274545.1. NCBI lineage: Eukaryota > Metazoa > Chordata > Mammalia > Rodentia > Bathyergidae > Fukomys > Fukomys damarensis. Next base: position 21,802,074 of record NW_022900915.1, read on the forward strand.
CATGAACATCAATTCCAAGTACTCTTTCCATTTAAATTTCAGGGCTGCATCAAACATCGGGCAACTGTATAAGATACACTGGGAACATAGCAAGAAGAAAATTATAATAATGTAGCTTGCAATGCAACTTCATTTCAAATAACATCTTTCATATAAACTGGTATCCAAAGTGCTTTGCTGAATAAAATAGTACAAGAAAGTGGACAGCATGTGGTATAAGTTATAGAAAACGGTGGTGTAAGGATAGTATAAATGAGCAAATTAAAGCATTTCATCATAGAGCCAAAAACAGTGGGAGAAGATCTAAGAGGGATAACAGCATATGCAGTTTTAGACAAAGGGTAAGAAACTTGGCATTGATAGGAAGGCCTTTTTCCCCCCTTCATATGTTTTTTGTTTGTTCTTGGGGTTTTTTGTTTTGTTTCGTTTCATTTTGTTTTGTTGATACCAGGGATCAAACTCAGGACCTTGCACTTGCAAGGCAGGTGCTGTGCCACTGAGCTAAACCCCCTGCCTTCCCTTCATGTTTCTTTGTTTTTTTATTGGTACATTTAAGGTACACAACATAATGACATTCATCTTTGGAAATTGCACCTTTATATATTCCATTTTGGCTCTTATTTTTTTCCCCATTCCCCAAGTACTCACCATTTTCTTTTGGTAGAAGGTTTTAAGCTGCGTATTGGATAAAATTGAGTGTTAGGGTGCTTCAGCTTGAATATTGCAATAAACCAGAAAAGATGAGTTTTATGTGAGTCAGCAAACATCTCTGCCTCCAGAGGAGTGATTGTCTGGAAGGGTCTGCAGGTGGCAACACTGCTCTCATAGGCATGACTAGCGTAGTATTATAGAGCATGGGCTCTGTAATCAGATCGGTCACTTAAGACCTGCATGGACCTGGGCACTGAATAAGCTGTCGTTGCTTCAGTGCTCTCATCTCAAATGTGAGAATTGCAAAACCTATACAGTGGGATTATTATAAAACATTAAATAGTAATTCATACAATATAGCACAGGGTCAGTGGCCCAGCCATTTAAAATATTAGCTACTCTAAAATGAGGTATGAAGGTGAGATCCAAGTCCCCATGAACTTCAGAGCCACCATTGAAGGCATCGAGGTCTGGAAACCCCCTTGCTGTACAGGTAAAACCATCAAACACTCACTCTGAAGCACTCACCACAACACTCCCAGATTCAGACTTGGCTGTGTGGCCTTACTTGCTCCTCTCTGTCTTATATGATTTCCCTGTATGTATCCTCTGTAGATACAGCCACCATTTCCCCAGTATTAGTTTCTTACTGCTGAGTAACAAATTAGCCCCAGATTCACCATTTTAAGACAACACACATTTGATATTGCACGATTTTTGCGGGCCAAGAATCCAGGGGGTAGCTTAACTTTCTCCTTTTGTCTCAAGGTCTCTCATAAGGCCTCTGCAAACTCAAGCTGCTAGGCAGGCATGCAAGTAGGATCTGTTTCTTTGGTCACTCGTGGGAATGTTAGCAGTCCCCTTCACAGGCTAACTCGTGATCTTTAAGTTGCTTTCATCAAAACAAGTGACCTAAGGAAGTAAAAGAGACTGAGTATTAGCCATAACTGATTTCAGAAGTAACGTACCGTTTATCTGCCAGATTCTACCCATCACAAAGAACAGTCTTGATGCAGTGTAGAAAGCTACTACACACGTATGGGAACACTTGAGTGGGAGGCCCATGAGGACCATCTTGGAAGCTGGCCACCACTCCCACCATGATTATTCTTCTGCCCTAGCCACTTTTAGACATTTTTAGTCCATTGATGACTATACTATAGTTTGTCTCCATGTTTCTGTTCCTTCCAAGGCTGCACTACTGTTAAACTTCTATATCATGCTGAAGTTTCCCTTTCGAAAAGCACAAACCAAAACATTTACCCTATGATATATATAAAACAAGTACTTCAAGGCTTTTATCTATTGTTCCTCCAAGTAAGGCTGAGGGTGTTTTTGAAAAGCATTAGGTATGAATACGAGGATCACGTTTGTAATAAACTGCACAGAATCTGGCACTTCGTCCTTGTTGCTGAGAAGTTAAAAATAATTATGATTATCATCAATAGATGACACCTCAGGAACATGCTTAGTTTGAACTTCTATTTTCCTCTGGGTTTTTGGTCAAGTTTCTCTATTCATTTAGAAAAGCTTTCTGCCTTTTCCCCTAATTACGCATCTCCTTTTTCATAGCCTCATTTCAGTGACACCTCCTTTGGGGGCCTCCACTGATCTGTCATCCCTTCCTGCTCCCAGCTGCATTCACACTTCATGTGTATTTCTCTCTTCCCATTGTTTACTCCTCAGAGTTACAGGGAAGTAACTCGCAACCTGTCAAATGGGCAGAGTTCTTGTCTCACAATACTGAAGAACAAAGGAAGGGAAGGTTTGGACATTTTTGTTAGAGAGCTCCTGAGAGGCAGGAGAGGTCCTGAAAGTGGGTTGGTGCTGAGGCTTTTGGTCAGGGGGGTGTAGACAGTAAAATCACATCACAGGTGACCTTGGGTCAGACTGTAATTAACCTATAGGATTACAACTAGTTAGCTAGCTAATAGCAACCCAATAGAAACACAGGGTAATAACAGTGTACATAGCACAGAGAATAAGGCTTTTTCTGGATGGGGTAGAAGTGAGAGTCAGAATGTTATGGTCATCTTTCTATGTGTTTCTTACATAGTTCAGGCTTATTGGAGCAGATGATGCTAATTATGGTACAGCTCTGAGCTGTCGTTTATCTCTGGTGAGGCTTGCAGGCCTCACTGTCCTATCTCCATCTTGGGGACTAGTTTCGATCAACTCAGTCCTCCACCACAGACTTGACATGCTTCATCTCTTTTCCAACTCTGTCTTGGAACTGGTCCTTTCTAACTGCCTATCAATCTCTACCTAACTTAGCTATCTGCATAGTAGGAAGACACCAACCACTGCTCCTGCTAGATCCGGTTCAAAGTTTATTTCATGGAAGTAAAACAGTAATACCCACAGACAGTTTGTCAGATGGTGAGGCAGGAGGAGGAACTTCCCAGGTGGAGAGATTCTCAAATCACTCATTTGAAAAAAACAGCCTGCCGATTTTGCAACAGTCATGGAAGAGTTCATCCCTAGGACTCAAGGATAATGTATTTCCCTTCCTGGAACAAGTAAATGTTTACTTTCCTGCAGTCACTGGTGGTCAACAACACAGCATGATCTTTTAAAGCTATTTGCACAATGACCTAATGGACTCATTCCAAACTTAGCCTTAGCTGTACCAAGCAGAACCTTGAAGTTCCTCTGCAGGCAACCCCAGTTTCCTGAGCCTTTACTTGCTCAGCACTTCTTCGAGACTGAAATCCTGAACCTACCTGCTTCTGTCTATGGATTATTCTTTTTCCTGTTTTTATTATAAAAACAATGAGAAACTTTTAAGAAAACACTGAGAACAACAACAAAAAAATCCAATACTCTCATTACTCAATTACAAAGAATAGAATCTATGGGTTCTGATCCTGTGTATTCTATGTGCCTAGTAAGTGAGTTGAAATTCCCTAACTCTTTTTGTTTATCCCATTAAACCTGAGTG
>NW_022900915.1:21805682-21857577 GCF_012274545.1 Fukomys damarensis
ACACACACACACACACACACACACACACACACACACACACACTTTTTTTGGCTTTTACAGACTGTTTCTTGATTTCTTTAGTTTCTTACATGCAAAAGTGAGCAGCACCTGATACATGTTTCCAAGTTTTTGTCCATGTGTGTACAATCTTCACAGTTGCATCAGAGAGCACATATAATTTTCTGCTCTTTCAACACTTATCACAAACTTGTAAACTATATGATGCACAGCCTTACTGATTCAGTGTAAGAATTTCTGATGTTTAATAGACCCAGGGTCAGGTCTCACCTCTGTCATTTAGTAGTTTATTTTCTTGGACAATTAATTAACCTCTCTGCAAATCACTTTATCTCTAAATAGGGTTGACAATATCTGCTTCATGCTGTCAGGAGTAATTAATGAGATGTGAAACATAAAACCTCAATACTGGAATACACTAAATGTCTGATAAATTTTAGCTAAAAATAATAACCTTAATAAAATATAAATGCTTATAGTGGCATAGTATTTCATCAGGTAGAGAATAAGTTATTTTTGAGATATAACCACCTTGATATATGATGAGATGGTTATTATTATTGCATTCACAATCTCTTTAAATCCTAATTTCAGTCACTTAAGTCTAATGTTCATCTCTTGTCCCTGGATGTGGTGGCCCCCGTCTATTCGCAGCTGTTTTATGTAGGGATATATGTCAATTTATTCCCCTTGTCCTTTCATTAATCCAGTTTAGGTGCTTCTTAGCACAGATAATAAAAATATGTGCCCAATGCTGTTAATGCTTACACTGAAGATAGTCACACAATGAGCTCTAAATTTTTGTGTGATAAGCAACATTACCAGCAATATGAAGTAGAATTTCAGGATGTTTACACATTCGGGAAATAAGTGGTTCAGAACCCAGTAAATGAATGGAAGGCTTTGAAATGTCCGAATATGTGTTAATGAGGAAGTTGTCAGCTTCACAGGTTCTATTTGAATCCTCAGATTATTTGTGAAACCAAGGACACAGGAAGAATGAATTCCGCTGATAACTGCAGAAGAGAACAATTTTGGCTAGACAGTGTTTCTTTTAATTACTAAAGCTCTGTAAATAAATAGCACTGATTTACATTAAATTTTCTTGTCAGTATCTATAAATATGGTTGGTTTGGGTGATAAACAGTGAGCAGTGAAATTTTATTAGGATTGGATTTTATTTTGTTTGTTTTGTTTCGAGGAGGGAGAGAGTGTTACCAATGGGATAATATGTTGAACATAATTCATCGCAATCCTTACGGAACCCACTTTTGTAAATTTGAGCAGAAATACAATTGAGGAAAGATTTTTAAAATGTTTACAAAATATCCTGTACACCCAGAGGATCAGAAGACAAATCTGAGTATCCTAAAGCAATGGCCAACCACTCTTTCTGTAACAGAAACACCCCAGTGGTTGGCCCTTGGCACTTAGAATGCTCAGGACTGGATTCCAGAAGTGCTACCACCATGGCCCACTGGATCCCTTCACACAGAGCTTAACAAAAACAACCGGTATTCCTAGGTGCCCCTGTCTCTTCATGTGGTCCCTTCAAATCCGACTCCCAAGAACAATGTGCCTAGAGGAAGTGAGGTCATGTGCCTGTGCCCTAAGGTAGAGAGTCTGGGAATACAAGTTTTCTGATGTCCACATTAGGATGAGGAATAGGATATGGAATTGTCACAACGTAGAGGGAATATTCAGAGATACCGGTCAATCAGTAAGTGTGCATGCTCTGTAGATGCTGGTTGGGGATTTCTGCCCCTGAAGAGAGAAATTTCCTGTTGCTAAGTGCTTCTTAGCTCACTGATGATGAACCCATTTCCCTGATTGAAGGATTATTGCTGCTACAGTCAATCAATCAATAAAACCACACCATTCATGAAGTATGTAGCTCTGCTTCTTCCATTGCTCCTCTCACCAACATTAGCAGGAGGACAGTAAAATAATGAAAATAAAATTGATAAAAGGAGGGGCTGGGGATTTAGCTCAGCGGTTTGGTGGCCTGCCTTGCAAGGGCAAGGACCCGAGTTCAATTCCCGGTACCAAAAAAAAAAAAAAAAAAAATTGATAAAAGTAGGAGTGTGTGTGTGTATGAATGTGCTAAACATCCTGTACTGCCAAGACTCACAACTGCACCCCTGGTTTACAGTTAGATAGGTAACTGTAAAAACAGGAAAAAGAAGTTGTCTCTTAGAAATTTGACGCTATAAGAGGGAAGTAGGACACATGAATAATTTTTAAATGTCTTGTAATACAAGAAAATAATGCATTATTTCACCATTATTAGGCATGCATTCCCAAGGCAGAATGCTAATTACTCACTCTAATTGGAAATATAATAAAATGGTCAATGTTTCCAAATAATAACTATAGATTAGTTAAATGGGAGGAAAATAAACCCGTTCTTTAGTGGTTTATAAAAACATTATCAATCTTTAACACTCATAGCTAAGAAGGATTCAATCTGTTTTGCTAAATTTAATCATAGGCCAAATAATTAGCATTTGGAGAGAATTATTAAAGATATGTCAAGGTAATCATAAATCAGTTTCAAATTATTTAACTAATGATGGCTTTCTCACCAAATCATCTGTATATACAAGAGTTTCTCAAATATCTTGATAGATTTTTAAATATCTTTGAAAATTATAAATGCAATGTCTTTATAACAGAAAATTTAGAAATAATGATTTGAAAAAAAGAAATCACTAATGGTCTTTGGTGTATGAGTCTTCTCTGGTAGCCATAACAAAACACCGTAGACTGGGTATGGCAGACTTTTTTGTTGTCACAGTGCTAGAGGCTAGGAGTCCCAGATCCAGGTGCCAGACAAGTCAGTTTCAGTAAAGGCTCTTTTCCTGGCTTATAGTTGACTACCTTTGTGCTATGTCCTCATATGACAAAAAGGAAGAGACAAAGGAGAGAGAGAGAGAGAGAGAGAGAGAGAGAGAGAGAGAGAGAGCTCTCTAACATCTCTTCTTATAAGCACTAATCCCACCATGCGGAGGCCACTTTCATTACCTCATCCAATGCTAAGCACCTTCCAAAAACAAATTACCCAATACTATCACATTGGAAGTTAGAGCTTCAGTATATTAATGGGAAGTGGGAAGCACACACGTCCAGACCATAATATCACGTTCAGAATATAACCACTGTCAAATATTTCATTCTGTATTTTTGCACAATCAAAAACAAATGATGTAAAACTAAAAGAATATTGATTTATAAACTCATTTTCTGCTTTCATTTATTATTAATTTGAGAATATGTTTCTGCTTGATTGTGTAATTACATGATTAAATATGTTAAAATATTTTAAATATCTTCAAATAGCCTGTAACATTAGTGTCAATAGCACCATAGAATTCTATTGTAAATATATATTGTTATTAATTTTATGATTCGCCTATTGATGGACATTTACATTTTTCTAATTTTAAAATATTTTTTAGTAGAGCTATGAACATTTTTGTACATTTTTTGTCACAACCCTGTAATTTTCTGAGTAGTAGAATTCCTAAGGCAAAGGTTATACATATTTTAAGGCTTGCATTTGCACTGCCAAATTTCCCTTTAGAAAATTTGTTACAAATATATTCCCAAGTAGCAATATAAGAATTCCCATCCTTGATATCTTCATCTTTAACTTACACCAATGGAGCCCATTATCATGTAGAATTTTTCACCACAAATGACACTGTTGCTTTAATTTTAAAAATTCTATAGATGTTTTTGATCAACTTTTACTCCTTTTTTTTTTTTTTGGTAAGGGGGATTGAACTTGGGACCTTGCACTTGCGAGGCAAGTGGCAGAACCACTGAGCTAAATCCTGGGTCCTCAACCTTTACTCTCTTTTTTTTTCTTTCTTTTTATTGAGTTTATTTGTACATTCTAGGTATACAGTACAGTTACATTCATTACTAGGATCTTGTACCTTTACATGACAGGTCTTGGTTCTCATTTTTCCCCCTTGTCCCTTAAAGGTTCTGTTGGACAATAGAAAAGTTTTGTCCACCCAAACACTTAAAATATTTCATACATATTTTACTCTCACACTTTTAAAGTTTTATGTATACATCTATATCCATCTTGAATATATTTTCAATTGCTACTTTTTTCAAGTGATTAGCAAGAAGTCCTAATGTTTTTAAAATTGAGTTAAATTATGCATAAGATTATGTTATTCTCCACACAAAGAACTTCAATTAGTAAGATATAAAACTAGGCCTCAATCTAAAAGAACTTTACCTATAAAATAGTCCTCATGGTATCATCTCATGTTATTGAAAAGGTCAAGTGGATTGACTCTGGCTAACTGATAAAAATAATGTGTAAACATGACTTGTAATAACTTCCTGAATAACAACCTTGAAAATTAAATTTCCACATACACAATTTGGAACCAACATTGGAAATTGCACATAATTTTCTCCATAAACATAGAGTCATTCTCATCTTGAGATTAACGACATGAAAGACTATAGCCATAATTAATTTTGATGTGTCAAATTAACCCATGTTCTTTTCTGATATTTCCAACAAGGATATTACTGATTGCTATCATGACTTTTTAAAATGCAAATGACTATCCAGTAAAACCTGAAAATGTATTATCTCAGGTCATTTTAAACTTCAAAATCTCACTAGATGGATTCATCAAGTCTTTGCCAAACTAGATACAATATAATATAATGACCTTAAAGCAAAAGATCTGTAACTTCTTAGTTAACAGCTCTGAGTACTTAATTATTTGCTTATCTCTAAATAGGCATACTTTAACTAAATCTAAATGAGTATTGTTGGGGCCCAGTCATGGCCCACTGGAGTTTGACATTTGGAAAATAACTTCTTCCTATATAATTAAGGCATCAACGTTTGCTACTTTTCAAGGAAACTGTTTGTTAAGCTTGTTTTGACTCTTTGACCCTGACATAACAAGAAATTCGTTAGCCGAAGATCTGATGTTATCTGTAAGAGTCAGGAAATCCAGTCTTTGCATAAAGATAAAAAAGATTGCTTGGTGTTTTCTGTTGTTGTGTGCCCTTAAAAGCTTCCTGTTGATGTGAACCTATAAAAGGAGCTGTTTCTGTGAAATAAATCAGACTTCTCTTTGTCTCCACTCAGGCTGGAGTGTTCTTTCCTTTCTCAACCCTCACTCCCCGACTCAGGCATGTTCGTGTTGTGACAGCTGGACCGCCACAGAGTATCAAAATTATTTGTTTAGTAAAAATGTGTGCCAGTAAATATTGTACTTTGAACTTAATGTCTCAAGATGGGCAAATAAAAATCAATAGCATTCTTCTGGACACTCATAATAACCAATATGAAAAAATAATATATGAGCTGATTCAATTTCTAATAGGCACAAAATATGTAAAGTTCGCAAAAGCTATGCAAGGTTTTCATATAAAATATTGTCAAGTATTATTAAAAAGCATTAAAAAGTTCTTAAAAAATGAAGGGATATACAATGTTCATGGATGGAAAGGCTAAGTAATATGTAAATGTAAATCTCTCCAAATTAGCCTACAAATTAGATAAAATTCCATTAAAAGTGTCAATATAATGTGTAAATTAATGAGGTAATAGTATCTGAAATAATACAGGACTTAAAATAGTCTGCTCAATTTAAATAATAAAAATTTTGGAGTATTTACCTTATTTGACCTGTGAAATAATATAGATCTAAGAAAATAGTTCATATTGGCATCCAAAAAAATCAGAGGAAAGACAGATAATTTGTTAGTAATATGGAAAACAATTAAATCTAGGTAAAATTAAATTTTTATCTCACATTAAAAACACTTCTTTCTTAGTGATTCTCATATTTGCCTCTTATTCTTGCAACTTTCTGAAATAAGGAACAAAGGTGGCATTGCTATTTTGAAATTTTCCCTGGATCAGGTCAAAAGACATGTGAATTTCACATGATGGAATAATGACACAGATTGATAGTTGATTTAGAGTGAGGGTAATATGTATGAAGGGACAAATATGTTGCTCTTGTTTCTTATTAAGTGAATTACTACAGCTTTTCTCTCCTTACTTCAGGTAAGTGGAATATAATTAATAAGAAGCTGAAAGCAACATACAAATCCCAAAATGTCTTCTAAGTTAGCTTTGTTTGGTGAAGATTGATAATAGCATGAGAAAAGTAGCTCTTTCCATTTGGTCTAAGTGCCTGGAGAGATACAGCTAATACTTTATTTTTATACTTATATAATTTAATATGAATATTTGTATAATGGAGCCCTAAATTTATTAAATGAAATGTTTATTAAATGAAAATAGTGGATGTGAAAGAGAAACATGAGATAAAGAAATCTGGTGAGAGCTCTGTAGCTTTGCTGCATAAAAGGTAGAATTATAATTTCTGCTTTTGGCTGGCCTAGGGTAGCTGCAAGGTGGACAGAACTGAGAAGAAACCAGATAATAGAAAATGCATTTTTACAAAACTTTCAATAATTTTATAGAACTTGAGAAACATGATTTTAATACTCTGCATGGCTCTAGAGATAACAATTTTTCTAAAATGATTAAACCAAAATAAGAATTTTAGCTTCTGTAAGAAAGTACTAGAAATAACCATTTAAAACAAAATAAAACAATAACTCCAACAAGACAAATTAATAAAATAAAAGCCAAACCAAACAAAAACAAACAAACAAAAAAAATCCAACCAGAAGTTACTTGGTTATTTTCTTTAAATATTTTTCCTAATATAAAAATAGAACAGCATATGAGAAAATGAAAAAATGTAAATAAAGTGTTTGTAAATGGAGAGAGGAAGAGGGGGTGAATGGAGGGCAAGGACAAGGGGAAAATTTGAAAACCAAGACCTGTCACATAAAGGTACAAGCTCCCAATGATGAATGTAACTGTACTGTATACCTAAAATGTACCAATAAAGTCAATGAGAGAAAAATAAATAAATAAAAATAGAATAGCAACATAAAGTGATCAAAAAAATACTCAACCATACAGGCCAGGGATTTAGCTCAGTGATTCCACCACCTGCCTCACAAGTACAAGGACCCAAGTTTGATCCCTGGTACCCCCCCAAAAAAATACTCAACTATAAAATTATTAGGGATAGCTGAACTGCCATGTAAAATAACTTTCTTTTTCTTTCAAATAAAACTTAAAAATTGTAACAAAAAGTTGCCTTTAGGGTTGGGGATTTAGCTAAGTGACATTGCACCTGGTTTCCAAGTGCAAGGTTCTGAGTTCAATCCCTGGTACCAAAAAAAAAAAATGTTGCTCTTAAGCTATATTCTATAAATATAGTATGTAAAAATTTTTATTATATATTTGCATGTAATATATGAATAAATATATTATATATAATGTCATAATTTACATGATAATATATGATGAATACCCATGTACTTGCTATTTAATTTTATTGAATATTAACAGATTGCACATTTCATCTATTTTTTATAAAAGAAATAAAACAAAGTTTCCTGTTTTTCTCTTTCCATTCTCCCCAGAAATATCACTGCCAAAAAATTTATATTTACAGTTTCCAATAATTTCTTTACAGTCCAGGGCTTGTCTTTTCTTCATATTTGTATATTTTTTGATGCACAGAAGTTTTAAAATTTAATGTGGAAAAATTTATCACTTTTTTTGTTATAGTTTTGGTACCTTATTTAGGAAATTCTTCTATATCCTGAGATGAAAATAATAAACTTCTATATTTTCTTCCCATATTTTACAAGGTTTAAAATATTAAATATTTAAAATAGGTTTCAGTTGTCTTACAACTATGTGAGACATTTTCCACTTCTTTAAGAAAGTAATATTTAGTTTCTAGGGTTATTGAGTTGCAGCTGAGATTTAGGGATACCTGGCATGGATTATATCCCAGCCTCCAGTTTAGATGCTAATTATGATTAATGGCTAAAATATACCTTTTAGATGCACTCTAAGAGTTGCCTATGAAATTATTTACGTAGTCTTTCTGATTTTTGTAGAAAATTTAGAAAATGTAGTTTTTTTTCTGAATATTGTATTAGAATCACAGCACATTAAAGAAAAATAAGTGTTTAAAAGGTTTTTGATTTGAATACTGACCTAAATTGATATAAAATTTTAGGTAAATCCAAAAAGCATACGACAGTCATATTTCATTGAAATAGTTGTATATAAGATAATCAGTCAAAGAAATTTTCTGTTCAATTCAGGCTTGAAAGTACTTCTCAAAAATCATTTGCTTAAATAAAATTCTATTAAGTTTAATAATTTTAATTAGTCTTAATGTAATAAATCATGTACTGAGAATTCACTAAGAGCCACGCTGTTCTTGTTCTTCCTATCCCTCTAATTCTTTAATAAACTTAATGGAAAAAATTCTTGAGGTAAACATAAAAAAAAGAATTGGAGAATATAATTGACCACCTATAGAGTCATGAACAAAGATAAATCAGAGAACAACATATTAAATTCCATTTAGCGCTCTTCCCCCACTTTCCATTAGAAACATTATTTGTCTTCTGCCCTCGTCCAGTGGTTGAGATCAGAGAGTATTTCAGTGTTCCCTCAAATGTTGGTTTGTATCATTTTTCACTTCCTGAAATGGTATAGGCAGTCTTTGTCTATGTCCACAGTACATTTCTGGAAACTACACTATTTAGAGATCTGTGGTGATACAGACTACTTCTCTTCCAGTGCCAGGGTCATAACTCAAGGTCATGGTTCTAAATAAAAAACACAAAAGCAAATACATTGTAAAAATCATAATCCACATTTATAAAGTGGACATGAGACTTCCATCAACACTGATTGTTGAATGGGCACATACACTTAAAATGCCTAAAAGAAAGCAAATTCATCTATCATGTATTAACCATAAATTAATTTACTAAATTCAATCAGCTTAATTTTCTGTTCACTTTTAGAATTCCAAAAAGGAGGGTAATTTGTTTTTGTTGGTCCAGATTCTTCCACAAAGAATCAGAGAGAATTCCCAATTGTACCTCCTCCCCTTTTTTCTTTATAAATTTTCATCATTCAAAATTTCTCCACAGCATAGAAGGGAAAGTTTATGAAATATTTTATGGATAATTATAAGAAACAACATGATAATGACAATGATGGGGACCTCTCATCAAAGCATCTTCTCCTTTTAACCTCTCCCAGTACCTCAGTTGATTCAAAGCTGCCCTATGACTGTTCTGAGTTAGATAAATACATTGCTTCAATGATCACAAATGAGCTCCTTCCACTCTATCAGCACTGACATAAGACTTTCTTTGTTTCATCTACACAAGACGATTTGGGTGGATGAAAGCATGAGAAACACATTTGGGAGATGTCTTGATGGTAAATTCGACATAATTTAAATAAAAACAGGACATGGTAGATTTGGATGTTAGTTGTCCCCCAAATTTTCATGTGTTGGAGAACTGGTCCTCAGTGTAGCAATAGGACCTTTATAGTAGGAGATCCTTGGAAGGTTGAGGGCATGTGTCTGGAAGGGATTGTGGGACCACAGCTTCTTTGGTTTTGTATTTCAAGATGCAGTCTCTTCTTCCCACGGGCACTACCGCCTTTGACACCCATCATGAAATAATGGAGGGACTTTGCCAGAACCTCCACAACACACTTATGACTTTCAGCCCCCCAGATGGTGAGATAAATAAACCTCTTTTCTTTGGAAAAGTAGCTTGCTTTGGATATTTAATTTTAACAGAAGTTGATCTAATACAATAGATTGAAAATGTCTTCAAATATCTTGCTTTTCCTCTTGAGAATTGCAGCTGTCCTCGTGACTTGCTTGATCAGTGCGGTTTGAGACTTGGTCATAAGAAATCCTGCAGCTGCTTCCTGGTCTTGTTGGAACATTGCCTTGTTACCCAGCCTAACAAACCATGGAGAGGAGAGGAACCATGGCCCCCACTGGCAGAGCAGGTAAGTTCTCACTCAATGCCAGATGTGACTGAACCATTATGAGGCCCACTGATGACATCGTGCGGAGCTGAGAAAGGCTGTCCCTGTTCGGCCCTATTCAAATTGCACACTGGTAAACAATTAATAAAGATTTTTAAAGGATAGTTGTTTGTAGCTAACAAGTTTTACAGTGATTTTAGGTAGCAATAGATAACTGAAAAGGGTAGGGCAGAAAAGAAAAATGAATATTTCAAATCCATATTAGCAGAAGGAAAGTAAAAGAAAAAAGGTAAGAAGAAAAACATTTGATGGAAATAGTATGGGAACTCATGGGTTTATGAAATTTATTGCTGGAGGCCATTGAAAATTACAATTTGGTTTCAATCTTGTTTATTTTTTTTTCTTTTTATTGAGTTTATTGGTACATTCTAGGTATACAGTACAGTTACATTCATTACTGGGATCTTGTACCTTTACATGACAGGTCTTGGTTCTCATTTTTCCCCTTGTCCCTGCCCTCCCTTCACCCCTTTGTTTACTTTATTAGCCATGGTTTCATGTCTACTTCTACAAAAACCCAAATCCAATAAGTCTAAGGTGAAGTACAAATTGATTTGAGCATACACGTCGCAGGTAGTGAAGACTTTTAAGGTAAGAAAATCTTAGGTTTTAATTAAACAATTTGATATTAATAATTAGTATATTATAATTACCTTTAATAGAATATGAATTGTGAAAAATGTTGTATAAGAGCAACATTTGTCACTAATTCCTTCCAGAAAGTACATTATGAGCAAGTGCATGGACTAGCAACATTCAAAACTACCTTGACTTTCTGTTTATTCCTGAATGGCTTCAAGAGGCTTCCAGATTTTGTATATCAATTTCCTGTACAGGTTATTCTTTTTTTTGAGGGGGAGGGCACCAGGGATCAAAATTGGGTCCTTGCACTTATCAGCTGAGTGGAGGCAACACTGAGCTAAATCCCTGGCCCATTGTACAGGTCTTTCTTATGAGAATGTATGATCCAAAAAAGTTCTTGAGAAAATTCTTATATTTTAGAGAAATTAATATGTATTGTCATAATCAACTGATATATCTATTAAAATGTATAGGGATTATGACTAATGTAGGTTGCATTTTAAAATTTCACCTGCTCATTTAATGTAGTCATCTGAAAACCACGGGCTTCTTTTTTTCTCCAAAAATAGGCAAAATTCCCAAGTACTTTGTCAGTTTAATCAATAATTTCAGAAACTATTAATGGGATAAAGTTACTCTTCCTATTTATTTGCAAATGTCCTAAATATTTGTAGAAAATAAGCAGGTAGAACTGCAACTTCATCCTTACTTATGGCTCATACTACTGATAGTTTTCAATAAACGAGTTACATCAACCCATTCAGCATGGACGCTTCGCATTTTGATGCCATCTACTTTGATAAGGAGGATAATGAGAAATGTTTTACAATGGCATCAGTACATAGACACTTCAGTTGCAGTTGGAATTATTTAACTTCTCCTGTGTCAAAAAGTGTTAAGGATGTGACTCATAGCATCTCCCTAGTGAGCTAAAAGTGACCGTATTTTTATAGTACTTAACTTTCCATGGAATGGCTTTCACCTTTTTCACAATAAGTTAGACAGAAAAAACATTGGAATCCTTTTCACCTGCTATCCCATTAACTGTAAATATTCTTTGTATGTACAGTGTCTGTCACATCTTAAGAGTAAACATGAAGGGAAGGAAGCAGAGAGAGAAGGAAGGAAGGAAGAAGGGGTCCTTTAATTTACTACTGTATCACAATAAGAACCGGAGACTTTTCTGCTTGGTCTCTGTGACTTATACTTAATGTACAAATAATGCCATGAAAATGCACCTGTAGGGAAGTATATCATTTTCAACAGAAGAAACGTGGTTTGCAATATCAAACCTGTCTCTTCCCTTACTTCACTAATGCTGCTGGCCCCAACTCAGGGCCTCACTGGCATCACTCCTATTATGACCACACCTAACCAGCCAAAATTGTAGATCTTACCAATCCCCCCACTGAAGATGCATCAGAAAAAGGAATGCCCTTTACCATTCTGCTGTGGTGACTAAAACAGTGCTGGGAAGAGAGCAGCGTTAACTTATAAAGCTTCAAAAGATGTGTGTTATACATCACTGAGTCTTCTGTCTGTACCACGTCGTTACCAGACTAGCTGATATCGGGAGAGATTATCTTAAGCATCACAGTAACTACTAGTTAGTGAGTGATGGCAAGGTCCAGATACTTGCCATGCTTTTTTAATACATTATAAATTGTGGTTAAAAAAAATAGAGCGAATGTGTAAATTTAAAAATGTTTACACATGAGATGACACACTGCCAAAAATCCCTCTCAAAACACTGCCCCTTTCTTTGAACACATTTATCCCAACATTCGTGCCGCTTTGTGAGGCAATTCTGGAAGTCTCCTGCCATGAGTATCTTTGGTTGGGCTGTCACGGCTGTTTCAATGTCCTGGATTGATTCAAACCATTTACCTTTCATGGTCATTTTGACTTTGAGGAAGAGCCAGAAGGCACATAGTATCAGACCTTCAGGATAAAGTGGATGAGCACACACGGTGATGTTTTTACAAGCCTGCCTTTCTGTTAGCTGGCAAACAGCAGCAGCACTCACTATATTTCTGATCGTACCTCCTAAAGACACAAAAGACGTCTCAGAAAACAGAATGATGGGATAAGTGAAGTGGGGGGGAGTATTTCAAGGGGGATCAACAGCAATGTGTCTGTGTAATAAAACTTTTAAAATTTATTCTCTGTATATTTTGACCACATCTCATCTCATACTAAATTTTGCTCAAGAATCCTGAAGAGTACTGTGATTATAGGTTAAGTAATTTCATAAGGAGTGGATCCAGGATTTCAACGCCAGACCACCAGTTTCTAGAGTTCTTCCACTTTCCATGCTGCTCCCTTCAGTGAAAAGTTATTGAGTGGCCATCGCCATAGAAAGAGCTAAGGTCAAAATTTTCCTATTCAAGGAAAAGACTGTATGGACAAATCCTTAAGCATGGGAACAAACACAAGGAATCAACAACTGGGATCTCATCTTATTAAAAAGCCTCTGCCCTTCAAGAGAAACCACCAACAGAGCTAAGAGACAGCCTACAATGTGGGAAAAAAATTTACCAGCTGCTCCTCAGACAAAGGTCTGCTATCTAGAATATATAAAGAACTCAAAAAAATCATACCCCCTAAATATAAAGACCCAATTCAAAAATGGGCATCTGAAATGAACAGACATTTCTCAGACAAAGAAGGAAAAGCAGCAAATAAATACATGAAAAAAGGTTCAGCATCACTGGTCATTCAAGAGATGCAGATGAAAACAACACTGAGATTCCACTTCACCCCACAAAGAATGGCTGCTATCAAGAAATCAACCAATAGCAAAACAAATGCTGGTGAGGTTGTAGGGAAAAAGGAACCCTTCTCCATTGTTGGTGGGAGTGCAGACTGCTGCAACCACTGTGGAAATCAATATGGAGATGCCTTGAACAACTAGGATTAGAGGTCCCATTTGATCCACTATCCCTCTGCTGGGGATCTTTCCAAATGAATTAAAAGAATCCTATCACAGCCATGTATGCACACCCATGTTTACAGGGGCATAGTTTGTAATAACTAAAACTTGGAAACAGCCCAACTGCCCATCAGCTGGAGACTAGATAAAGAAGATGTGGTTTTTCCATAAAATGGAATACTACTCAGCCATAGAGAATGAGAGACCAGAGTCATTTATAGCTAAATGGATGCATATTGACGCCACACTGTTAAGTTAAATAAATAGAATACACATATGTAAATGCCAACTAGTTTCTCTGGTGTGAAAAACTAAAAGCGTAAATAAGGTTCAAATTGAGTAACTGATAATGTGAAACAGGAAAAGGGGAGCTAAAGAGTAGGGGAATTGGGAGGGGCAAGGGAAAGGAAAGAAGTGAAAAGAAAAAATGTGAGGAAAGAAAAAAATGGAAGCAAAGTCTTTGTAAATTGGGAAGGGAGGAGAGGGTGAAGGGAGGGCAGGGGTATAGGGAAAAAAATAAGAACCAAGATACATCATGTAAATGTACAAGATCCTAATGATGAATGTAACTGTTCTGTATACCTAATAAACAATGGAAAAATTTCTTATTCATGTCTAAGTTCTAGAACTCAATTCTTTCTTTAGCAAAGTCACTTTGATAGTTTTTATAGTTTATGTAAGATCATTCAAGATGCTATAATTTGAAGATCGTAAGGGTACTGTAAATGTTAGCTCTCACAGTCTTGGGACAGGACTGATTGATTCCACACTTAGCAAATATCAGGTACTGGGTTTGATATTAAGGATATTATCAAAATGATGTGGGTGTGGCTTTGATCTTAATGAACCCACAGTGATACTTCTATTATTGCCCAATGAAACAAAATGCAATAATATTACTGTAATGAGAAAACTATTAAAGGAAACAAATAACACGGATCATTTGTAGCTTCAAAATTGCTAGCTGAAAAAAACATTGAATCACTAAATATTTTTATGTACTAGACTATTTGAAGGCCTGCAAAAATACTGAATTCGCTTGGGACAGATACACAGGCTTCCTCTTTCAAAATAAATGTCAGAATGTCATTTTGCTGTGAATTTACAAACAGCAGTTTAAACTCACTGATACAGTTTAAATTCCAGCGAAGGATTAAAAGAGAAGAAAAATCAGAGAAGTTTTGGACATGGTTGAGTACTCTTAGGTACGGTTAATACATTCTAATTCTGCTTTCAAATAGTCTTGATAATGAATAAACAGGAGTAATTAAGTTGAAGTATAGTGAAACATACTTTACCAAGGAAAACAGTTTAATCTGTGAGCTATGCTATTGACTTTCTTATCTAATATGTTTTGAAACCTTGCTCTGCTGTACCTTCACATAACTGTAAATACATCATTCTGTCTATTCCTTCTGCTCTGTTTCCATTCATGTATTTCCTTCAAGTCTGGAAAATAGGCTGCCCCTAGAGTAAAAGTATTACTGACAACTACAAGTGAAGACAGTTCTAACGGGAAATACTTTGGCACTATTGCAAGGACTGCCAGCACGGCTATTTCTGGCTATCAGTTAGGAACTAGCAGATGTTAAATTGACATATGTTAGGAAATAGCTTTCAGAGACTTGTGTTTCAAAATGTATAAAAGAAAAACAGATGACACTACTTTTTTTTTCAGCTTAAACTGGTTAACTAGAAAATCACACCAGATGTGCTAAGATGTTTATCTTTAAAAACCACAGTTTCCTGAGAAAGAATACACAAAAGCAGAAGCATATTTGTGTACTTCAAAAGTGTATTTTGGCCTTCTTTTGTTAAACTTTAAATTTATGTTGTAATTAAAATATTTGCCCAAAATTTATGTTGCAAAAATGACAAATTCAATAATTTTATAAGTATTATACATTTTATAAGTGTATTAATTACTAAGCTTTTCATAAGAAATTGTTAGCAGATCCAAATAGAATTCCCAGGAAAAGCTTGGAAAATGTAGAAAAATTGAGTAAACTGAGGAAATGAAGTGTAAATCTCACTTGTCTGGATGGCAAGTTTATCATAAATGATTCATTCTTACATAGGTGAGAATTATCATTAATACCAGAAAACAGATTTAGGAAGCTTTGGTGTTTTTACTGTACAGATTAAAAATTGATACAGATTATAAATTGATGGGGACATTTGCCTTTTGTGTGCCCAATGTTCACTCCCCTCCTTCAAATGCCAGCATCTTTAAGGCATATGTGTAGGGAACCACCCCTCTCCATACACCTTGCCTAGATCGATCTCCAAGGAGAGCATATGATGGATCCTGGCTCCACAGCTACAGTGAATGGAGTGAGAAGCTGGTGATACAGTTGCGTGAATGACCCAGGGCACTGGGGCCAATCTGGCCTCAGAATCACTGAAGTTTAGGATGCATGAAGCACTCCAGGTTGGGTCTCTGGTGTCAGCCACTGAATCTAGACTCCAGTCAGCCCTGTTGACAACACAGTATACCATGGATGGAAGGACTCTTAAAGGGAATAAATGTGCTTCTGTGTGTGGAGACACACAGCCTGGGGCCTGTGTGCAAAGGGCTCTGTGTGCATATGGGTAATTAGGAGACTGAAGGAGAGGGACCAACATTCACAGGTGAGAACCCCACACCTAGCGTCTGAACATCCTAGCCCACATACCTCGGGAACTTCAAGATTTCCCCATTAATATCTTAGTTGCTCCAAGAAAACTACGGGCTGTCACGCGCCATTATTTCTGGGTTCTTCATGCCCTGCATGAATCCCGGATGTGAGTCCGCCAGTGACGGCGGTTCACGCCTGCGCAGAA
The DNA here is from genome assembly GCF_012274545.1 of Fukomys damarensis. Lineage (NCBI taxonomy): Eukaryota > Metazoa > Chordata > Mammalia > Rodentia > Bathyergidae > Fukomys > Fukomys damarensis. Next base: position 21,821,999 of record NW_022900915.1, read on the forward strand.
GAGGCGCTTGGTTCGTCAGAATGACGCAGGCCGGCATTGACCAATAGAATTGGGCCACGTCACCCAAGAGGCTATAAAAGGCAGGCTCGCATCCAGCTCGGGGTCTTTCCGCCATCTTGAAGAATATAGAAGAAACTCCAATAAAGCGTGCTTCAGAAGAATCCTGAGTGTTGCGTGCTCCTTGCTGGCGAGGTGCGCATGACAAGTGGTGCCGAAACCCGGGAAGCGACGACCATCATCGCCGGCATCAGCGGAGACCCCTGACTTCAGGAGGATTCAGAACTGAGCCGCAGGAGGGGAGGATCCACCAACTTTCCGAGAGGTACGCTGTCTGGTGTGGGCGGGTGTTTTAATTTGTTTACTCCAACAGGTTTAAGGTCGCCCACTTTCGTAGACAAGGGAGAAATGGGCAATTCAACTTCACAATCACTGGTCTATGCCTTACAAAGCCTTTTGGAGGAAAGGGAGTTAAAAATATCGGAGCAAATTTTAAGAAGGTTTCTAAAGGAAGTGGATCGAGCGGCGCCCTGGTTCAGCGGTACCGGGTCACTCACGATCCCATCCTGGGAAAAATTAGGAAAAGACCTCCAGCGAGAGAAAGATAAGAATACCTTAAGACCGGGGGTTTTACCAGTGTGGAAGATGATTAGAGCCTGTTTGGAGGATAAGCGCTGCAATGACAAGGTGCGAGAGGGACAAAAATTGTTTAGGGAGCATCAAGACAGTGTATCAGAAACGGAGAGGGAAGAAAGAAGTAAGTCTAGACAAAAACGGAGAATAATGGGAGCTCAAGAAGAAGGGAGCCAAATTTCCGGCCCTATTGAGGCCTCAACGGGCCTCTACCCTGCCCTAGATGAACTAAAAAGATTAACATTAGCAGAAAAGGAAAGTAATTCGGAGGGCTCCTCGGAGGACTCCGAGACCGCGTCGGAGTCCTCAGGGGAGCCGCCCGAAAAAGAGGAAGTAGTAAGATAATTCAATTGGCCAAAACCATCTGAGTGCACTCGTTAAAATTGTCTTATATGTTTGTCTGTCTTAAGTGTTATATGTTTGTCTGTCTTAAATGTTCAAAGATGTTTGTATGTTCTTGATCAGAATGACGTCAAATGCAAGTAGATTGTTGATTTCTACAACCTGGCTTTATAGGATCAAATAAAAAATTTAAAAGATATTTAAATACAACCTTCAAGTTTGGATATGCTCCTGTTGGTGAATAAAGAAGCAGCTGCTCAGAAAGTTTATTCTGATCTTTGTTCACTAATGGGAGCCACCAAAATAATTTTTTATAGCCTTATAAAAAGATACATCTTGTTAAATATGTTGTTGGGAATATTGTTGGTTATCAAAGGTCTGAATTATAAATATGTTTCTGATGGTTATTTTCTGTTAAAAAAAAAGGGGGGGGGAGATCCTGTTGATATAAAGCCACATTACAGGATATAAGAATTCATTATAATTATTATTGCTATTTTTCTGGTATACAAAATGTATTTATATTGTTTGACCATGCAGGTTTTCCAGCATATTGTTTATGACAATAACCCTTTGGTCCAGGTATTCTCTCTTCTCTTCTGCTCCACCTACTTATGGTTAGTTCTTTTCACCACCAACAACAGGACCATCAACATCACCACAACACTTCAATGGTCTGCGCAACATCACCTTCGCACCCACTCCAGTTTGCGTGTGGCCACCATTTCTTTGGCTTGTGGCTAATGTGACTCTCTCACAGACTATGGAACTGAATTGTGCCAATGATACTTGTTGGTACGCATCCTGCTGGGATGCTACCAAATTTCCTCATGCTGTGATCGTCCGAATGCTTTGATTCATTCCTGTGCCAACGGAAGTGACGAATCCCTTGAGTATTGTAAGATCTAAGAGAGATTTTGAGATTATGGCAGCAATAGTATCGGCGATAACTATTGCAGCCGCTGGTGCGACCGTGCCGTCTCTCTTTCCACATCAGTACAAACCGCAACCGCTTTGAATAATATGTCAGCCAATGTAGCCTCTGCGCTCGATATGCAAACCTCTGTTAATGCTCATTTGAAGGGAGGGTTAATGATTGTTAATTCAAGGGTTGATTTAGTGCAAGAGCAACTTGATGTGTTATGGCAATTGGCCCAAATAGGATGTATGTGGAGGATGCCAGGACTCTGTGTTACACCTGTACAATATTATAATATGTCAAGAGCTGCGAATCTATCTAGGGAGCTCTCTATGTATTTGACATCAAATTGGACGGGACGTTTTGATCAATTGGTTAGACAATTGAGAGTAGCCATTGCTCATGTTAATTCTACCCGAGTAGACATTGTTTTTGCACAAGGTATATCTGATTGGATTGCAAGTGCTGTATCTATTCTGAAGGATTGGGCTGGAATGGGATCAATGATTGCTTTGTTGGCGTTGGCAGTGTTTTTGGGATTTTGGTGGTTATGTAAGATGAGACGACAGAGACAAAATGATAATATCATGTTGATGCAAGCTTTTGCTGCCCTTGAAGCCGGATACTCGCCTGCTGTCTGGTTGGCCAATTTACAATAGCTTGAACGTTGGTCATTATCTGCCTATGCCTTGCTCATTCGGGAGCCATAAATATCTGCATCTCTCTACCTCCTTGGACATGGCCTCTGCACTCTGTGGATTAGTCCATTGCACCAGAATCAGGCATGTCTTTTTACAATCTTGTTGATCAGCCTTTGCACCGCTCAGAGGTTCTCCTCATTGCACGAGCTAAGGTGATCCAACAGTTGCTCACATGGAATACCTGCTTCGACCACCTTCCGGCCGGGGTGGTTGACAGGCTCCTCCTGAGCTCTAGTTATTTTAAGGAAGGGGGAGATGTCACGCGCCATTATTTCCGGGTTCTTCATGCCCTGCATGAATTCCGGATGTGAGTCCGCCGGTGACGGTGGTTCACGCCTGCGCAGAAGAGGCGCTTGGTTCGTCAGAATGACGCAGGCCGGCATTGACCAATAGAATTGGGCCACGTCACCCAAGAGGCTATAAAAGGCAGGCTCGCATCCGGCTCAGGGTCTTTCCGCCATCTTGAAGAATGCAGAAGAACCTCCAATAAAGCGTGCTTCAGAAGAATCCTGAGTGTTGCGTGCTCCTTGCTGGCGAGGTGCGCGTGACAACGGGCGACTGGGTTGACTGAGAAAAAGTCATCATTGAGCGCAATAGCTCTTTAACACTTTTAAGCACAGTGAGAAAGATATGTTGTGTGAGAACACACATATAAACAAAAAACCAAGACAGAAGTTCACACAAAGCACTTACCCTTCCTCATCTTTATTACTTGTTATGTACTCTGACGTTTTCTATTGTGTTGTTATGTCTTTGGGTGCTGGTTGAGCCCACTGAATTGATTTCGTGGCTCACTTTCAAGGCATCGCTTTGCAAATCGCCGACCAGGCCCTGCCATTGGGAAGCACCAGCAGATGTCCCTGTAGGTGACCACACCAGTGTAGCCGCTGCTGCAGGTGACCACGGCAGTGGTTGCTCCCTGCCAAGAACAGCATCATTGCTTTACTGTGCTTAATTTTACGTTTTTGTTGTTGTTGTTGTACAGGCCTTGTAGTCATTAGGTTTTATATTTCAAAAATATAAAAGGGACACTGTGACTCCTGCCTCTCAGTCACCCATTTGCCTTCATGGGCAGATCAACTTATCAGTTTGTTCTGTTTTCTGTCAAACGTATGTTATGTTTATACAAATATATGAGTGCTCGTGCGTGCGTGTGCACACACACACACATACACACACTCATTGTTCCCTTCTCCTACAAAATTAGCATTATTATAACACACTGCCATTTTTCTCTTTCCTTAGCATACTTTAGGGATTATGATAATAGAAAAAATAAATCTCATTCTGTTTGTGCTTGCATAGTATTCCATGATACATAGCACTGTTGTTTTTTTTAACCAAAAACTATTAACAAAACATCTTAGTGGTTAATATTTGTGAATATTCCTAAGATGTTTCTGAAAGCATTCAATATATCTGTTGTAGGTATAGTCATATTGACTTTTTTTCTGGTACCAGGGATTGAACTCAGAACCTTGCACTTGTGAGGCAGGTGTGGGGCCACTGAGCTAAAACCCCCACTAGTCTTATTAACTCTTAATCCACCTTGCCTGGGAGTTCAACTCTCTGCTGTAAGTGATTAGGTTCAGGATTTTCATTATACTTTATTGTGTTTTGTTCTACTATTCTATTATTATTACTCCCTTTTTACTTTCCGTACTAGCTTTTGCCAATTAGGTCAGTGCTTTTGATCCTCTCTCTACATGTGCGTAGTACCTGATTATTTAAGCATAAGATTTGCCAAAATCAGGAACATGACTGTTGTTTGTCACTTCCATATGTGTTCTCTCAGTGGCCTTTGTTTCTCTGGACATCTACATATCACTGTACTATGTGCTGGATTGATGTTCTCACGTAGTTCTTTCACTCCTGGTTTTCAAGGAGACACTCCAGTAGCAGATTCTCAGGTACTCGCTTTTTGTAATAATTGAGGTGGGTTTTGGCCAAGAACATTTCTAAACAAATTGTTGACTAAAAAGAAATAGGGCCAAAATATGGGTAAATTGTATTTGATTTCACTAAATTTAAAATTTGGCATATATGTACCCAAGGTTCCCAACACAAATACACGTAGAAACATATATATATAAACATTTTAATAAACAACTAGTATACCCTTTACAGGTACCTGATCTTCAAAGAATCCTAACCTTGGGCCACCATTCAGAAGGCCCATGATTCATTCTTTAAGTCTTAATGTTAGTGGTGCTTTCAGGCTGCTCTCCCATCTCTCATAATACACTGTCCATCTTGACTCCCATGGCTGTTATTGGCCACCTGCAGCCTTGACCCAGTCTGATCCTGAAACTGGTACTAGCCACACAGTGTGCATGACTAGACTTATTCTTTCTTGGTCCCTCTGACTGGGTTTGGCAAGACCTTTTTGTGTTTCAAAACATTGTGAAGAGCTATATGTAGTGTCCCGTGTTTTACATGAGAAAAAATAGCTTCTAGAGGGAAGCCACTTCTTTTACTTCTTTTTCACTTTCATTAAAAAAAACTCCTTAGCCCTCTGGTTAACAATTATTAATTTTGCAAATGAACTTTGTAAACAGGGATTAATAAAAAATCTTATATTTTCAGCTTACTTTCTGAATCAGTGGGACTCAAGAGCTCAAAATGTGCTTGTGCTATATTTTTTACATTCATTTTTAGATTCTGTCATAAATGTTGTTAATAACAATGTGAGATAAATCTCCTGTGGATCTTTAAAACCACTTTATTTGCTTGTATATTTACTGTTTTGGCTAAAGTAAGACTTTGCATCACTTCCAACATTAAGGTTACTTTTCAAGATTTCACCTGTTAGTTACTTCAGACTATAAAGAGTTCAGAAGCAAAGCTGGAATTCATAAATATTGTACCAATGCTCAGAACTGCCAAACTAGCTATCATATATTACCCATATGTTGTACCTAGTAGGTCAACCACAGACCTCAAATGACAGCTATATGGCCCCTTCCAAATGCCCTGTGTGTCAAGGAAAAGTCTCAGTATGTTAGATATATAGCCATTGATTCTCTTTTGTACTCAAGATGTCTTCACATTCATAAAGCAAATGAACAGCAAATATTTCAACCTTCTCTGACTATAGTTTAAAGTTCAGAAGGATAACTTTTGTTTTAAAAACTCATTCCAGTGGCGTTCAAAATAGTTTAAAACTATAGAATTTAGGAAAAGTTTTTAGTCTTATTTTAGGTTGAATATGCTCCCAGAAGAGATACATTTTTATTATAAAAAATCTCATTTACCTTGTGACATTTATAGAGTATTTTATTAGACATAATTTCATTTTTGTTAATATAACTTCTCAACTCCATCAAATGCTAATGCACTAAAAATTGTAAGGCCATATTTTTATCAAAGATATGCAAATCAATTTTGGTGGTAATATTTTCAAAAAGCTACATGAAGTCATGATGAGAGACTTTAACAATATGAACTAATATATTCTTACATAAGTCCTTCCTCATTTATAATATCCAATCAAGATAAAACAAATCATGACACTAAATCTTGAAGGCAATAATAAGCTAGAGATGTTCATAAACTCCATGATGAGATTGCCAATTATATGTGAGTAAATGCCATCATGAACTGAAGGAATTAGATATGAGACTCAGCTCTAATTTAGTTTCAACCATATAGGTTCTGCTTCTCGAAGGATAATTGGTACCAGATAAAATATTTGCAAAAGAACTATTTTAAAAGGGTGGCAAAAACAATATTTTGAGTGAGTCTAATCCTGTTTCATTTTCTTGTCCTGAACATGGGGAAAACATAAGATTCCACAATTTCTTGTCAGACTGGGGGCCGTGTGATTAATTTTGGCCAATGTTGAGTAGAATGGAGTCTCTGCAACAGCTGTGTGTTGAGTTAGAAGAACCTCAAGATGGAAATGGTTGCATCTCCAAGTCATCACATAGCAGACAAAATCCTTTTTGCATTGAAATTTTTATGAACAGGAAGTAATCCTTCTTTGTGCTAAGTCATAAACATTTCAGGATTAGTGTGTTACTGCAGAGTAGCCTAACCTGTCTGAACGATAACTCAGTAAATTTTCAACATAAATAGTGAAAGAAATTATGGACTTTATCTCAAAAAAATGAAATTATGGAAGTTTATTTCCTCTTATTTAATAAATGTAGGCTATGATGTTATTATAATTGTATATATGCTTACAATAATCAAATGATGGACTTTTGGAATATTTTCTTATTTTCATAAAGACTTTCATATACCTAATGGATTTCACAAGACTACTCTAAACTTAGAATGTGTCACTTCCCTAATCTTCAGAATTACTAAATTGAGATATAATACATATTCATTTAGGTTTTCTCTTAGATAGAGCTGTAAAAATTTAACCATTGGCTATTGTTAGAGTTCAGATTTAAAATGTCCCCCTGAAGATGCATAAGTTCAGAGGTGAGGCTTTTGAAAGTGATGGGGTTAGGCAGCACTATACTCATTAGTGATCATTAAAGAGTTTTCCTGTTGTTGGAAAATGGAGCCTGGTTACAGAGCTAAGTCACTGGAGGCAAGATGTGGAGGGGTATATTCTAGCTCCTCCTTTTTTTTTCTCCTCCCCTTCCTTATCTCCTCCTCTTCCTTCCTCTTTCCCCTTCCCCCTTCCTCCTCTTTCTCTTCTTCCTATCTTCCTCTCCCCCTCCACCCTCCCTCTCCCTCTCCATCTCCCTCTCCTCTTTTTCTCCTGCCCAACAGACATGAGGTGAGCAGCTTTTTTTCTGCCATGTCCCTCTGCCACGACATCTCTGCCTTGAAGCCAGCTGACCATACACTGAAACCTCTGAGTACCTGGGGATTTAGCTCAGTGGCGTCACACCTGTTTTGAAATACAAGGTCCTGAGTTCGATCCTCAGTACCAAAAAAAAACAAAAAACAAAACAAAACAAAAAAACCCTCTGAACCAGTGGATAAAATAAATCTCTCTTCCTTTATATTGCAAGTGTCAGGTATTTTGTCCTGGAGACAGGAAAGTAACTAATAAAACTATTCAGAAAACATCTTTGAAATATTAAAATAGTTAATAGTCTTACAAAATTTTTTTAAAGTTGTAGAAAAAGCAATATATAAGAAAATAATATTTTATACTTTTTGAAAGAATAGCATTATTTTCACCAAACTTCAGAGAGTTCATACAAAATCCTAATTCTAGATTTTTTTAGAAAATAAAAATAAATCAGAACTTATTTTAGGCTTCTCAGGTAAAAACCAATGAAAAACAGTCTCTTGTTTAACTACAAATAAGCCATGAAAAAGAGGATCTTGTGAGTTGAGAAGTATTCTGGGACTGTGAGGGATGAATTTTTTTCCATTAAGGGATCTTTATTTCAGACAGAGAGAGACTGTAATACAGAGAACAGAAAAATTTCAAAAGTTTTAAGATACAGAAGTTATCATCTGATAACTGACAAGTTTAAGACAGTATTTATATAAACAGTATTAAGTATCCATAATAACAGAATATACACATGTAAAACAAGAGGACAAAAAAAACTCTTGGTCTACACCAAGGGATTTTTGTGGGATCTTTTGGAAACTAAAACTTCAACAAATATTTTTTAGAAACCAGATTAATTCTATCATTTTCATTTCATTTCCTCACCTGGAAAATTGTCCTTTTAAGATCTTCACAACTCTATGAGGAATCAAAGATTTGTTTCCTTCTTAGTGTCTGTAAATTTGGAATTCTAGGGTACTTCACCTACTTGGGAAAAAAAGAAATGATTCTAAAAAACTTTTTAGTATAAATAAAATGCTGTAGGATTCCAGGATATTTTTTGGCTTCTTGGCTGAGAATCAGAAATGTTAACTACTAAAATACAAATAAAATATTTCCCAATCAAGTATACAGTAGTTAACAAATGCATTAAGGACTTTAACCAAGCATTTATTGCATGGATTTAATGCAATTATTGATTTACATCATTGGATCCATTAAACCCAATATTAGCTTCACATAAAAACCAGGGAAGTCTGCATATATTATTGCCTTAGTATAGAGTTACTAGTCTAATTTATTTTCCCTTAATGCATTGAGTATTGTTACATTCCGTATATATTTGGAACTTCAGGAGGTGTGTAAAATATAATGTCTACTTCCCGTACATGATCCTCATCTGTCCAGAGCCCACCCATCTCTGAGTAACCACTTTCTTAGAGTCTAATGAATCATTTCAGTGTTACTCTAGCATAGAGCTGATGCCAACATAGACCAGTGCTGGTTCTCTTGTCTCGGTTTATTTGACTTTTCTGCAGCAGTGAATGTGGGTCACTACACTTTGCAGGTGAAAAGTGCCTTGACTCTTCCTGTTTTTTCCTTCCTCTCTCCCACTCCTCTCTCCTCTCTGGCAGGCATTCTGCCCATTTGTGTCCCTTGTAAACCAGTCCTCCTGAGGTCATCTTAGCTATGCTCATCTGGCATGGTAGTGATGTGGGGGTCAAGACTTTCCAGAAAACTTGAGTTTGCTGGATTAGTAAGAGTTAGTAAAAAGAGATAGGATTTCTAGGTGAAGGGAATGGCATATAGAAAAGTACAAGTAGATGAAAAAGGGGTAAGACTTTTTAAACTGTCATCAGTTCAACGTCTAACCTAAAAGAGGTAGTGTTAAATGACAGAATGAGTAATAGCCAGGGAATTTCTTTTTTACTAAAATAAGAGTAATTGTTAAATCAGCTGTACAAATTATAGAACTCAACTGAAATGAAACCCAAAAGGATTGAGTCTCTGAGCAATCCAAAAGGTCAATAAAAGTGAAAAATACCACGTTCTACCAGTAAACTATTTTCTCAATCTGTGGTGATTACCAACATGACACTCTGCTCACATCACCTCTATGTTGGAAGGTAAGATTGTCCCAACAGCTTTGCAGGTCACCAATCTGTGAACCTGTCCTCAGACGATATCCAACACTGCAGCAGAACATGTGTGTACTTGCTACATAGGCTGAATATCGCAATTTCCATCTTTACTGCTTCTTAGATTTATCAACCATAGCAGAGATATGTCAAATACTGGTTGCTACTAGTGTGACATTCTAATGACACATTAAGTAACATGAAAAGCATTAGCTTCCTTTTTTTGGATACAGTTTCTAAAATAAGCTTTTTTGTTTTTCTTTGACTTCTCATTCTGTCAATTGAGAGAGTAGAATAATCCCCCAAAGTTATAAATGCATGTCCAAAAACCAGAATAAAAAGTCACATTAAGCACATTTTAGCTAAAGCACATTCCTGCCCTTGTAAGAAGACATATGCACTTAACACAATACTTCTGTTACTTAATCTTTGGCATTTTCTAGGTTGTTTCCATGTATACAGGATTCCTGTAGCTATATATACAATGAGCCAAAACCCAGAGAAGCTGATTCCTCATGCAAAGCCAGAACTGTACTCCTAGTTCTGTCACTTTGTCACTCTAGACCCTATTGTCTTTATCTGTGCTAACAAGAGAACTTATTTTAAAAAATCATAAAATAAAATTGCTTTTAAAGAATAGAAAGCTATCACGCTTTTGTGAGGATCTGCTAAACTTAGACTTGCCTCTTGTTTGAGCTATACGCTTTTTATTGCAACAAAAGGAAAATAGCAGGTGATCAACAAATAAAATATTTTACATCCCCCTAATTCTTTATGAAGTGCAATGATAACTTAGCTATGGCCTCCAGTCCTCTACATACAAGTGAGAGCTTTCATATCTCTGTCTTGAACCTCAGGATTAAGGTGTCTTCATTAGCAGACAAAGGTTTGTCCTTAGTTTTAAATCCAAGACTTCGCAGGGAACCCTCAAATACAGATGGTTTATCTAGCTCTTCATTCTTTCTCTAAGACAAAACTGTGACTTCAATAAGAAATTCAATTACAGCTTCATCACAGGAGATTTACGACTATTGCTCATATCCCTTTACTAGAGATGTGGTTCTTTTAGAAAAGGACATAGTGGCTCTGATATAATTTGCTGAAGAACAATGGTCATGACCTAATGATCCCATGTTCCTATGAGAAGGAATATCATTACCTGGGAGGCCAGACTTCTCAAGAGCACCTGGAATTTTTAGGAAAGTTCTAAAAGCAAGAAGTAGCACAGGGTGGTATGAATAGAAAACAATTGCTCCAAGGTTAGAAGAGCTGGTACCTTGTCTTGTTGTCATCTTGTGCTGTGTAATCTTGATGAGTTCCAACCTTTCCAGTGTCTATTCCTTTAGCTGCAATGCAAGTCTCTATGGTCTCCAATGCCCATTCAAATTCAACAGTGTGGTTTTTCTAACAACAGTTATCTTTACATACATAATTCTTATGTAACATATTAGTGGTGAGCAGAAAATAGACTTGGACTCTCAGTCTGTTTTTAGTGACTTTTTAAAAACTAAACTTTTTTTTAATCAATAAGGGAAAATCTTTAGTGATGCTAACAAAGGCCGGACAATGATTTTCTCTAAGATCATCCATCCTTACCAAGTTGGATTTATTCCAGAGATGCAAGGGTGGTTCAACATACGAAAGTCAATAAATGTAATACATTGTATTAACAAAGTCAAGGACAAAAACCATATGATCCTCTCAATAGATGCAGAAAAAGCATTTGATAAAATTTGACACCCATTCATGATTAAAAATCCTGCAAAAAATTGGAATAGATGGTCTATACCTCAATTTAATAAAGGCTATCTATGAAAAACCATCAGCCAATATCATATTGAATGGCCAAAAACTGAAAACCTTCATGTTAAAATCAGGAACAAGACAAGGATACCCATTATCACCACTTCTCTTCAATATAGTTCTGCAAACATTAGCCACAGCAATTAGACAAGAGAAAGAAATTAAAGCAATAAAGATAGGAAAGGAAGAAGTTAAACTGTCTTTATTTGCTGATGATATGATACTCTACATTGAAGATCCAAAAAACTCCACCAAAAAACTTCTAGACTTAATTGCCAGATTCAGTAGAGTATCTGGATACAAGGTGAATACCCAAAAATCAATAGCCTTCTTATACACAAATGTGGAAGAATTCTATCTGCATACAGGCTAATTTTGACCATCACTGAACCAAAACAGATGCAATGAACTATGCCTGAATGTCTACGTCAGTCTAAGAGGCCTTGATGAGAGTTAAGAGGAGAGAAGATGGGGTCTCTGTATCACATAAATGATCTTTTTTTCATTTAAAGCCACTGTTTTTATTCAGTGGCTAGTTTAAAAGCAATGATGCACTTTTGGAGTTTCTAGTCAATAGAACAAAGACAAGAGCAAAGAGTTCTAAGTTCAGTTCAGGATTGAAATACCTAATTATCTGCATGTTAGTAAATGCAGGTAAATGCATAACTTCCTCATGGGCTATATCAACAACATGGGCTATATGTCTCAATTTGCTCATAAATTTTTTAAAAATCTGATACAGGATCAGTAAAAAGTCTGTCAATATATTATTGTAAGGTACTAAGATAAAAGTTTAAGTATAAGAGGAGTCATCTTCTAGAAAGATTGAATTGAATTTAAAAAGTCTTAATTTTCTCTATACAAAAATAATCTTAGTAAACTCAGGTAAGATAATTAAAAATAAAGCTGTTAAGTCCACCAATGTGCTCCTATTTCATATGTGTTTCCATATATTACATACATATTATATATACAATATATAATTATATAACATATATATTATGCAAATGCTCATTTTTTAATAAAAATGGAACCACAGAACATACTACTTCTTAACCTGCTTTTCTTACCAATATTATTTATTGTATATTGTCACGCATCCATGAATTTTCAGGTCTATACACTCAGTACCAAGCCAGCACTCTAAGGAAACGTAGGGCTTCCTCTAGGTTGGTTGAGACACTTCTAGGATTTAGAATGTGGCTGAATGGAAAGAATTCCACCCCCCACCTCTACTCTAAACCCACCATCATCAAAGGGATCTTTAAAAACTACACCTTACATGTATTTTTAGTCATTTTTAAAAGGGCTCTTCTTTTGAGTTTAAATCCACGTCTATCAACAGGCAGCTGTGTGACTATGGTGATTTTTAAAATACACTCACAAATTCTTTGGTACACCTCCTGTCAAGCCATGGAGTCTAATTGCTTTCCCCTGGAATAATGGTCAGCTTTACCAGTTCGCCTCTAATGCGTGGACTTCAGCAGAAGTAACTCGGCCTGACCTCCAGGATTAGGTCCTGTCAGGCTTTGTATAACTGAAGCTGGGCTATGGGCAAGATGCTCTCTCCACTTTGCTTCACTCTTCTTACCCATAAGAAAAATAATAATAATAGTATCAATTTCATAGGGGTTTTTTATGATTTCAGATAAAGACCTTATCATAGGCAGCTTGTTGGCACTGCATAATTATGATCTACTACCATTATTAAATTTCCTTTCATTTTTAGTCATTTACATATACGAGAAAATCATTTATCTATAGTTAAATATCTACAGGAAACTAATTATTTTCTCACAAATTTGTAGACATGGACTTGCAGGATCAAGGTGTATAGATTCATTGAGAAAACATTTACTGTTGAACTCAATTCTCACTTTGTTTTGAGAAACCTTGTTCTATTTAATCATAAAAGGTACATAGTGCCATTGAATTCTAATTATGTGGGGTGGACATTTATGTCATTTTTAGGTCAGCTTTCATATTTTCTATAAAAATTAAAAATAAAGACAAAAGCGAAACATCTTTCAGTGACCAAGAAACATTATAAGCCTCTATATATTTTGTTTTTTTTGAGACAGGGTCCCACTATGTAGTTGAGACTGACCTGGAACTCACTGTGTAGCCCAGGCTGGTCTCAAACTCACAGCGATCCTCCTGCCTCAGCCTCCTGAGTGCTGGGATTACAGGCTTGTGCCACCATACCTGGCAGCCTCTATATATTTTGCTACAAAATTTACTACAGAATTATTGGTTAGCCTGAATAAAGTATCTAATTATAAATGTAGGAATAAATATAAGTACATGAAAGAAAGTTATAATAATAGAATATATATTACATATTTATATATAAATTTGAATGTATATCTCCCTCAAGCCCCAAATAACTTGTGAAAAAATTAGTGATTACATGTTTAGTCAGATTAGCTGCAGGCAAGGCTGAGTCCAGTATTGTCAAATTTTCGTTAACCTCTATCTCTCAACCAAGTTTTCTTCTAGGCTGATATCCTCAGGTCAGGACCCCTGAAATGTACTAGTCTACTAGTTTTACAACACTATAGACAGAGTTATTTGGAATTATACCCTCTGACTCTGAAGATTACAGAAAAGAATTTTACTGGAAGACTGCTTTGTAGTTTAACTGTTACAAAGTCTAGAAGAATGTTGCCTACAGCCAAGCATCAAACAAAAATGTTCTAAAGAAACTAAAAACAGTGCCACTGCTCCTGTGCAACACTGAGGATTTTGTTTGTCCTGCTGCTAAGAACTCAAATGCTGCTGATACCACGGTAACCGGAAGGCCAAGAACTCAACCATGCAAAACGCTGCCACCCCAAAAAGCTAAACATCTCAGTTATTATCCCCACCAAATAGTGCCTCGACAGCTTCCTTCGTTGACTTGTTGACTTCCAAAAGTTTCACATAGCTCAGTGATTGGTGAAGTCAACTAGTTCCATACTGTTTTCTACAGCTAGAGATAAGGAAAGCACATTTTCTATGTCCTATCTTGGTGAAGCAGGCCTCATGTGGAAACTGTCTGCAATTTAAGAATTTTGCTCAAAGGTGATGAGTCAGAAAATGCAGCGAATGTGTAGAAGAGTAGCTCTGTTGTTAGAGAGTCTCTGTATATTCTATCAAAACTTCTGACTCTACCATGGTCTTGGCTAAGGCCATGTATTGTGGCTAATAATCACGTTCCTAACTTGGGAACCGCAGGTTTGTCACACACCTACTCCTAGAGCTTGAAGTTGTAGGCCGCTTGATTTGAACCACACAAACTGATAACCAAGGGAGAATGGACAACAAAGAGCAAAATCTCTCTATGTCCACCACAGAACCTGACCCTGGCCTGTATTGGGCTCCACTGAAACCATAAACTCATTGTCACTGCCTACTCCTTCCCAGGGTTCACTTAACTACAAGTCAGAACTGATTTGGACTACAAGCCACTGGCCACCTTGTACTCAAGCCCACCCTCAATCCAGAGCTAAAAATAGAAGTGTTGTGCAATTTCATAGCTATTCTGTCTTTTTGGTTTAGAGAACAAAATCCATAGAGAACAAAGGAAAATGAAGTAAAAGGAAAAAGAAGAAAAGTGAAGTATTTGACTTTCATAAGCAAAGCAACTTTTTCTTCCATAAGTAGCAAAAGTTTCTGCTATTGACATATATAAAGAGATATAGATTATATTGAATTGCTTTTAAGTTCACATTTTGTGTAAGCATTAAACTATTAGACATTGAGAAACCCAGGTAAACATATGAAAAAGAAAAAAATACACTTGGCATTACTTCCATGTTATGATAGTTGGTCTTCTCTAGCATAGCCTAATAATTTAAAACTCAAGAGTAGAGTCCTCCTGCTTACCTCTAGCCCATGTTTAAACAAATTATTACTGCACAATTTTAGTTTTTCCTTTGAAAAAAATTTGAAATTTTAATTTAACCTGAGAATTGTTTAATAAAGTATAATTATTAAGAATGTGTATGTGGGGCCAGGGAATTAGCTCAGCGGTTCGGTGGCCTGCCTTGCAAGTACAAGGACCCGAGTTCAATCCCCGGTACCAAAAAAAAAAAAAAAGAATGTGCATGCTAAAAGGGCCTTTAAAATCCTACAATTAATTTTTAATTTTATTGTTTTATAATTAGAAAGTACTATTTGTATTATTTCTTTTTTATACTTCATTGTGTGTGTCTGTAACTATCTATATATACATATATAAATATATGTATATACTTATGTGTGTGTGTGTGTGTGTGTGTGTGTGTGTGTGTGTATGTCCTAAGGTGAATATTCTCAGTGCATCTAAAAATAAGGTATATTCCCTACCATACATACTATGGTATGTCTGTAAGTTTGTTCTTATTGTTCATAAATTTAGGGTTCCTATGTATTTTCAGGTCTTCTATATACTTTATATATTCTCACTGTATCTTCTATAAACTTATTATATTTCTGTTCATTTCATCTATATTGGGTAAATAGATACAGAGCAAATGTTTTTTGTTTTTAGTATATTTCTATTACATTTCCTATAGTGTTTATGCTTTTAAATAAAATCAGGTCAAGACAAGCACTAAGGGGCAAACTTAAGGGCACAAAAGTCACAAAAAGATTTTATTAACTGCAAGTTGGCAAATGAAAAGATTCATCTTTCCTTCACCTAGAAGTGAAGAAGAGGAAGAGTAAACTAGTTGGGGAAATAGTTCTTTATAAAAATTTTAGGTATCTTCTTGCATCTACAAACCAAGTCATTCCTTGTCCCCCAGGGGCTTCCATACTGGCACAATTACAAAGTCAACCATTCCATTATCTACACCCAGAGAATGGTTTTTATTCCAACTTTGGTTCCTTTCTAGAGTCAGAATATTCATGTCTTATCCAAGAACAAGGCAGAAGGGTGTCTTTCTTTCCAAAACCCTTCTATTAGGTAGACTATTTCATGAAAATAACATGCTGTCATGATGTAAAATAAGGGCCACATGAGAAATGAAGTTAAATTGACAAATAGTCAAAATATAAACTTCCAATCAGTTGATGACATTTCATAATTGAAACGTTTGCCTACTTGAAAAATACTTCAGATTTAATCAGTACTTCTGTGAAAAATTCAAGAAAGGGGCAAAATGTGTAACATGTGAATGCTTCATAGTTGATAATTTCTTTGGTGTTGTTAACATTATCTTCGGATCTTTCACTCAGATATGGGCTGTGATCTTCACAAAAATGTTTTGAGCATTACTCACATTCTAGAAACAAATTTATCATCTGATGCTGATCACTACTGTGTAGTTATTGGGATAAAAATGCATCAAATATTAAAAATCAATTAAATCACAGAAAACATGGTGAATGATCCAAAAGGATTACATATGTAGGCTAAAAATAAGTTTCTGCTTGGATTATTTTATGGATATGCCTTTTACAGTTAATTTAGCAACAGCATTTTTGCACCTGTCTGTTGCATTTCACAATATAAAAAGAAATTTCTAAGGCTATCATCTGTCAGTTTCTAATAAGTTTTTCTCCACATGGCAACAAACTAAAAGCTAGAGATAGTTTGTACAAGGTATCTTCAAAAAATGTGGCATGTTTAATTTTGTAAATGTATTGCAGTAAAAGACACATTGTCATTAATCTCCTTCAAAATACTCTCAGTGCTTGTAAATAGGGAGGGGAGGAGGGGGTAAAGGGAGGGCAGGGACAAGGGGAAAAAATGAGAACCAAGACCTGTCATGTAAAGGTATAAGATCCCAGTAATTAATGTAACTGTACTGTATACCTAGATTGTACGAATAAACTCAATAAAAAGAAAAAAAATACTACCTGTCACTTTCAACACACTTGTCTACTCATTCTTGACACCTTCTGAAGGGGCTCTGGAAGCCTTTTTTATGTTGCACTGTACCGGCTGCCTTGATGTCCTGAATAGATTCAAAATGTTTACCTTGATAGTCTTTGGCTTTGGGGAAGAGCCGAAAATCACACAGTAGCAGACTTAGTGAATGGCATAGATGAGGGCACACTCTAATGTGTTTATGAGCCTGTGTTTCCATGGGACAGCACTGGGCAGCAGGTTTCACCATGTGTTTGATAACTCAGGGAAGAGGACTTCTAGAACTACTTAGAAAGTGACAAGAAAGATGGGATGTGTTTGAAGTGAGGGGCGTACTTTGAGGGGTATTAATGGCAATGTGTATTTCATGCAGATAAAAATATAAAACATTCACTGTATTCTTTGCTCACCCTTGGTATTGAGAACTATATATACAGGTGGTCTTCTACAACTTATAAATGAAGAAAATAGATTACTTGCTAGACTTTAACTATAAAATGAGTGCAATTACCAGTTACTTGATGGGAAAGTTCTCCTTCACATGAAACCACTTCTCAGGCCTTCTGATCCGTAAGGTAAAAGGGTATTTGCACGTATTTGTCAGATGAGCTAAGAAAATCCAGAAAAGGAGTCATGGAAGATAGTTCGTATCCTTCTAAGCACACAAAAGAAGACATTTTTGAGGATGATGTTGACAGTATCCAACTCAGCAGATTCTTAAGGAGAGAGAATCACAGCTATGATATTTTGAGTGCCCTGGTTCCTATGACAAGAGACTATGTTCATGGAGGACATATGAATACAACCTCGATAGTGACAAACGTGATTTATCTAATGCCCATTAAGATTTTTATGTTCACTCCATAATGTTCTAATCACATGCATCTTTATTATAAGAAACGAATAAGTTCTTCTTTTTGACTTTGGGTCTTCTGTCTCATGATAATTATTTATCACTTTAATTTAAGAAATTCACTTTCTGATGTTTTCTGCAGTTTTCCAGGCAGTTGAGGTTTAATCAGTTTCATGAGACTCCTAGAAATTTGCAATGCTTAGTGGCCTTTTCCTGAGCCCTCTTGCAAATGCTGGTCTATCCAAGAACATCTATATAGAGATTGGAGTCAAAGACACCATGGCTGAAATATTAGAAAGCAGAGAATGTCTAAATAAAGTAAGAACTCACACTTTACTAAGAATGAAAGAACCAAAGGATGGATAGCATCACAAGCTGGATTCCAACTCCTATTACTCTAGAGAGGATCCAACCATCTGAAGCCTATAAAAATGTATCTTCTCAGAGCCTGGGGCAGAAGTGAACATGGTTCAAACGGTCTTGTTATTATCTAGATGTAATATACCCCCAAAGCCTCATATGCTCAGAGGTGACTGGATCATGGGTGTGTGACAATGGATGATTAGTCCACTGACTGATTTAGCATATATGGACCCACTGAAGAGGGAAAACCCACCTTAGGTGTGGGTGATATCCACCAAAAAACTTGTAGCCTGGATAGAATAAAAAGGGAAAAAATAAGGAAGGCTCCACTTCCCTCCTGCAATGCCCTGAATTATTTCTCCTCTGCCATGTCACCCTGCCTTAGAGGCAGCTGACTATGAGCTGAAACCTCCACAGACTGTGAACTAAAATAAATCCAAGAGGCAGTGTGGCAGGAGTGTGCAGATCTAAGTTAATTAGTCTCAGCAAGCCAGCAGCTGTCCCCTGAAGTTCAGCCTGACTGCTGTCTGCAAGGCCCAAGTTGAGAACTCTGACCTCCTGGGTGGAACTCTGCAAGGTTCTACTGCAGGTTCCAGCTGTTTTTCCCCTGAAGTTAGACCAGGTTCAGATGTGAGGTACTGGTTCCTCTGACTTACCAACTGTGGTTGTGAGGTGTGCCTTTATGGCAGAGATTTTCTGCACTTTTCCAGTGGGCTTCAATTATCATCTAGGAGCCTCAGAGAGGCCCGCTTTCTCTTGTTCGTGTTAGGGTGAAGGGGGCACGGAGACCCCACTGTGTTGGCGCTGGGTGGCTGGGCTCCTCTGCTGTACTGGGCCAATGGGGTGGGCCTACCAGACGGCCTCGCACTGCTTGGATGTTCCTCTGTTGTTCTTTGCTGAAGAGGTGGGCGCACTAGAGAGTTGCAAGCTGCTGCAGGTCTCCTCTGCTGTACTGGGCCCAAGGGGAGCTTAATGGGTTTTCTTCATGGTTGACCTAGAAATCAAAATAATGCTTGCTCAAAAATGTCACAGTGGTAGCTGATGTGATGCATATTAATCGTGCACATAGCAAAGAAAGAGCTGAGTCAGGGAAGCTTACCTATTTAGTTGCATAGCACATGTCCTGAGCCTGAGCCAGGACAGTACCCATTTGATCAGAATATGTCTTATGTATCATTGGATTTGCCTTAATAATGTTTTGCTGAAGATGTTTATTTCTATATTCATGGATATTTTTCTCTGAAATTATGTTCTCTAGTTATAGCATCATGTAATTCTAGTTTCATAAAATGATTTGGTGTTTCCCTCTACTTTGAGGAAAAATTTGTGTATGAGTTCCTCCCTAAGTGTTTGATAAAATTCACCAGTCAAGAATTTAGACATGGAACTTCCTTTATGGTAAATTTTCTTTCATTGATTCAGAGATGTTCAAGTTTCCTATTTTTTCTTGGGACAGGTTTGCACTATGTAATTTAAATATAATGACAGCATGTGTTTTAAGAGGTTTTTAAAATATTTCGTTGAGGTTGACAAATTTAATGAAATAGTATCTTCATGTTATGCCCTTAGTATATATTAAACATCTATGGAATCTGTGATCTAGCAATCTCTGTCTCTTATTCTTGATATTGACAATTTGTGGCTTTCTTTTCTTCTTAATAATTCTGAGAAGAGAGTTATTAATTTTATTGATATTTTAAGAAATCAGTTTTTAAATTCACTGTTTTGCTAATTTTTGTTATTTTCTTGATTTCTGCTTATTATTCCTTTTGTTCTTCTTGCTCTGTGTTTATTTTCACCTTTCTTTTCTTTCTTTTTTCTTTTCTTTCCTTTTTCTTTTTTTTCTCCCTTAAAGTGCTTGATAGGTTTCAAGTTTCTATATTTTTGCCTGACGGTTCTATAAATGTGAGCGTGATATGTTATAACCATCCAACTCCCATTGTAGAATTATTTACTTCTTTTAATTCTTGCAACTTTTGCTTCATGTATTTCAATTTCTGTTATCAGGTACATAATATTTTGTGCTTTTTATGTTTCCATGATGAACTGACAATGCATAAATGCAATTTCCCACCTTTTCTTCTTTTATGTATTCTCTTTGAAAATTTGTGTACTCTTACATCAAGATAATTATACCATCCTTCTTATGTTTGGTCTTTACATGGTATATTTTTCCAGCCATTTACTGTCAATTTGTCTGTATCTTTATATTAAAGTGCATCTTTTATAGACAGTTTTAAATTGGATCCTGTTACTTTATACAGTATGATAATCTGCCTTTTAATATTAGATTTATTCCATTAGTAATCAATTGCCCCGGCCCGCGGGGTCAGTAATCAGCAGAGCTTGAGAAGGGGAGATACCTGGAAATGGGACAAGAGAGGCGCAGAGAGAAGGAGACCAAGCAGAGGCTTGTCAAGGTCTCATTTATTTGCAGGCACAAGCAGTATATAAAGGCAAAAACCACAAATTTGTAAGAGGAAGTAGCTAATCATAAGATGATAAAGGAGAAACGTATTGTACAGTAACAGTTATGATAAGATACAGTTGTTATGTAACAGATTAGGTCATTAAATGAGCAAGGCCATTAGTGCAGTCATTGGCACGTCTGTGCCAGTGAGGTGACTCAGATGTAAACATGGAGGTGGTTATGTTAGGCTCAAAAACAACTCTGAGAATATGAATATTTGGTCTCCTACATAGACAGTTTTAAATTGGATCCTGTTACTTTATACCTTATGATAATCTGCCTTTTAATATTAGATTTATTCCATTAGTAATCAATGAAGTTATTAATATGCATGGGCTTATGTCTAACATTTTCTTTTTATGTTCCACTTATCTCCTCTGTTTTTTATACTTATATTTTTCCTCTACTGGCTTTTGTGTTTTAATGTTACTTAGAATTTCATTTTAATTTTCCAGCTGGCTTGGAGTTATACTTCTTTGAATTGTTTTTGTTAATATTTTGTGGATTGCAATATATACTCAACTTTGCATAGTTTACCCACAGTTACTAACATACCATTTTATATAAAATCTAAAAATCTTGCTACTTTATATGTCCAAACCCATTACCCACACATTAGGTGTTGTCATGTGGATTAGATATAATAAAACCTGAATTTTCTTTTTAAACAGATGTATAAGATTTAAGAAAAAGCAGTAAATGTAGGCTTTCAGATTTATAAAGACAGTTACCATTTCTGATTTGCTTCATTCTTTTTGGAGTGTTTGTGTTTTATATGTGTATTGAGATGATATGGAGTTTTTAAAATTAATTTTATTGGTACATTTAATATATACAATCTAATGACATTCATTGTTGGAAATGTACATAATCAATCTTGGTTTTTATTTTTTCCATATTCCCCTGTCCTACAAAATTTTGTTCTACAAAATTTTTTGCTTTATTCTATTGATATAGTCTGTTACATTAATTGACTTCTGGATGTCAAAGCAACTCTGCATATCTGGGATAAAATCCCATTTCACTATGGTACATAATCTTTTTTTATATGTTATTGGATGTGGTTTGCTCTTATTTTTCTGAGAATTTTTAATTATTCATACATGACATTGGCATGAAGTTTTCTTGTAATACCAAAGGGTTTGACATTGTTATAATATGGGTTCTTAAAGTAAAATGGGATTTGTTCCCTTCTCTTTTACTTTGTGGAAGAAATTGTGTAGAATTCGTGTCATTAGTCTTCTTTGGCAGATTTTTGCTAGCAAAAATATCTGGGCATGGAAGATTTTTTGGAATGGTTTTTAACTACTAATTCAATTTTCTCCATAATTATGGGGCTATTCAGATTATATGCAGTCATGCATCACTTAATTATAGGGATATGTTCTGAAAAATGCAGCCCTACATGATTTTGTCACATAACCGTGACAAAGTATAGAGTACACCAACACATACATAGGTGGTAGAGTCACTACACATCTCTATCTGTAGCCCATTGCTCCTGGAGCCATGTATGAGACTGCTGCTGGTGTAATACAGCACACTGTTTCATGGACAAATTGTTTTTGCTATACTCTATACAATGATAAAAAGTAAAGTATATTAAATACATAAACCAATAATGCAGTCATTTATTTTCATTAAAAATATAAAATGAAATTTATAGAAATATGGTGCTATACTTCTACATAACTATACTTCTACATAACTGGCAAGTTCGATTTTGTTTCCACTAACATCAACAGATACCTGAGACTGTTGCATTGTGCTGCAACCTTACAATGAGTGCAATGGTCACTGGGCAAGTGAAACTTTTTAGCTTCACCATGACCTTATAGGACCACTGTCCTATTTATGTTCCATCATTGACCAAAATATTGTGTGGCACATCTGTACTTCATCTTGTTGTAGTTTTTTTCAAAGAATTTTTTCTAAGCTTTTTAATTTAGGAGTTTAAGATTTTTTTTAAATAGTGATCTTTTATTATCCTTTTAATTCTACAGGGTCTCTAGTGATGTTCCCTCTTGAATTACTAATACTAGTATTTGGTTTCCTCTCTGTTTTTCTGTATCAGTCTTACTAGAAGTTTATCAATTTTATTAAGCATTTCCAAAATAGCTTTTGTTTTGTTTTTATGCTTTCAATCTCAAGGATTTTTGGGTTTAAGCTTATTATTTCATTTTGCTTGCCTTGAGTTATTTTGTTCTTTTGTTTCTGGGATAGACACTTGGATATTTTACCTGAAATGTCTTCTATAAATATTTGATTCTATAAATTTCCCTCTAAGCACTGCTTTATCTGCATGCCATAGGGTTTGATAAATTGTATTTTTATTTTTCTTAATTCAATGAGATTTACTCTTCCTAGGAATTATCCTTTTAAGAATTTTTAGAAGTGTGTTTAAAATTAAGTATTGGAAGATTTTCCTAATTTTTTATTGATTTCTACTTCAATTCCATTATGGTTGGACAGTATATTTTGCATGTTCAATTCTTTTACACTGGTTGAAATTATCCTATGACCCAAGATCTGGTCTATCTTCATAAATGTGCACTTGAACAGAATATGTATTCTACTTATTCTACAGTTCTTGAGTAAAATCTTTTTAAATGCCAGCCAGGTTCAGTTGATAGATAGTATTCAAGTTTTCCCTGTCGTTGATGGTTTTCTGACTGCTTGGTGTATTTTACTGAGAGAGGAGTGTTAAAGTTTTCCCTCTATTCTTTAGTAACAGAACTTCCAAATTGTAGTTGAGCAGTTTGCTCTGTTGCTAGAGGTCACAGTCTGCAGCTTCTGTACAGCTGGGTGTGATTTTGTGACTAATTTCGGTCAATGAGTTGGGAGCTGATGTGATGTACATCACATCTTAATCATACCAAAAAACAATGAGACTATTTTCCTCCTATCTTTTCCTATTCATGCTGAGGAATGGGAAGTTATAACAGAAACATCTCCATCTCTCCATTGCCTAGATGGAAATTACATGTTAAGGATGGCAGGACAGCCCTGCACTGCCCACCTTTGACTATTATATAAGAAAGAAAACTTTTATTTAGTTTTAACCTATTCTGCTTTGATGTGGTTTCTTACTACTACTTAGTCGATATACATGAAAAAATTAGCAGAAATACATTAGATTGACATAGTAATGAATAAAACTCCAAAGCATTATCTTCGGTGGAAGGTTTTTAATGATTTATATAGAATATTATACAAGTTTGAAAATGTATAAATGTGAAAAAGAAAAGTATACACTGTTTATGAATAAATAAGAGAATTATAAAAAGGAATGCACAGGATGGCAAATTCAGGATAATAAATATATCTGAGGAATTTGGGAGGGAAATGAAGTCATGGATATTCAATTCAAGGAACTTTGTTCTTTTATGACTTAATCATATGTAAAAAATGATCACACATAACAACAAAACTAAGTGATGATAAATATATTCATGATAAAATTCTCTCTTACCATAAATGTTTGAATATTTCATAATTAATAATAAAAACCTTTATAGAGAAGATAGTATTTGATTTAAAGGACATATATGATTTACACAGTCATATTTTGTGGAATTGTACTAGTTTCCTACTGCCGCTTTGATAAATTGTCACAAGCTCAATGGCTTAAAACAAATCAAATTTATTATATGATGGCTTTGGAGGTCAGAAATCCAAAATAGATGTCATCTGGCTGAAAATGATGTGTCAGCAAATCTGCATTTCTTTCTGAAGACTCTTAAGGGAGAATCTATTTTCTTATCTTTTTTAACTTTTAGAGGCTCCCTGTGTTCCTTGGCTCATAGTCCTCTTTCATCAAATAACTAAGTCATGTCTTTATCATGATATCATATCTCTGGTTTTGACTCGTCTGCCTCCTGTCCCCATTTAAGTGATGTATAATTACATTGAGGCCAACCTGGATAAACCAGGAACAAATCTTACCTAGTTTTCTCCACTTTCTTAGAGACAAACTTCTAGGTGATAGAATAGTCTGTTGTCCTAGAAATCAATTATTTCTGCAGGTCTTTGAGGAAGGAAGGAAGATTTTCGGTTTTCTGTGACTACATGTCTATAATCCTTCCCTAAAACAGCCTAACTTCACATGATGACAGCCACAGGAAGAGGCATGTACAAAAGTCTCATCATACATTCATTTTTGTCTGTCAGAACCCAGAATTTTCCATCATATTGTTCTATTGTCCAGTAGTCGTTTCCCCCAATTATTAAGTGAATCCAATTATGCTTCCAGCCTAATCATATTCTTAACTAGAATATGTTCCATGTGACGTTGCTAGGTGATTTTCAAGGAAAGTAACAAAAAGTCACACATTCAAAGGATGATCTTCAGTCCTCATAAAGAGAAAATATTAAAGTGAATCATTTGAAGTTCAAAAATATTTACAACTTACGTAGGCACCAAAAAGATAAAAAGAATTCTTGGTCAGAACTATTCCTCAAGAATCCTGGAAGCAATGTGAAGCTCAAGCTGTGAATCTGAAAAGGAATGTAAAGTATTAACAAACACTATCAATGTGTCATCATCATTGCCTAGAAATATTTTCCCCTTGCTTCTGAAACATCATCCATTTTTATCATTATAACAGTTCCTTTTCTCTCTCCCTTGTTTCACTGGCCAGTGGAACAGATGAGTCATTTTACCATCTGGGCTAAAGGAAAGGGAGATGTATGGCTGAATAAAGCTGAATATTATCTGCATAATGATGGCCCTGCAGTCCAAAATATCTCTCCTTTTCAGTGTCCTCATCTACACTTAGTCTCTCTCCAAAACAAAATTAGGGGGTATTCTACAAAAGCAGTTTCTGTCTGCTTCCTCCTATGTCTACGTAAGTCAACCCTTCCAAAGATTTGGCAATAGAAACACCAGGCAACACTATTTAAAGGTTTGTTAATGTCTATAAAAGTTAGAATAAAATAGTTTTGCAAAATATGCAGAACTATATTTTTAAGTGCCATTCAACATCCTAAATCACACCAATTATAAGATGAAAAGTCAATAAATATCTGAAAAAAAGTCTTTGCTTATAGTTAGAATTAAGATTATTCAAATACCTGTAAATTTGCAAACTGCGCGTGTGCGTGCCCATGGTATAAAAAAAAAAGACATATGTGCATAGTTACCTTCACAAAATTTATAAATGAATAGGATCAAAATTATAGACTATATATAGAATACCTGTGTATTTCTGGGAATATGAGACCTCTAAAATATTATAGATAGTAAACTCTTGCTTAAGATTAGAGTTCTTTCTTCCAAAAAGAATTGATATAAATGATAGGGTTTGTTATTTTATATTGTTATATTTTGTATGCATATATAAACTTATGATATTTTTAATTTTTAAAATATGGATAGCTGGGTGGAGTGGTACATATCTCTAATTCGAGCACTCTGCAAAGCTGAGGTAGTGTGATTGCAAGTTCAAGCCCAGCTTGGGCAACTAAGTGACTTAACAAGATTCTGTCTTAAAATAAAAACAGACAAAAGCTGGGGATGTAGCTCAGTGTGAAGGCTCTAGAGTCAATTCCCAGTACAACAAAAAACAGACAAGTAAATGAATATAAAAATAACATGAATAAGGATTTCAGTTATTTGAATAAACAGGCCTACTGATACAAGAATAACCTGAGCACCATATCCTAAGAGCAACACGGACAAGTATTGCTGAGGAACCTGACCAAAGCTATGATGAGTCTGGTAGTCAAGTTATGTAATATTGTGATATGCTCAGTTATTATCACAGAGGTGCTGAAACCTTTGTAACACAGTGATAGGGGAGCATCTAGGAACATCTTTTGATTAAAATTTAGTTTTTGACCATGGTTCCTGACTCAAAAATGTTAAATCCATTGTAATTAACTTGATTATACAGGCACCTTTTGTTCTAATGAGGAGACTCTTGATGAGCTCTTAGATATTTTCAGGATAGGGCTTGGAAAGACCAAGCCATAATTAAAAGTTTGGAACTTTCAACTCCAGACCATTCTCCAGGAAAAGGAGAGGAGATAGTTATAGAGTTAAAAACTGATTGGGCCTACATGACAAGCCTCCATGAAAAGCCCTAAAGTACGAGATTCAAGTTTCCGGGTTAGTCAGCACATTGGTACGCTTGCTGAGCGTACACCCCTCTGTGGAGATGGTAGCTTTTGTGTGCATGATGCTCCTGAGCCTCACCCATGTACCTCTTCAGCTTGCTGCTCATCTGTATCATTTCTCATATTTCTTATAATAAACAGGTAAACATGTTTCTGTGATTTCTTTGAGCCATCATACCAAATTAATGAAACTGGGAGGTGCTGATTTATAGCCCAACAGAAATGCGGGTAACTTGGAGACTCACTAATTGTGATTGGCTTCTAACTGTGATTGGCATCTCAAATTGAGGGTGGTCTTATGGGACTATGACCCTGACTCCAGGCAGAGAGTGTCAGGATTGAACTGAGACTAAGCTGGTGTTGGAGAACTAGCCTGGTGATACACTTGGTCATAGAAGTATTGAGGGTGTTGAGTTTAGTGGAAGAAACAATTTACTTTCAGTTGTAGTTTCTTATACAAGTTACATATAGCTGAGAGAAATGGTAGTGTTCAGTATGAAAAAAGATGGCATAGAGTCTAATAATTTTAGAGCTGAAAGGAATCTTATGAAGATAGTGTAATATAGAATAAGTATTTTGTTTTGCAAAAAGAATAATATGTTAACTTTGTATAGGTTATTGAGTTACTGGAGGAGAATCAAATCACAACCAAAATATCAGTTCAGTGTTCTTTTTCCAATGTTATTCTGCATTTCTGTGGCAGCTGACTCAATTTTGGAAATGCAATCATCATTATCATCATCATCATCAATCAATCAGTAATCATTGTCACTAATTACTGAATGCTCACTATGTGCTGGTTACTGATCTAACTACTAATTATCTCATTATTCTCCACAATAACTCTTTTGAGTTGATGCTGTTACAATCCTCATTTTCCAGATGTAGAAAACAAGAATTAGGTCACCCAGTTAATAAAACTCAAATATGAACTACAGACAAAACTTTTAACTATTATGCTCTATTTGAATAACTACAGCCATCACATCTAGGATTTATGGGTGGATAGCATGAGAATATTCTATCTAATGCTAAGAGAAAATTGCATTTTAACAATTCAAAGTTAGAATGAAATTTCAGTGAGCTCTCCTAATGCTGCACTTTATCTTAACCAAAAGGTTGAGAAGAGATAGTTCTCCTAATACTGCTAAACAGATCTTGGGAAAAGATTTTTTTCATTGAATCGAAAGCTTGGACAATCAATATCAATTCTTCCTTGTAATTCTTTGTGATTTTATTTTTTCATTAATCAGCTGATAGTGTTATGTATCTCATAGTCTATTTGTCTCTGCATTTTGCAATTAAGACAATTAGAAGATATTTTGAAAGCAACTAAGCATTCACTTTTTTAAAATTAATGATGTTATTTCTGACATTGAACTGTTACCCCACTGCAGACACTTGTCATTTCTTTTGACTACCTAGAATTGTAACTTCTTTTTAGTTTGTGGAATTTTTCTTTTAACCATAAAAATCTTAGACAGAAGCACATCTTCCCATTAGAGTAGCCAAAAATGTCAGCTACTTGCTCTCCCACTCTCTATTGGCACATGACTTAGGCTCTGGTAATCAAATACCCCTTCCAGGGACTTTGGCTCAGGAACTGGTAAGATAAAGAAATGTGGTTAGGGAAAGATTTATTTTGGCAGTAGCAGCAGCCAATTCTTAGTGGCCTGGTTGCCAAAAGCACCACTTTGTGTTAGAGCAGGCTGTATTATCCGGTGTGCTCAGGGAAGTGGCAGCTGTGTCCGCACTAGCTGCTGTGTCCTTGCCTTAATGATGATGAAAATTAAAACTAAAGTGATAGTATGAATTTAAAGGCAAAAGCTTTAATTGAAAAGTAAAATAGTAAATAAATAGGGAAAGGACTCCAGCTTGAGTAGCAGGTGGAGGGGACACACTATGCTGTAGTGCACCAGTCCGACCCTTTAAAAAAGAAAGACCAGTTCTATGGGGTGCTGGGGCTGGTTAGAGTCTAGTCAATCATTAGCTCAGTCTTAATTTCCTACTTAAGAATGCTTATGACTTGAGGGACAATTTGGTTTCCATGAGAAGAATTTTCAAGGATTGGGGTAGTCTTAGTAATGTTAAGATCTGTTGCAATCCAAGTGACCACAGGTTTAGGGTAATGGAGTCTTCTGGACAGGTGTTCTCAATCTGGATGGGTGACGAGACAGGTTAGGTAAATGTAAGGCTAATAAACCTTGTTTTGCCAATCTGTAGACATATACAACGGACCCTCAAGTTACAACTGGCCTGACATGAACAACTTGGTTATGACTGGAATTTTAGTTTTAACTTACAACGAGAGTATTCAGTTATGGCCTGAATGCCAGCTGCTTGTGCTTTCAGATGGTCTCTGATACAGATTTAGCCTTTAAAGAGTTCTGGAAGGTACGTTACAGTATCCTTTCCTGTGTGGGGTTGAGAACTCCAGGGCCAATGTCTCTCTAAAGACACTGAGATCTGCCTATATAAAGGAGAGACTTTGAAGGCTGTGTAGAGGAGCTTTAGCCTTCACTAACCCAATCTGAGTTACAGCCAGCCCTCACAAAATAATTGAGTTCGTAAGTCAAGGGTCCACTGTACTCCTCAAATGACTAACATGTCTCTATGCAGAGCTGAGAAGAATCTGATCCACAGTTTCACAAAATACAGTGAACTCTTGACTTACAAACTGGATTAGTTCCCAAGGACTGGTTGCAACTCAAACTGGTTGTAAGTCAATATGGCTGAGATCTGTATGTTTACCTGGGTGCACACTGTAAATAATAAGACAGATGAATCTTCCATTAACCTAATTAACACAAGTAGTTTATAGGTCAGGCTGGTTATAACTTTAGGGTGCACTGTAAAAGTCAAGCTTTGGTCTGTTGTCCTACTTTTAGTTACCTGTTGGATATTTGAAAGCTTAAGTGAAAAATCACAGTTTTAGGAAAAGCCACTTTTACATCCCTATCTATCTTAAAAAAAAAAAACACACAAATCATACTTTTCATTAGTAGCAGTTTAAGGGACAGGAATTTGTCTTCTCTTCTTAGAGTGGTCTCTATTTTGTGACTATGTAAGTTATGTGGCATGCTTCAGGTAATGACCCCCATATACCCAGCCTCCCTTTGTACCTCCCTGTTTCCCTGAGTTCTTCCCCAGTCTTTTGAGAGTCACCAGATATCCTTTCAATTATTTCCTTTTTAAAAAATAAGCCAATGTCAGTTAATTATAACCCTGTTACTATTATCATCATAAAGAAATAGAATTAGTCTCTTTCAGTTTGAATTTTTCCTCTAGTATGAGATTCATTAGAAGTTAAATGAATATCTACTATTGTACTTAGAGCACTCTTTTGTAGACAATATTGAAGACATATATGGGCATATAACTTAGAAAACATTTGATAAACTTAAGTAATTTATTTGTCAAAGAATGTGTTCAAACAGCATGTTATCTCTTCAGAGGCACAGTGATTACTAGCAACCCCAGAGAAATGCACCAGTGGAATGGAGCCATGGACGCTGCAGATGGCAGTGGCTAGTGAGTTATTTGTATTCAGATGACCCCCAAGAGAGGGAGTTAGTCAGTAGCCATTCTGGAAAGGGGCCAAAGGAAGTCAGAACTCTGAGGGTTGGCTCCATCTTGTGGTTCCAAGTATCAGGGTGAGGTGCAACCAAGTTCAAGGTGGCAGGAGGTCAGGGAGCCAAGTTCAAGCCAGCAGGGAGCTTAGTTCAAGCCAGCAAGAGTCACTCAGATATGCACTGAAAAAACTTGGGCTCCAGCCTTACAGCTAGAAACCAGAAGCAACCTAAACTTCAGTGGAACTAAAAGCCCTAACCCACCACAACTGTAATCCTACTGCTAGCTTGCTGAGATCAATGAACATGGCTCAGGGCTCTCTCGGACTTCTCTGTCAACCAGTGAAGGTAGGGAAACACCTTAAAGTGTGTTTTTTGTTTGTTTGTTTGTTTGTTTTCAGCTTCTCTTCTTTTCTTTGCTTTTTTATTTTTACTTTTTCTTTTAATGAATTTTTCTTATTTTTATGTGAGAACATTGCTTTTAGGTTTGGGGTTGTTTATTCTGTTCTAATTCTGTTTTTTTCTTCCTTCCTTCCTTCCCTCTTGTCTTCTTCACCATTTCCAAAAGCTTCCTTTGTGAAATCTTCCTTTGAGCTCCAGCCCTATTTCTAATGCCTTTCTCTTCTTCTGTTTCTCTATTTTTTCCCCTAATTCCTTTTAAATTGTCTCCCAAGGGTAAAAATCATATTGAGGGGATAGTTACTATACACAATTTTCTGGTTTGTTTAAGATTTGGTTATGTAACTAACTTCATATGGTTAAAGAAACAGAAGGGAGCTACCTCATTTGTCATTTTCTAGGGTGTGTTTAATGCTATTATGATGATTGTACTTGAGCCAATTTGACATAATTGTTATAATCAGGTGTTCATTCTTGTGTGTAAAGACTGACATTGCCTTTATTTCATGGTGTATATATTCATGCCTTCTGGTGCACAAGTCGTCTAGGATATTGTATATGGTAATGATCTTTTTGACTCAGGTTATCTTCCTTTCTTGTACTACAGTTACTTGTGGTAAGAGATGTGTGTCAAGCCAGCATGAAATAACCAATCAAATAATAGTTTTCTTAAAAATGTATATGATGTATGTTATGTGTGTCACTATGCTTAGGGATGCTCAGTTGCCAAACAGTCAAAACAATGTCACACACTAAAATTAGAGGCTAAACATTATGAACTCCTAAGGTACATTTATAGACCAATATGTTTGTTTTCTTTAGATGGCATCCTACTAAAGGATAATAAGAGTTTTCTTTATGTCATTTAATGTCTTGTGATCACATGGAGGTGTTTGACTGAAAGATTATTCCATCCTAAGATGGACATTGTTACAAAGAAAATTTCATCATGATTGTCATGCTAAAATACTATGTGTTGGGCTGGGAATTTAGCTGAGTGGTTCCACCACCTGCCTCACAAGCAAGCACAAGGACCCAAGTTCAATCCCTGGTACCAAAATAAATAAATAAATACTATGAGTGGCTCTTTGGTCTTAAGTTTCTATAATACATAACTGTTGTCTGTTAACATTCTGCAGAGATTAAACTGCTAGAACAACCATGGTTGATAAGAAATAAGAGTCCCCTAACTATGCTTTATATTTCAAAGTGCTTAATGTCCAAACAAAATTATAACAGTTAAACTCACTGTTCCTACTGCACTACTAATGTCACTGATCTTCTCTTCTGGGTGTTCAACAACTGAAGTTTGGAGACCAAAACTAGAAAGGTAACTGGGCTATGAGGACAGCCAATATTTTGGCCCTGGCCCCTCAAGGTCTACAAGATCCAGGACACAAAGGAACCTTTCCTACAGGATCCTACATCTTTGGTAATTCACTCAACCTCCTGAGCAGGGAGACTGCTGAACACCAGAGGACAAATATACTGTGTACCAAAGGAGGGTCACCATGAGAGAAAAGTCTCCCATGCTTTCACTGAAAGCAACATGGTCAAGCAAGGCCGTAACCCTTCCTGACTGCTAACACTGACAGAGGAGCTGAGAGGCTCTACACACGGTTCCAAAATAATGCCTGAAGAGACTTAACTGACCTTGATAGATAGCAAGAGGCTCACAATGATTGACACAGGTCTCACTTTAACTTAGTCTTAAACACCCAGCAGAAAAACCCAAAGAGGTATAAAATAATGCCATAGTAATAAAGCTAGATATAAAAAGGGGCTGCAGTCACTGACCTCTTCTGGCTGTTTCTAGCTTTACCAGTAGCTGACTATACTTATGGATCACTGGCAAAAGAAAACTATGGCAAAATCTATAAGAGCTTAGCTAG
This sequence comes from Fukomys damarensis, assembly GCF_012274545.1. Classification (NCBI taxonomy): domain Eukaryota; kingdom Metazoa; phylum Chordata; class Mammalia; order Rodentia; family Bathyergidae; genus Fukomys; species Fukomys damarensis. Next base: position 21,854,778 of record NW_022900915.1, read on the forward strand.
AGTTTTATATTTCTTAGCGAATTGGTTCTTCAAATTGTCTTCTACCTTACAGCTAAAACTAGAGACACTTAGGACTAAGTATCAGACTTACAGATAACCTCTATCAATGAAAGAATCTAAGACCAGTAGTTCAATCACTACTTCACTTTTTAAGTATGACTTTCTCTCCATCTTTCATTCTAGTGTGCTTATGCTTAGATTATGCATACTCTAATTTCTTAAAAGTTTTGTTTATTCTTGCCTATAGGCTGCCAAACTCCAAGTGGTCATACAAATGGAACCAATGACAAATGTGCTAGACTTCTTTTACTGAGATCCACCAGATTGAACTTGTAAACAGCTCATAACTGATAAACTATACAATATGACATCTATGTTGGATTCTGAAGTCCCCTGGACCTTCTTTTTATCCTCTTTGTGGGCTATATTCATGGCAATCCTGCTGACTTTACAATTTGGCCCATTCATTCTTAACTGTTTCTTTGCTTTTGTCTCCTTCAGACTTAAAAGCTATGCTGATAAAAAGATGACAATCCTGACACCTTTAGATAGACCCTCTGTAGAGTAACTCTAACTGCTGATCACAACTACAACGCTCTTCAGCTGGAAGTAGCCATACCTGTCTTTGCCCTTTGGCCCCTCACAGCAGTTACTTCTTCATAGGGGGGACTATTGCAGATAGGTTAGTTAATTAGCTATATTGTAGGCATTTGGACAGGGCCTCCTTCAAAGAGCCAGCCCTCAAGGAGCCAACACAGCAAAGAACCAACATGACAGACAATAAAGACACATTCACTGTGGCCAGAGTTGTAAAAGGAGAGAAACTATTACATCCTTGTGCTTTCCCCAGGGATAAATAGAAGTGATTGATATTCTAAATAGGAACCAATCACCTGGGTGGGGGCCAAGGTCTTAACCCAGCCTTTCCAGGAAATATTCCTGTCACCTTTACTGAAAATCCTTGTATAGCTTGCTATGTGACTTGCTCCCCCATTTGACTCTCATTTGATCAATATTACCTGGGTGACTGAGCTTGTAATCTTATTGGTCAGTTATGGTTTTGCCCCACCTTGTGCCCACATTGTAATTTTTCATTGGGTCTTACAGTTTTGTACCACTTTGTACCCACCTCACCATAGGGCTTTGCTGTATAAAACAGCTTGGAGAAGTGGGGTGAGAGGGCAACCCACTTTATGGTCCTCCTTCTGTCTCTCTTAGAGAGAAGCTATCTTTCCCTCAATAAATTTTTCCTACTTTAAAAAAAGAAGACTGACATTGCCTGAGGGACATAAACAATAATATAGGCCAATGCTAGGCCAAATAGGCAGCAATTTCTCATCCCCAATAAAGTGAAGAAATAGGATCTTACAGCACACTCAAAACCCAAAATCCTGCTACATCTGGAAGACATCTCTGAGAAGTAGTCATTTCCTAAGGGTTCTCAACACAAGCACTAATGATACCTACCATAAACAATTTACATGCATCAATACAGGCAAAAAAAAAATTAGAAAATAGAAAATGAGAAGACACAGAAGCAAGAGTTCAAGATCAGCTTTGGCTATATAGTGAGTTCCAGGTCAGTCTCAACTACATAGTGAGACCCTGTCTCAAACCTCCCCACCAAAATTCTATTGAAAGTATATGCAACAGAACGAACCATTGTGAGGACAGAATATCTTATCTAGAAGGCAGGATTGCAGTTAGCAATGAAAAGAAAGATTTGTAAAAAATGGCAAGGGACTGCAAAATATCAATCCAATAGCTGCTAGGTGATGCAAAGAAGAACAATATAAGATTGATCAGAGTCAATGAAAAAGCAGAAGATAGTGCAAACAACACACACAAAAAAACTGTTCACAAAAGTAATGGAAGAAAATACCCCAAGCATGAAAAATGAATTTGACATACAGGTAACTGAAGCATACAGAACACCCATTTCCCAAGTCTACCCAAGGTATATGATAGGATTACAGAAATTTAAACCAAGAACACAACATTAAAAGCTGTTGGAGAAAAGAAACAAATTACTTCAAAAGGAAAACCCACCAGAATTACAGCAGACTTCTCAACACAAACTCTTAAGTCAAGGAGAGCTTGGATTGAGGTATGTGAAGCCTTAAAAGAAAAAACATCCAACCCAGATTGATGTACCTCACAAAACTATCTTTCAAATTGATAGAAAAATAAGATATTTCTATGACAAAGAAGACCTAAAGAAATTCATGACCACCAAACCAGTATTCTAAAATGTTCCAGAGGACATTCTAGAAAGAGATAGATAAAGACTACAACTTCATGAACCCCAACATAATGAATCTACCAAGCAAGGCAAGCAATTAAAAAGAGAGGGAAAACAAGAGAACCAATAACAGGAAAATAACATGACAGGGAAGTTATAACTATAACTATATGTACATGTAAGTTATAACTATCAATGTAAACTCACCAATCAAAAGAAGACTGACAGAATAGATCAAGAAATAACATCCAATAATATGTTGCATGTAAGAAACACATTTAACTCAAAAAGACTGAAAATGAAATGATGGAAAACAGTGCTCCATTCACCAGGAACCCAGAAAAAAGCAGGAGTAGCTATTCTATTTGCAGACAAAGTGGATTTAAAGCCTAGACTGACCATAGAGAGCCCCTACATCCTTAGAAATGAAATAATCCGGTCTGCGATCACCCAGCGGCGTGCGCGCGAGCTCCCGGCCTGCGCGGGAGCTCCCGGCCTCCGCGACAACAGACCCAGGAAGGACCCAAGGACCCCAGAGGGGGTTTTTTTCAGCTGCCT
>NW_022900915.1:21865467-21874726 GCF_012274545.1 Fukomys damarensis
AGAGAATAGATTCATTCATAGGAAAATGGATACATATTGAAGATATACTCCTAAGTGAAATAAATAAGTCCCACATGTGTAAATACCGAATAGTTTCCCTGGTGTGAATATTCTGCAACAATGCATAAGATTCTAATAAGATTACTGACATTTAGAAATGGGAGGAAAGGAGCTAAAGATGTAGGGAAGGTGTGATACGTAGGGGAAGAACAAAAAGGGAAAAGAAAAAAATGTGAGAGAATGAAAAGATGAAAATAAAGTGTTTGTAGATGGGGAGGGGAGGAGGGGGTGAAGGGAGGGCAGAGGTAAGGGGAAAAAAATGAGAATCAAGACTTGCCATGTAAAGGTACATGATCCCAACAATAAATGTAACTGTACTGTATCCCTAAATGTACCAATAAACTCAATAAAAAAAAAAAAGAAAAAAAAAATGAAATAATCCAAGAAGAAGAGATAACAATGATAAATATATATGCAACAATACCAGTGCACTCAATTATATAAAACAAAAATTAATGGACATGAAAAATCAAATAAGCATTAATACAATTGTAATGGGGAACCTCAATACCCATTGTCACAAGGAGACAGGTCAACTAGCCTAAAAAAAACAAAAAACAAAACAAAACAAAAAACACCAAAGAACAGAACTAAGTCAAAGTTTTGAACAATTGAATTTAGTAGTTATCTACAGATTGTTCCACCCCACAATATCAGAATACACATTCTTTTCAGCTGTACACAGGACATTCTCTAAAATACCATAGCTCATAGAACCATAGAATATGCTTAAGTAGATGTAAAGGAAATGAAATTAGTCCATGAAAAATCAATGGCAAAAGAAACCACAAAAACTTCATAAACACATGGAAATTAAATAACATCCTCCTGAACACAGATGAAATTAAAGAAGAAATCTGACAGTTTCTACAAATAAATGATAATGCCAATAAAACGTATCAGAAGTTATGGGATGAAATGAAAGCAGTTCTACAAGGGAAATTTATATATAAATTACCACATTCAAAAAACAGAACAGTCAGGGGATCTAGCTCAGAGTTCCAGCACCTGCTTCACAAGCACAAGGACAATAATTCGATCCCTGGTACAAAAACAAAAACAAACAACAACAACAACAACAAAAACCCAAAAACAAAACAAAACAAAAAAACAGGACACTCTCAAATGTTGAACCTCTAGCTTCTAGGAAAAAAAGAGCAAGTCAAGCTCAAAGCTCTTACAAGGGAAGAACTTATAAAGATTAAAGCAGAAATTAGTCCAATTGAGCCTAAAAAAAAAAAAAGTAAAGAATCAGTGAAGGAGGAGTTGGTTCTTTGAAAGATTAAATGAAACTGTCAAACCCTTAGCCAACCTTATCATAAAAAGGAAAGATTCTAATGTATGGAATTAAGAATGAAAAGGGTGAAAACACAAAGAATCCTACAGAAATCCAGAAGATCATTAATACTTCCTCCTTGAACCTGAATTTTAATAAGTGGAAAAGACAGAATAGACATATTCCTAGATACATATGAATTACCACATTTGAATAAAAATATATAAACATTCTGAATAACCCAATATTAATCAACAAAATTGAAGATGTGATTAAAAATCTACCAACAAAGAAAATCCAGGTCCTGAAGTATTCATTGCTGAATTCTACAAGAAATTCAGAGATGATTTAATGCCACTAGTCCTCAAACTCTTTAATAAAAATTGAAAGGGAAGCAATGCTTCCAAACTCATTCTTGGAAGCAAGCATTATTCTAATACCAAAACCAGAGAAGAATCCAATTAAAAAAAAAAAGAGAGCTAGGGCCAGGGATTTAGCTCAGCAGTTCGGTGGCCTGCCTTGCAAGCGCAAGGACCAGAGTTCAATCCCTGGTACCAAAAAATAAATAAATAAAAAAGAGAGAGAGCTACAGGCCAATCTCCCTAATGAACATAGATGCAAAATCCCTCAATAAAATACAGAATGCAGCAAATTATCAAGAAAACTATACAGCATGACCAACTAGGATTCATCCCAGAGATGGTGCAACATACACAAATCAATAAATGTAATACAACAAATTAACAGAGCCAAGAACAAAAACCACATGATAATTTCAATAAATGGATAAAAAGTATTTGACAAAGTCCAGCATCCATTCATGATAAAAATAAAACCTATGAAAAATTAAAATAGATGGTTTTTATCTCAAACTAATAAAAGCTACCTATGACAAATCAACAACCATCATCATACTAAATGGTCAAAAACTGAAAGCTTTCACTCTAAAATCAGGAACAAGACAAGGATGTCCACTATCGCCACTTGTATTCAAGAATAGTTCTGGAAACATCAGCCAGAGAAATTAGACAAGAGAAAGAAATAAAAAGAATAAGGATAGGAAGCAAAGAAGTTGAACTATCACTATTTGTGGATAACATGATACTCTACATAGAAAACCCCAAAAACTTCACCAAAAGTCTTATAAATTTAATAACCAAATTCAGTAACATAGCCAGATACAAAGTTAGTACTCAAACCTCAACAGCATTCCTGTACACAAATAACAAACTCATCAAAAGAGAAATAAAATAAACTACACCTTTCACAACAGCATAGAAAAAAAAATGAATCAACCTAATGAAGGAAGTAAAAGAGCTTTACATTGAAGACTACAGTTCTTTGAAAAAGGAGATCAAAGGGGTTATCAAAAACTGGAAAAATATTCCTTGTTCTTAGGTAGGAAGAAACAATATAGTAAAAGTGGACATACTCCCAAAATTGTTACACAGTTTTAATGCAAGCCCAATCAAAATACCAAGAGCGTACCCCACAGAATTAGGTGAATCCTAAAATTCATTTGAACCAGAAGAGAAATAGAATTAAAAAAGCAAGTCTGAGCAACAAATGTAAGGCAGGGAGCATCAAAATCCCTGACTAATTAAAATGAATCAGATATCTAAATATTATAACAAAATCTCTAAATCTACTGGAACATAAAATATGTAGAACTCTTGAAGACATGGGTGTAGGCAAAGACTTCATGAACAAAAGCCCAATTGAACAAGAAGTATGACCAAGAATCAAAAACTGAGATCTCATTTTATTAAAAAACATTCCTGTAAACAAATAAGAAACACACTGAGAGAAATTTGCACAGTAAAAGAAATCACCAACATAGTGAAGAGACAACCCACAGAGTGGGAAAAGTTTTTGCCAGCTGTTCCTCAAAGGACTGTTATCTAGAATATATAAAGAACTCAAAAAGTCAGACCTATACAAGTTTAAAGACACAATCCAAAAATGGGAACCTGAAATGAATAGAAATGTCTCAGATAAAGAAATAGAAACAGCAAATAAATATATGAAAAAAATGTTCAATATCACTGGTCATTCAAAAGATTCAAATTAAAACACTAAGATCCATCTCACGCTAGATAGAACATCCAATATCAATAAATCAACTAATACAAATGCTGGTGGGTCTATGGGGAAAAAGCAGCCCTTCTTGGCTGTTGATGGGAGTGTAGACATGTGCAACCACTGGGGAAATCAGTGTGGAAATTCCTCAAAAAACTAAAACTAGAGATTCCATTTGAACCAGCTATTCCCCTTCTTGATACCTTCCAGAAAGAATTAATAGCACCATACAACATCACTGTAAGCACATGTGGCATTGTTTGTAACAGCTACATCTTGAAAACAGCCCACATGCTCATCAACTGATGAATGGATAAAGATTTTTTTTAACTCAATAGAGTACGACTCTGTCAGAAAGAAGGATAAACTTAAGACATTTCTAGGTAAAGGTATGCACCTTGAGACCATACTCAAGTGAAATAAATTGGACACACATGTTCAAATATCACATAGTTTTTCTGGTGTGAGAAACTGAAAGTTTAAGTAAGGATTAAAATGTATAGTGGACATTGTGAAATAGGAAGAAAATGTTCAAGTGGGAAGGAGAAATAGGGAGGGGAGAGGAAAAGGAAGGATGGGAAAAGGAAAAAAGAGAAGGAAAAAGTGGAAACAAAGCTTTTGTAAATAAGGAGGGGAAGTCGTATTGAATGGAAGGTAGGGAAAGGGGGAAAAAAGAAGAATCATGATATAACGTGTGTACAGGTGCAAATTTCCTATGATGAATGTTGTCATTATGTATATGTAAAATGTGCCAATAAAATTAATTTTTAAAAATAAAAAATTTGACACAAGTAAAAAAAAAAAACAGAAGGGAACTTTAAAAATGAAATTTCTAATTAGAATATTAGGAGAAATTAAGAAAAGACTGTTTATAAGAGTACTATGAAATTAAAATGAAGATATAGAAATTTAAAATACGATGGCTGAAAAAAATTCAACAGGAGGAATTAAAGACAAAGCTTAAAAATTCTTCCAGAAAGTTGGACATAAAGAGAGAAGATTTTAGGGTGACAGAAAAAAGATTTGAAGATAACTACAGAGAGAGTGAGAGGTTATCATTGTAATATAAGAAATTTTCCTGAGCTTGAAGATTTAAGTCATTATACAGAAAAAAAATATCCTAATGCCTTACACATGAATCAAAAACCCCTATTTATATACACTGCAAAATCTTAGTACACCAAGATCAAAGAAATGTACTAGAAGTATTTGGGTGGTGGGGCAGGAAGCAGGTTACCTGCTATTTGTGCCGTATGATTCCGAATCAGTTGTTGAGAACGCAATCCATTCTAGAAAGTTTAAACAGGTGAAAGCTTTTGTATTTGTTATAAAATGGCTTTCCTGTTGGAAAGGCTAGTGAAACAGGCTCTAATGTGAGTTTGCAAGAACCATGCCCAGAGTCATACTGCAAAACTAGGCCACCAAAAGAACCTCTGCCATCAGCATGAGCTGTGTGATCCACAGGAAACATTTCTGCAACTCTCAGCTTCAGTGCCACACCCCTGCCTGCACAAGCCAAGGTGTACTGTATTAGTCGGCTCTTCATTGCTGGGACAAAATAGCTGGCATAAACAACTTAAAAGGAGGAAGACGTTATTTTAGACTTGTTATTTGAGAGCAAAGAGTATGGTGAAGGAAAGCTGCTCAATTCACGGCAGCTAGGGAACAAAAAGACAAGAAAGAGCCAGAGAGGAAGGGACTGATCCAGAAACAGTCTCCGTGCTCATGCCACCATGACTTACCTAGAAGCACCCAGAAGTGTGCTTACTAACCTCCTTGGCATCTCTTAAGCAAATCAACTTGACAATCGAGATTAGCCATCGCGCACAACGACCAAGTGGATGTCCCAGCCCTAACTCTGTACTGCCACAGTCAAGTCCAGACAGTAAGGTCGCTGGCACAGCTGCTAGAGATGATTGATAGCTTTGACTTATGCTGCTAATGGTCACCTTCCAAATCTCACATTAGTGCATCTAATTGGCAGAATCTAAATTCTGGAAACTTAGCAGCATAGGAAGTCTCAGGAAGCAGAGTTATCAGATTTCCAATGTCTCCAGCACAGGAAAGCATGTTAGAAAGGGTGAAGGCTAAAGAAGCTAATCATACTGTCTATCCTAGTGTAACACACACACCTCTTCTTTGCATAAAGTCTTACTCCACAATTGCCATGTAACTATGCTTAAACTCTATAAAGGAGAGAATCCAAATCTTAGCAGCCCCTGTACCCACTTCTCAACCTAATGTTGATATCTTGCAACCTGGCATTTCTCAAAACCTAGAATCACACAGTGATGGCAAACCTTTTGAAGCTTTTAGTGATAACAAACAGCTCACAGTGGCATGGGTGCCATTGGTTCACCACCACTGATAGAGGTTTCATTAAACATGAATTACAGAGCACCACTCCCCATGTTTCTGATTCCCTTAGTCTGAGATGCAGCCCCATCTGCCTTTACAGCAGTTCCTATGTGATGCTGATGCTGCTTGTTCAGGGACAAGTCTCAGAAGAGACAAAATGTACAGAATAAATTGTGTCATAGGTAAAATATTTATAACCTCCTTTTCTGAATATTTATTGTTACCTTTGCCATCAACCAGAACTCAACTTGTCAAAGTACCTGAACTATTTGGTGGGGATCATCAGAACAAGCTGGTTACACACAAGCTGCACCTCTACCAACATGGGGTCTTTGAATTATGACATAGAACAGAACTTATCCCTGTCTTTTACCACTAAGTAGACTTCATGTATTCATGAAATACACTTCCGTTGAGTTAAAACGCATTTTAGGTTTTATCTGTTACATTAACTACTATTGTTTAATGAATTCAAGATTTCTTATAGCAAAATATTTAAAACATATGGCATTTAGTTGTTCAGTGGAAGGTGAAACAATTTACATCTGAAGCTAAAATGAGGGTGATACATGCTATGCCATCTCCAAGCATTTGGGAGACAGAGGCAGACCAAGAAATCCAGCACAAAACAATAAGAAGTGGAATAAGGTAATGCCACAAAGCTTGCTGATCTTACAGAGATCTGGCCGTTTTTCTTGAATAAATACTCCCTGGATTGCTGTAAGCCTTTGGTTAATTTTCAGAGATCTGGAAAACTTGAATCTGCCCATTTTGCCAGCATTCTCATGGTTTTTATGGAAACGATCATTTTTCTGTGTTCTTGTGCTTCCATATTTGCTGATCTCATTCTAAGTCTGTGATTAGAACACAACTCCGCTCACCCTTGACCAGTCCTTTTTCGATTTATGAGTTGATTTCGGAGTTGTCAAGCTTCCTGGGCATCAGAATTATCTAGAAGACTTGTTCAAATACAACTGAGTGCCACACCTGACATTTCTGATTCAGGTTTGAAACTGAACCAGAGAATTTGCATTGTTTAAAAGTACTCAGGTAATGCAGATGCTGGAGTATGGACATTTTTCTGCAGAACTCTACATTATGCCACGTGGTTCCTTCAACCCACTGCCTTAGGGTGTGCTTCCCAACTACAGAGTCAACAATACACATAAGCTAATAACCCATAGTTTAACATATAATAATACAGTACAGGGATTGGGATTTAGCTCAGTGGTTCCACCGCCTGCTTCACAAGCTCAAGGACCTGAGTTTGATCCCTGATACTACTACTACTACTAATTAGTTTAACATATAATAATACAGTACAGGGATTGGGATTTAGCTCAGTGGTTCCACCGCCTGCTCACAAGCTCAAGGACCTGAGTTTGATCCCTGATACTACTACTACTACTACTAATAATAATAATACAGTACATAAACTAATACTTATCAAGTACTTCATTCTAGGCATGATATGCTTTACACTTATTAGGTTATTTAATCTATTGATAGCCCATAAGTAGGTACTGTTAGTTCCCCATGTTTAAATAGGAAATCAAGCCTAGAGAGGTTAGCTGTCTAGACAATCAGAACTGTAACGCAGGAGTTAGTATGACAATATTTCTATTTAATTCTACAGGTATGCACTAGGCCTGCATCCTACCATTCTCAATGAACCACATAGATCATTTATGACACTTTGGATGATTGTGCTTGGAACATGGGTGCAAGGTGAAAGACAGTGACTCATGTAGTGAGGAAAATGATTGCTATTTTGATTCTATTTTTCTATCTTTTGATGACATCATGATAAAAAATGTCATATAAATGCTGTGCTTTTAACATGTGCCTAAAGCTAGATAATTTGCCCTCTTAACAAATTTTAGGCTCAGCCAGACATTAGTGGCAATAGCTTCTGACCAGAATTTTCACATATAATTTTACTTTTACTTTACTTATAATTATTTGCAACCTATGATAAGTGACGTTTTCTATTTACAGCACTTTTATAAAGCTTCCCTCTTAAATAAATTGAAGAAAAATACATTTGCTTAAAGAAATAGAAAATACTGCTAGTATACACGTATATGGTATGAAAAAATTTGAAATTTGGGAAACCCTGAACCCCAAAACAGGTTAGTGCTTCCCATTGGGCCAATCTTTAAGACTCTAAAGGGAAATTAGAGGAATGTAATTAAAATATGAATTCTCTTGCAAGGAGGGAGAGACCTGATAGAAATGTTACAACTCTTACAGCAACACATGTAAAGGCAGAGTAATATCAAGTAGGAAATGGTTTCTTGGTAAGACACATACTGCGAGGGAGGGCTGGCATTAAACTTGGTTTCACAAAATGTCTCACAAATTCTCATTGCATCTAAGTTTCCATAGTGAAATTTTGGATTGTTTTCATCAACAGACCAAAAAAAAAAAAATTAGTCTCAATTCACTGGCGGATTTTACAGTTGTCAAATGACAGCCCAAGAAAGGGGGCCCTTAATTGGTGAGAGAGGAGACACGACACATACACACCCAGGCAAGGCAATGGGCACTAAAGGATGAAGGAGGCACTAAAGGATGAAGGGGCGGTAAGAGAAGCAGGATTTTACCCAATGAGGGCATATTTCAGGATGAAAAAGGGGGGCATTGCGGAATGAAAAAACAATTTTGCATCACTGACATAATTAACTAGACTGTTACCCTGGCTTAAATTAAGCAAGGTCTCCAGGGACTACAGTTGCTGTACTTATTTTGGTTGCGTGTGATGGGAACTGTGACTTCCCGGCTTGCCAGCCTATTACACGCAAGAGGTAAACCGGAAGGCTCTGGTCTGGGCAAGGTTATGAAGACGCCGCCCCAGCCCCGTGGAGTGGGAGATGGAAAACACCCTATAGCGGGGGGGAGTCCGCGTAGCCAGCAAGTCCTTCCTCCTGCTGTTATGTTTCTTTTCCCACTGGTATCGAAGCTACTAACAGACTGGGTTTGGTACCAGGAGACCCTAGTCTTGTTGGCTTTCCCAGTCCAATTAAGATCCATTTGATGCCTCCATTTTGGCAGCCGCTGTCGGAATTTCTGAGAAAGTAACTGCGCCAGCTCTCCCTGAACTCTCCACACCCCATTTCCCTAGCCTCGATACCCCGCCCTTTTCTCCCAGCCCAAACCACAAAAGGCTGTGCAGTTTCAGCCCCAACACGGTGCCCCGCCCCCCCCAAACGTCGCAGTGCTGCAGGGAAAGGAGGTGGGACCCGGCCGGGGGCGGGCTCGGGCTTCGTCTTTCCGCTCTTCGGCCAATCGGAGAAGCGTCCCTGACAGAGCCTCTGAGCTAGGCGCAGGAGACTGTGCAAGTATTTTTCCCCTTTTCTGCCACGTCCCAATCCTTGACGTGAGCCCACTCCTCGAGTTTCGATTGGCAGTCCCCGTTTTTCCCCCCAGCAGAGATGGGTGACGTCTATTGGACAGCACTCGTTTTGGGGGGCGGTGCTTACGTGC
>NW_022900915.1:21874902-21959180 GCF_012274545.1 Fukomys damarensis
GTCGGAGGCGGAGAAGAAGGCGGTGGTGGCGGGTAGAGGATCGAGAGCTGTTCATGCTCCGGAGCCGCTTCACGTTTCGGTGAGGGGATTTTTCTTTTTGTTTTCGCGGTCTGGCCGGTTCTGATATCGGGAGTACGGGGGTCAGGGCGAAGAAATTCCTGCCTTTAGCTGCTCGCTTTCTGGGTCTCTCCGGGAGAAGCGGCGGGGCCTGTCCGCGGCCCTCTGCGCCGGCCATGGTGGGTGGGGTTGGTGGCTGTGGAGGCCGCCTTCGCCTCTCCGGCCCTGTCCAGCCCCGACCAGGGGCTCCCACCCACGAGCCGCTCCGGTCGGTACTGGGGTCCTCTCGGGCCTCCTTCCCAGCCGCCTCTCCTGCTGCCCTTGGTGCCTCGGCCAAGGACCCCGCCGCCCCGACAGCCGAGTGCCGTCCGCAGCACCTCACACCGCCCTCCTGCACGGTTCCAGTCACCTGGCGAGGAGCGGATCCCTCCTGCGCCACAGGCCTACAGCCTCGTTCCCGAAACACCTTCCCTCGCGGGCGCGGTGCGGGGTGCATTTGCGTTTGCACGATTGTCACGCAGGCTCAGGCCCGCAGACCCCTGTACTAAACGCGGCGACCGTTCTCCGGACCTAGCACCGCTCCGTCCACCCCTCCCACTTGGCGCGGTCCTGTCAGAGCCCCCATCTGGCAGATGCGCCTTCAGTTTGGGCCTCCTTAAGATTACTGCTTGTTAATTGCTTTGCGCACATTCAAAATGGTGAGTTTGGAGGCGTTCAAATCAAGTAGAATAAAAGGGGAGGAGGTAGACAGTTTTTACAGGCAGGAAAAATAATGTAGATTACCCTTTCCCGATATTAAAGAAAAAAATATATATATATTACATCTGCATAGACACTGCTTTGGGTTGACTAGTTCTGTGAAGTTTACCCTTTTTTTAAAAAAAAGGTTCAATATATTGTTATTTTTATCATGAAGTATTTGGACGCATTTCTTCTAAAATGGCAGTCACCTTTGCTGAAGACTCCACATCATTTCGAGAGTGTGTAAATCCGAAAATAACAAAAATAAACTTTCAAGTATTTTTTTCAGCTTTGTGATTGTCTTCAGAAATTCATGTCATTTTTATATGAAATAACTTTACATTTTTAAAATTATATGCAAGCTTGATGTAAAATTCAACAATATAAAGAACTATTGGGTAAAATGTGGACATTTCTTTTCATTCTCCAGTTCCCCAGTGTCTAGATTTAACAACTTAAGTGTTCATCTTTCAGAGCCCTTTTACAATTTTACCTTTTACAATTTTGAGTGGGAGGTATACCAAGCACATTTGTGTATTACTTGTTTTTTCACTTCACTGTATGTCTTGGACATTTTCATTATATGTAGATAGGTCTCTTTTTAATACTTTGTAAAGGCCAATGGTATTCCATCAGTGAATGGCTTTATTTGACCCTTTCCTATTGAAAGACATTTATATTGCATTTTGTTTTGTGATTACCAATAGTGCTGTATAACAGACACAGTTTTCTTATTTATTGATTGTTGGTTAATTATAAACTTTAATCCTTGATTTACAAAGTGTAGACTGTATGGAAGAATGTAAGGTAAAAAGTACAACTCCCATTTCCCCTCTTGTTGTACCTGCATCTGAAGAGTCAGCATTGAGCAATTCAGGAAACTTGCTGTATGTGTGAATATTTCTGAAGCATGGATTCCTGGAAATGGAAATAGAATTGCTTAAAGGATGTGCATATTTTAAATTTTGATAGCCATTTATTCCTTAGTATTACTCTTCGAAAATATTCTTGACTCTTAGGCATTTCTTCTGGATTAACTTTATAGACTCAGTTTGTGACTTAATTTTTTTAAAAAACCCTTAGATATTTTGAATGAAGTTATATTGAAATTTTAGGTTAATTTGAAGAGAACTGAATCCTCTCCCAACTCCACAGAAATGTGGTCTCCATATTCATATCTTGCTTTGTATTTTTAGGGAAAGTTTATATACTCTCCTCCCCCATTGTATGAAGTTCCTTCTCTGTATTCTCGTTACTCTATGGTTTGGTTGCTGTGTTATAGAAACTCTTCAGTAACATTTTTCTTTCTCCTTTAAAGAGAATGCGCTCTTGCTGTCTTCTGACTCTGGGATAGCCTTATGAGTTTTCTGTTATCCTGTAATCTTTTTGAGTTGATTATCTGAAAATATTCACACTTTTGTAGTTGGCTTTTCAGTTTTTATAACATGTTTTTGTCATTGCTTTGGCCGTTCATTGTACACTATATACAATGTTGAGTAGCACTAGTGACCAAAAACTGTAGGGGGAATGCTTCTAATGTTTTAGCATTAACTATGATGTTTCTCAAAACTTTCTGATAGCCAATATTAAAGAAAAATATTTTCTTCTGTTCTTGGCTTTCCAAGATGATTTTGTTGTTTTTGTTTTCACATGTGTAGAAGCTGTGAACAGATACTCAGTTTTCTTAGATTTTCTTCAACATCTTTTGAGGAAGTTATATATTCATACCAACAGTATACCCTGGTTAATAATTCCCTAATAGAGTATCTTTTAATATAAATCAACTTTATTGAGGTTAACTTAAATATAATATAATGTACTTATTTGAAATGTACAATTCATTTTGTTTTGACAGATGTGTACTTTATTGCCTCAAGATAGAAAATATTTTAATCTTGCCCAAAAGTTCCCTTGAGTCATTTTTCAGCTGGTCACAGCTTCACCGTCAGACCCAGGAAACCATTTATCTTTTGCTCACTATAAATTGTTTCATTTGTTCTAAAATTTCATACAAATAAGAATTGTGTTGTATATATAAATATACATATATGGTTTTGGGGGGGCTTTTTGGTTTTGGGGTTTTGTTGTTTTCTATTTTGGTACCGGGTATTGAACTTGGGACCTTGTGCTTATGAGGCAGGCGGTGGCACCTCTAAACCCCTGGCCCCAAAAACTTTTTTTTGTACTGGTGATTGAACTCTGGCCCTTGTGCTTGCTTGCGAGGCAAGCAGCAGAACCATTAAGCCAAACTGCTGGCCCTTGGTTTTGGTTTTTTTTAATTCACTGTAGCGCAGGCTGGCGTCAAACTCAAAACAGTCCTCCTGCTTAAGCCTCCTGAATGCTAGGGTTACAGTCATGTGTTATCATGCCCATTGTAATACACACACACACACACACACACACACACACACACACTTTTGCATCTGTTTGTTTTTTTTTTTCTCAAATTTTTTGAGGATTGTCTTGTAGGTTTTTTTTTGGAGGGGGGGGTGCTTATCTCTATTGAGTAGTCTGTGATGTTGATTTACCCCAACTTTTTTGCTCATAACATCTATTTATGGATATGTGGGTTATTTCCAGTTTGGGATTCTTAATAAAGCTAGTATGAATGTTCATTCTGCATTCTTGTCTGAATATGGGGTTTTTCTTTGTTTGTTTGCTTGGTTTTTTGTTTTGTTTGGGGGGACTGGGTTTTTTTGTTTGTTTGTTTTTTGGTAAATACCTGCAAGTGGAATGTGAAGTTGTATAAGTGCGTGTTTAAGAAACAGCCAAACTTTTTCCAAAGTAGTTGTTCCACCCCTCCATCCTCATCAACACTTAGCTCTTTTAGTTTAATTTTAGCCCTTCTAGTAAGTATGTAGTATATCACACTTTGATTTTAATTTGCATTTGCCTGATGGCTAATGGCACTGAGAATTTGTTTATGTGTATGTCTTCTTCTGAAGTTTCTCTTTAGACCTTTGGGCCGTTTTTAAAAATGAGGCCATTTGTCTTAATGAGTTTTAAGACAGTTTGTATACATTTCTGTATACAATTCTTTTGGCAGATACAGATGCATAAGCACGTGTTGTAATGAAGCTTCTTACATTTTCTTAACTATAAAAGAGAGGAGCTTTAAATTACAATTAAATTTAATTTATCAATTTATGGTTTGTACTTCTGTGTTCTTAGAATTCTTTGTTCAGTGCAAAGTTATGCAGATTTCCTTTTATGTTTCCTTTTATTAGTTTTATGTTTTTGCTTTCATATCAAGGTATATTACTATTTTGGGTTATTTTTTGATGTAAGGGTCAGGGCTTTTTTTTTTTTTCAAATTGTAATATAGTTCTTTTAGTGCTATTTGTTAGGAATATTTTCCTATCTTGTATTAAATTTGTTGAGAGTCATTTGGCCATAATGTGTTTTTATTTTTGGACTGTTCCCTTGATCTTTGTGCCTATAATTTTGCTAACTCTACAGTGTCATGGTGGTTTTTACTTTATAAGTTTTGAAATCAAGAATTCTTAAGCTGTGTTCCTTTTAAAAATCACTTTGGCTATTTTGGTTCTTTTGCTTTCCCATGCAACGTAGAAGAATCTTGTTGGTTCTACAGGAAGTCCTGAAGGGATTTTAATTTAGACTATGTTGAGTGTATAGGTCAATATGAGAAAATCATTAACATCTTTTATCAACATTTTGTACTTCAACATAGATACTGTTGGCTGTTTTGTTAGATTTATGTCTACTATTTCCTAATTTTTATGCTATTATAAATCTTAAATTTCAGTTTTCATCTGTTAAACTGCTGTACAGATAATACATTTGTGTTTTGCATATTGACCTTCAGTTCTGCAGTTTGCTAAGTTCACTTATTCTAGTAACTTTGTGTAGCCTTCGGAACTTCCTTATGTTATTTGCAAAACAGTATTTACAAATACTTAAAAATTTATGTGTTAGCTCTGTCCTTTTTTTTCCTTATAACACTGTAATTGAAGAGATGTGGTAAGAGCGGATATTCTTGTCTTGTACTGTATCTGATTTTAAGAGGAAAGTTTTCAGTCTTTCATTATTAAATGTGATAGAGTGGTGCTATAGACTGAATTTTTTTTTCTCAAAATTCACATACTGAAACTTGATTCCTAGTGTGAGAGTATTTAGGAGAAGTTTAGATTTGGGGAGTAATTAGAACATAAACGTATTAGTGCCTTTTAAAAAGAAGCCCTAGAGAGCTACCTTTCCCCATTCCACCATGCTGCAGTATAAGAAAACTGAAAAGACTACAGTGCAGAACCCACAAAGCAGCCCCTCGCCCAGAGTGAATCTACTGGCACCTTAATCTTGTACTTCCTAGCCTCCACACTATGAAAAATAAATTTCTGCCATATAGAAATAACCCATTTCAGTTTGTTATAGCAGTCTTCCTGGAATAAAAAGCAAACGCCATTTATTATGTTAAATACATCCCATTTTGTTCTTGGATTGCTGAGGGCTTCAATTATGGGTAGATGTTAAGTTTGGTCAAATGTTTTTATCTAGGGACCATGGGCTGTATTTACAAATTAATTTATATTCAAATGTTAAGCTTTTCTTAGGTGATGGTGTTTCCTCATTTATATAAGTTGGTAGATACATTTTTTTATAAATTAGTAAATATAATATTTTGTTGAGGGTTTCTCTTCTTCCTCTTCACCTTCCTTGTTCATATTTTTTCCTTTTCATAAAGGCTACCTTTTCATAGAATTCTTTGTGTTGGGTTTGTCCTGGCTTCACAAGTGTTTCTGCTATATTTTCCCAAAAATTATGGAAGATTAGGATTGTATTATAAATATTTACTAGATTTTGTAAAATAACTTTTTTCTGAGCCCAGGGTTTTCTTTATTGGGAGGTTTTAAAGGGTAAATGCAATTACTTTAATAGGTAAAGCTTTATTAGAGTTACCTATTTTTGAAAACTCAGTCTTTGACAGTGATTCACTTCCATCTTTTTATGAGCATCTGTTTTTGTTTTTAAAGAAATTTATCTGTTTCAGTCATTGCCTTAAACTTGTATCTTAACTATCCATTTAATATCTGTAGCATCTGTAGTGGTGTCTTTTCTTTTGTTCCTGATATTGGCAGTGTATTTTGTCTTTAAGTTTATCATTATCAGTTTTATTCTTTATGAAGAGCCACTTTTTTACTTGCTACTTTTTTATGTATTCCATTTTATTGATTGTTGCTCTTTACTGTTTCTTTCTGTATGCTTTGAATTAAAATTTCTCTCTTATAATGTCTTAAAATGTAACCTTAAGTCCTTGATTTAAGACTTTTATTTCCTTGGAAACACTGTTACAGATGTTCACACAGATTTGATATGTTGATGTTTTCTAAGTCCTTTAAAACTTTTTTATTAGTAGTCTATATATTTGTGCTAAATAATGAATATATTCATTGTGAGATATTAGCACATATACATATTGCATCTTGATCCTTTTTATTTCCCCTTCCCTTCTCCCTCCACCTCTCCTTTATCCCTCAAATCCTCTTCTCATCTACACAGAGTCTTAAGTTCTTATGTGACTTCCAGTTTATTTGATTTCAAAGTCTTTGGTGATTTTTCTCTTTCTATAATGAACTTGTATGTTTACAAGTAATCTTGTAGACTGATAACATATAAGTTGTTATCAACAAGTGCAGTGAATGTGTAAATTTTTAAAAATTTATTACAAGGCTGGGAATTTAGCTTGGTGGTTCTGCCACCAGCCTCACAAGCTCAAGGACCCGAGTTCGATCGCAGGTATTCCTAAATAAATAAATATTACATTAAAAGATACTTTGCCATTAATCCCCTTTAAAAAGCTTTCCTTTACTTAAAGAAAACTGTCACTCTTGACACTTTCTGAAGCAGTTCTGGAAGTCCTCTTTTATGAGAATCTTTAGTTGTACTGTTAATGGCTGTCAAACATTTACCTTTCATAATCATTTTGATTTGGGGCAAGTGCTGAAAGTCCCAAGGTGCTTAAGTCCCATGAATAAGGTTCATGAGGACACGTGTAATGTTTTTACAAGCCTGACTTTCAGTTGGATGACACTGGGCAGCAGTATTCACCATAGTTTTGATCACATCGCATGAAGATCAGTAGATTATGGTTAATACTGATTCATGAATGTGAAACTGCTTTACCTACTAGTCTTTCAGTGTGGTAGTTTATTACATCTCATCAGTGATTGGAGATAGGTTTGAATGTTACTACTGAGATAGGTGTAGTTACTTTCAGCTACCTGTGTTTAGTGTGACAGTTGAAATGCCTGATCTTTTCAGATGTTCCTATCTCATCCTTTTCCCGAAGTACCTATATTTCTGTCAAGAGAAGTCTGCACGAGCTGTCATTTTTCCAAACAGGTGTATCTAACCTGTAACTTACCTTTCCCCCCTTTTTATTCAAATATTATAATAAAAATACTTTAAAATGGAAATGTTAGGACTGAGGATTTAGCTCAGTGGTTCTGCCACCTGCTTTGCAAGCGCAATGACCTGAGTTCAATTCGTGGTACCAAAAAGAAAGAAAATATTGCTTATATACATTAATTATATATTTTGTTGGGAGCCCAAGATAGTTCCTCATCACTCATAAAAAACAAAAAGGTGGGCTGTAGGTTGGCCATGCCTTCATAGAGCATTGTTGTTTCTTGATGCTCATTAACCTGGAAATGGTGGTATAAAATTATCCGTCTTCCTGATCCATGTTCAGTGTTAACACATGTAGCTGTAGTTTTTAGGACTGTGGCAGTGATGCTGTTCCTTATCCCCATAGTACCAAATTCTGTCTCAGGTCTTTTGTGCAGAAGATCTCCTTTCCCAGTACCAGGAGATCTGTAATGGTATCAGAATAGGAGCCAGGATCATGAACTGTTTGCTAACCCTATTGCAGGAATCAAAGTTCTTTTTTCTTTCACCCATATCCTATCCACGGTGGAGCACAGTGATTGTTGCCCTTCCAATATTTATACTTTAAGCTTTTTCTGTAGTGTAGAAGGGTTGATTTAGGGTTTCATTCCTTTTACTCATTGGCTGTCACTATCTTCTACCACCAAAAAATGGCATCTAGCCTCTCAGCCTTCTCTCAGTTTATAATTTTTTAGCTGGTTTTTTCTTACCCACTTGTGTGATGTTTATGGCTCTTTCCTTCTGTGCTGTTTCACAAGTGAGTCAGTCATGTCCTTCCTGTCTTTGGAGGGGCACATCTTTCCTTATGTCTCAGTGTACTTGATTGCATCACTACCTCAAATCTTATGACTAAGAAACCTGATTTTGTTGTGTGTCTGGCATTTTCTTACTGTAAGTTGAGGATGATATTCCACTGTGCATCCTAGGCATAAGTGGAACTCCTACAAATGATATATTGTTTTACTAAGATTATTTTTTTATAAGTATGCTGGTATTTGGTGGTGACTTGTATTTTGATATAGTTTGCCATCTTTCCCCCCGCCATTGAGTTTATTGGTACACTTTAGGTATACAGTACAGTTACATTCATTATTGGGATCTTGTACATGACAGGTCTTGGTTCTCATTTTTTTTTCGCCTTGTCTCTGCCCTCCCTTCACCCCCTCCTCTCCTCCCCATTTACAAGCACTTTATTTCCATTTTTTCATTTTCTCATATTTTTTTCTTTTCCCTTATTCCCTTTCCCCTACCCTTCCCACTTTCCCTACACCTTTAGCCCTTTTCTTCCTATTTTACATGGTCATTTGTCTCATTAGGATCTTATGTATATTATAGTCTTCCACACAAGAGAAACTATTTGGTATATACATATGTGTGACTTATTTATTTCACTTAGGAGTATATCAATATGTATCCATTTTCCTATGAATGAATCCAGTTTCTCATTCTTTATGGCTGCATAGTATTCCATTTTATAGAAAAACCACATCTTTATCCTGTTTCCAACTTAGTTTGCCATCGTAATTCCTGCTCCTATAATAAACTAACTAAAACAGAGTAATTTGTACAGAAAAGAAATTTTATTCTCAAGATTTTGGATGCTAGAAGTCTTAAAATCAAGATGTTGAGAGAGATAAATTCTAGAGAAGGCTGCTGTGTATTTCCAAGTTAGCATCTTCTTAGGTCCTCAATTGGTAGAAGGCAGATAGGTAAAAGGGACCCAGCTAGTTCCCTCCAGCCCTTTTAAAAGTTATTAATGACTTAATCGCTTCCACAGAGGACTCACTTCTTAATATCACCCTTGTCTATATGAATTTTGGAAGGGGATGCAGATGTTCAAACCATAGCACTGGTGGTATTTCCAAGTTCTCTTGTATATTTCAAATTTTTCCTTAGGCTTCTTTTTGACTTTTAAAGTTAACTTTTCAACTTTTTAAACTTATTCTTTTACAAATTTTTTATGCCTTTCCTTATATATTGCTAAGTAGAAGTGATGATGCGCATTTGAAAAAGTAGAATATTAGTAACATTTTACTATTCAATAGTGTTGTAGCTTGTTGGCTGCTAAATTGTATAAGGCTTGAAAAATTCTTTTTAATCTTTAGTTCTTGAGAGTTTTTAAAATATTTAATGAAATGCTTTTCTGCTTCTACAGACATGATTGCTAATGATAATTTATCACATATTGATGAGTTTCGTGGAATAATCTCAGTTTATACTGTTTTAAAACATGTTACTATAATTGGTTTGGAAACCAAACTTACTTAAGCTTTTGGCATCTTTATTACTGAAGTTGACCTTTTAATTTTTTAATTTTGTAACTTGTCTGGCTACTATATGAAGATTTAACTGTCTCATAAAGTGAGCAAATGTTTTTTAAATGAATTATGAAAATTTTTTGTGTTCCCTAAACAAATTTGCTTAGTATTGGAATTATCTTTTTCTTGAATGTTTAATGGAAATAGCTGTTTAATATCTGTGGGCCTAGTTTTGCCACATGAGCAGATTTTACTGTTTGAACTTCTTTAATGATATAGAGTCATCATTGTTTTCTACTTACTTTTTACTTAGCTTTGACAATTTATAGTTTTCTTGAAATTTGTACATTTCAGTCAAGTTTTCACATATTTTTTTTTCTCATTGAGTTTATTGGTACATTTTAGATATACAGTACAGTTACATTCATCATTGGGATCTTGTACCTTTACATGACAGGTCTTGGTTCTCATTTTTTCCCCATCCCTGCCCTCCCTTCACCCTCTCCTCCCTTCGCTATTTACAAATACTTTATTTCCATTTTTTCATTTTTCTCATGTTTTTTTTTTTTCCTTTTCCCTTATTGCCTTTCCGCTACCCTTCCCATTTTACCTACACCTTTAGCCCTTTTTTTTCTATTTTACATTGTCAGTTATATCATTAGGATCTTATGTACCATTATAGTTTTTCACATCAGAAAAACTATGCGGTATTTATACATGTGTGACTTATTTATTTCACTTAGGAGTATATATCCTCAATATGTATCCATTTTCCTATGAATGACTCGTAATTTCTCATTCTTTATGGCTGAGTAGTAGTCCATTTTATAGAAAAACCACATCTTCTTTATCCAGTCTCCAACTGATGGGCAAATGGGCTGTTTCCAAGTTTTCACTGTTACAAATTGTGCCACTGTAAACATAGGTGTACATGTATCACTGTGGTATGATTCTTTTAATTCTTTTGGAAAGATACTCAGCAGAGGGATGGCTGGGTCAAATGGAACCTCTAAACCTAGTTCTTTGAGATATCTCCATATTGATTTCCATTGTGGTTGCAGCAGTCTGCACTCCCACCAACAATGGATAAGGGTTCCTTTTTCCCCACAACCCTGCCAACATTTGTTATTGTTTGATTTCTTGATAGCAACCATTCTTTGTGGGGTGAGGTGGAATCTCAGTGTTGTTTTTACATATATTGTTTATATCTTTATCTTTTGACATATGCTTCATTTGTTTTCATGGTCATACCTATATCAGATATTTGAACTCCCACCCTCCCCCACCCCAACTCTTTCTAGAGTTTTGCCTTTTTTCGTAGCTTCTAGGAAAGTCTTTTCTCTTGGTGACCTGCCCTTGATTTTCTAGTTTCTGCTGCATATAACTAGCAAAATTGTAATTTTTTTTATCCTGTTGAAAATTCTTTGGACTTAGTGAATGTGAGAATTCACTTTTATCTTCAACTTTTAATAATTTTCTTAGTTCTCCTTTAGAATGTTATTTAGAGGTATTTTCTACTTTCTCATTCTATCCTACATGTGTCTCTATCTTTTAAAAAAATATTTCTATTCTGTTCTTTCTAGATCTTACATCCTGAGTATTTTCTTAATACCTGTCTTCTGTTTTGCTAATTCATTTTTCATTAGGTCTGATCTGCTTTGTTACTCATATTGTGTTTTTTTTTTTTACTTACGTATTTTACTTTCACAGTTTCTGTTCTCTATTTCTTAGGTGTGGTGGTGGTTGTTGTTTTTTGAGACAGGGTCTCCGTATGTACAGTGGCTCAGGCTGGCCTTAAACTCACTATGGAGACCAGGTTGGTCACGGTAGTCTTCCTGCCTCACCCTTCATTTGCTGGGATTACTGATGTGTACTACCATGCCCAGCATGTTCTCTTGTATTTTTAACTGTCTTCTCTTTTGGTCATAATTTTAATGCCCTTAGTAATGTTCTGGTACCTGATGATCTCAGTGTCTGAAGTCTTCATTTATTTGCCAGCTTTATTTCTTATGTATCTTGTACTTTTTATTGTGAACTCATGTTGTTTGAAATTTTATCTGTGGGAATTCTGTCCTGGGTTGAAAATGAGATGATATTCACCAGAGAGAAATTACCTTCTGCCAGGTGCTTAGGACACCACACCCTGAAACTGGGCTCTACAGGTAGTATTGCAGCCACAGATCTAGATGAGGTGATGGCTTTGAATTGTTAGGCAAAACATTTCTCTTTTTTTCTACCATCTTTCTCTTATCCAGAGCCAAGACATTTTTATGCTTTTTGATTTGGAAAGGTTTTGTTTTTGTTTTCCTTTTTGGTTGCTTGGAAAAGGGAATTGAAAAGTTGAAATTTTATGAGATCTTGTTTTGTGTATATATTTCTAATTCTGTAATACTTATCCCAGTTATTAGGATCACCAAATGTTCTCATATGCTCAAGATAATTCCATTTCATTCCTTTAATTCTTGTGTAATTATTATGTCTTCTTGCATTCTTAAAGCTGTCTTTTGACAACTTTTTAAGTGATTCATATAAAGCTGATGCTAATAAGGAATTTTTAAAAAAGCTCTCTTTTTTTCTTTTTTCGCAATTTACAAATCAAATATAAGAATGTGAAAGAAAATTTAGGAAATCCAAAAGAATGGAAGACATAAAATTAGTCATAGGCCTTAATTTAAGTGTGACTTAACATCTAGATGTGTTTTCTTCCATTATTTAAAACTTTTTATTGAATTATACATGTAGATATAGTAATGTATATAAACTGTAAGTTGGCAGCTTTTTAAAAAATTATCATAGTGAAGTTAATATAAGCATCAAGTAAGTATCCATTCTGCTGTTGATCACTTGGGTTTTTTACAGTTGGATGTTATTATCAACAGTGCTTCACTGAACATTCTTGTGTTCCTTGTACCTATTTTGTAAGATGAACTTGTCCCCAATATATTCATATGTTTAATGTAAATACTTCCAAAAAGTTTTTAAAGATGACTACAGAAATGTACACCCACAGCAATAATGCGAAAAGTATTCTGGTTGCTTAATACTTAAACCAACATTTGATGTTTTAATTTTGATCTTTTAATTTTGTTGTCAGAGGGGATGTAGCTCAGTGGTAGACTACTTGCCTAGCATGGGTGATGCCCCATGTTCAGTTGCCTGTACCACAAAAGTTAATTACTTACTGGGTTCTCTTTTTTTTTTAAACTCAGATTTTCAGTCAAGTTAGGAAATTAACACCTTTTATATATTTATTTAGCCATTTGAGTATTCATTTCTCGGTGTGCCTCTGTGTTTCCATATTTCTTTTGAGCTATTTTTTTTTATTTTTAGAAAATTTTCATAAGTTGTGGACATGAGCTCTTTGTTACTTATATATAATACAGATTTATTTTATCATTTGTGGCTTCTTTTCAATCTTTCCAGTTTTTGTTTTATTTTGGAACTGGTAAGCAACTCAAGGCCTAGTACATGCTAGGCAAGCACTCCCAACTGAACTACATCCTCAGTTCTGAAGAGAAGTTTTAATTCTATTGTGGTACAGGTAATTTTTGTTTTTGTGCCATAGTTTAAAAAACTTTCTCTATTCCAGCATTATAAAGATTTTGTTTATCTTTAGAGGATTTATTATTTTACCTTTTATGTTTCAGTCTACAACCATTTTGAAATTCACTGTTGCATTTTTTGAGGAAATATAGGCCAATTTCTCCATCAGTATCCAGTTAGTGTATGTAGTGAAAAACATCTGTTTCTTGACCTCTGCAATGTAGAGTTAGAAGTCAGGTATACATAGTGCATATTCATGTCTCTACTGTTCTGTGTGGCATCCACTATGTAGACTGCTAAAAATGAAATTTCATTTAGGTTTGAACACTGCAGTTTCATCATTGCAGAAAGTTTGTGTATTGGAAGTTTCTTCGTTCTCTGCTGTTGATCTATTTAACCCATTTCCTAATGACTTATTTTATTAATTACAATATGTTTTTAAAGTTTGCTTTCTGAGTTAAAAATCTCTCTACCTTGTTCTTTTTAAAGGTTATCTTGACTGTTCTTGACCATCTGCATTCCCATTTAACTTTTAAAGTCACTTCATCAATTTCCCCGACTGTCTGAGGAATTTTATTATGATATTTACCATATAAATTATTTTGAAAGAATTGGTATTCCTAAAATTGACTCTTCCATGCCAGTGAGTATGATGTTTCCCTCCATTTATGTAGTTTCTGTAGTTTCTCTCAGTAATGTTCTACATTTTCATTGGGTTTACTTCAGGGATTTGTGGTTGCCGTTGAGTTTCGTACCTATATGTTGGTATAGGATAATGCATTTTTATATGGACTTTGTATCTCTTAACCAGTTAAATATTTATCTTTATAAAAGTCAATCTGTAAGCACTCTTCTAATTTTATTATGTACTTTCATGTTATCTGTAAATTATGAGTTTTATGTCTTTTTGTTCTCTTTTACTTTTATACTCTAACAAGCTAGAAAATGATAAAATGACACATCGTTACAGTGCGAGGAAGAGGGGGGGAGGAGATGACAAGCTAAAGGAAATTGTCACCATCAGACCCTCATATCAGATATTAAAGGTTGTTACATGGGTTGAAGGAACATTGGACAGTTGAGGTTATGGAAGTGGCATAAGTTGTGGACATCTTTAGAGAGGACTATTGAAAATTATTGATGTTTGAAAAACATGATAATATCGATAGGACTCATGTAGAGTGTGGTACATAAAAACAAAATGAAGTCAAACTGATATGAAATTCTTGCATTACTTGGGGCATTGAAAAAGAACTAGATTGAAATAGACAGTAGGAGTATAGGTTTATACTTTGAAGTAAAGACAAACTAAAATGGACTTGCCCTAGCATAGACCAAGACCAAACTATTGTAGGATTAAGGTGATCATTCTGAAATATAATTGTGTGCCAAAACAAAATTTAAAAGACTCCTCAGTGGAAGATAAGTTATCTAGAACTCTTAAGAAATAGCATCTAGCATACAGTAAGTTTGTTCTTTGTAATTTCTAGGGAAATGACTAAAAAGATATTAAAAATATCAGAAAAGCTGGTAGGTAAAATAAATGGATGATTAAAAAAGAAAAGAGGAAATATGGGAGAAAAAAAGATGTGATGAATGAAAATTTTAATAATGTGGTACAAATCCTAAAATTTACCAATAAACTCAATTTAAAAAATAATAATATGGTACACTTAAACCAGACTGTATTGGTAATGTAAATGGGTTAAAGACTAAAGTGAATATAAAGATTGTCAGACTGTGTAAGCAAGACCTATTATATTCTCTTTATAAGAAAAGCACAGACTTAATTTGAAAGCACAGATAAGATGGAAATAAAAGATAAATTAAGTGTTTTTTATTTTCTTTTACTAAGGATTGAACCCAGGGTGTACACAGTAGGCAAACACTCTATCACTAAACTACATCCCCAGCCCTATTTTAAATATTATTTTGAGACAGGGTCTCAGTGAGTTGCCTAGGAGGGTGGAAGAAGTTGGGATCCTCCTGCCTCAGCCTCCCAAATAGCTGAGATTACAGGTGTGTGCTCCCAAGAAAGTTGATAGGAGTATATTAGCGCCAACATAGATTTAAGGAAGAAAGTATCATGAGAGATTAAGATGAAAATGATGTAATAAGTATCCATCTGTCAGGAACACATAATCCTACTATGTGTTTGCCTACAGCTTCCAAACAGATAAGGCAGAAATTAATGTAACTAAAAGACAGATCTGTATTCACAGATGGAGATATATCTAAAGTAAAGTAACTTAACATCAGTTAAATAAAGATATTTGTAATTGAATATTTGAATGGCAAGATTAATCAACTTGATCTAATTGACATTTATGTGACATATCTAATAACTGAAGATTGTGTATTATTTTTAAGTGCACATAAAACATTGCCAAAATATTCTGAGCCATACATTCTTTTCAGAAGTTTGAAATTATACACTAATGTTTTATGACTGCTATCAGATTAAATCACAGTTCAGTGACAGAAAAATAACTAGAAAAACTTCCAGTATTGTATTTGTAAATTAAGTTGTCTATGTATGAAAAACAAAGTTGCTGTGTGACTTAGAAAATATTTCACGCTGAAAAATAATTATTACAGATCAGAATTTCTGGAATGCAACTAAAGAATGCTTAGAGATTAGTAATGAAGGTAGATTGGAAGTCAATATATAATACCTTTTAACTTAGAAGTAACAAATCCCCCAAATTAGAAAGAAGTTGTATAAAAAAAATAGAAATCAGTGTCCTTAGAATATTTTTATTTATAAAAACCTGCAATGAACTGATTAAGAAAAACGAGAGGAGGGATAACAAATTATGAAGACTGGGGATGCAAAAAAGAACTGTCAGTACAGATTCTACTGATTAAATTAAAAATGGCATTGTACTAATACATTTGATATCTTGAAGATAATTTGTGAAAAGCACAGTTTGCCCAAACTTACATGAAAAAAAAAAAATCAGAAATCTGAGTTTGGCTGTGTCTATGAAGGAAATCAAATCTACCAAAGATGTTTTCATAAAACTGTAGGCTTAGGAGGCTTCACTGGTAAATCTTCATTTAAGTGAGATCTAATATCGGATTTGCTAGGCTCTACCAGAGAATTAAAGGGAGGCACAAATGTCTCAGAACACTTTATGATTTTGACATAATAAGAAAGCCTGATAACAGTGTCACAGAGCAATTATTGGTCAGTATTTCTTAAGATATAAACATAAGAAAGTGATATGTGAAGATATGTTATGACTGTTGTTCGAGGAATGCAAAATTGTTTTAAATGTAATCCATCACTGTATCAGAATAATGAAAAATCTATAGGGTCATCTCTAGATTTAGAGAAATCATTTAACAAAATTCGGTGTGTGGTTTGTTACAAATTCTTATTAAACTAGGAATGGAAGGAAACATCAATTTGATAAAGTATATTGACAACAAAATATATGCTTAGCATCATACTCGTGAAAAACTGTTGATTCGTGCTGAGTAAATATATCTCCCTCTTTTTTTATTAGAGTACAAATCAGTACCCTGAGGTAAACAAAATGCATATAAAATTTAGAAAGGAAAGAAGTAAAATCCAAATTTAGCAAGGTGATGATTGGATACAAGACCAGTATACAAAAATTAATTGTAATTTGTGTACCAGCAACAAAGAAGGGTAAAATAAAAATTTAAATATACATTTAGAGTAGCACCAAAATATGTAAGGTAACTAAGAATATACCTATTAAAACTTGGACAAAATTGCTATTCTGAAAATTGCAAGATTATGCTGAGACTTATAAAAACACTTAAATGGAGAAATAGTCCGTGTCTGTGTAGTAGGAGATTGAATCTCTTACCTTACACACACATGCTTGATCTCTTAAGTACAGTGTACCCACAATTAAAATTGCAGAATTGGTGGTGGGGGGAGCTAAGGACTTGGGTTGGCACATTTAAAAACGTCATTAAATGCCAGTATTCCTGTTGTCAGTACTTACTGTAAAATTAGAGTAATTAAGACAGTGTTATTTTAGAATAAATATAGATTAAAAGGCCAAGAGAAGAACATAAGCGTCTAAATAGACTTTCATATTATGTGATTTCTTAATTTATGACACAGTAAGACAGTGTTATTTTAGAATAAATATAGATTAAAAGGCCAAGAGAAGAACATAAGCGTCTAAAATAGACTTTCATATTATGTGATTTCTTAATTTATGACACATGACCCATTGAACTTACAAAGAGTTTATTATTAATGAGTTGTGCTAGGTCATCTGTATGCTCATTGGGAAAAAACAATCAGCTTGACTGTTAACCAGTACTATATTCAGAGGTCAATTTTAGTTGGACCATAGCTCTAAATTTAAAAGATAAAGTTGTTATGCTCCTAGGAGAAAACCTGGAAGAGTATTTTCATGACCTTGGGCTAGGCAAATAAGACAATATGTAAATTAGAACACACAAAGTTAAGAATTTCTACTTTTCAGCACATCATTAAAAAAGGGAAAAGGCAAGCCATGGACTCCTAGAATGTATTCACAGTAAAGGAATCTGCTCAATGATTCGCCCTGAAAAAATGTAATTAACTTACAAATCTATAAACAAAATTGTAAACTGATTTTTTAAAAATGTGTGAAAAATAAACAGATTCTTCACAAAATAATTCATTGAAAAAGACCAGTGGTCATAGGTGAAGTTTCTCAAGATGCTACGCATCAGAGAAATGACACCCTGAGTGATGCTACATTCCTACCAGAGTATTGAAATTAAGAGAATGACAGTATCAAATTTACTAAGGTAGGAAAAATTTGATACTCATATATTGATGGTGGGAGTGCAAATTGGTTCACTTTAGAAAACTTGCAGTACCTGGTAAAGTTAAACATAGGTTATAGATACCTAAGTAAGGTGAAAAACATGTACAGCATAGATGTGTGAAAGTAGATGGACACGAAGGAGTTCATACTGTATGATTTCATTTGTATGAAGGTTAAAACAGGAAAACTACTTTGAGCTAATAGAAGTCATGAAACTGGCTGCCCGTAGATTGGGGGAGGTAATGACTTGGAAGATGGAACCTTCTGAAGTAATGGTAAGTTCAGTATCTTGATCTAGGTGGTAATTGTTCAAATTAATGTATGTATAAAAATGCATTAAACTATACACTTGAGAGTTATGTGTAAATAACTCTTCTGATTATTGCACAGAAAAGGGAAATACTTTGAAGGCTTTTATTAAAAATTCCATGCTCTGCCAGGTGTGGTGGTGCACGCCTATAATCCCAGCACTTGGGAGGCTGAGGCAGTACGATCTCTGTGAGTTGGAGATCAGCCTTGGCTACAAAGTGAGTTGCAGAGCAGTCTGAACTACATAGTGAGACCCTGTCTCAAAATGCAAAACAAAAACAATTTTTTTCCATGCTCTGTAGAGTACTAGAGCTCCCATGTACACTTCAACAGTTTGCTATACTTCTTTCTCTATCCCTTGCCCACTTATCTCACACAGTGACTTTTTTTTAGCACATATGTAAATGTTTAAGTATTAAGATATTTGAGCATATTTTATTTTAATCATCAAATGAAACTTATTAAATTTCGATGTGTATCACATTGACTTTTTAAGTTTACATAGAGCATTGAGTTTTCTTGTAGAGCTATTATTTTTGTTGTTTTCCTTGAACCATTGTCATAGAACTAAATCTTTGCTGCTGCTTTATTCTAAACCAATTTGACTTGCACGTTGCAAAGAAGGGTAGAGTGAGCCAGGAACTTTCTTATTTGTAGCACATTTGGATCAGAAATTTTAACTGAGAGCTAATTTTGAGGAGTATTTTTACATTTCGTTTTCTATTTCCCCCTTAGCCATTTAGTTATACTTCTAGTAAATCAGAAAATCTTATATAGGTCTAGTATGTTGAATATGTGCCCATTCAGTTCCTTCTTCACATACTTCTCTCTGTATTTTCTTTCTAAAAAAGAGAATATCTTGAGAACATAATAATTTATAAACATTTTGGTGAAGTAGAGGCTTTACCATAACAAATTGGAAAAAACAATTTTTCAGATACTGAAATAGAAAATTTTTGTTTGATCTCAAGATCTGTTTCTGATTACATCTACTATGTGCTTGGATCATGTTTTTAATGCAATTTTTGTTACAACAATTTGATTTTATTATTCCTTTTGTATAATGGCATATAATAGCATATATAAAATGTTTTTAGAGTAGCATAAACATGCCTATCATTATATCAGATTACCTTTTGGTTTTACCAGAAGTAGCAAACCCATTTTAGCTCAGAAATTTTAACAGTTATATTTTTTAAATTGCTTATATTTAGACCTTATTACCATTTCTGCACTGGTCCATTTGTAGAATTTGAAAGTGAATGATTCTGCTTATTATCAGCTCCTAAAATTGGAAGGTACAGGTTTCTATATAAGAAAAAATTTTCAGGATATCACATTCTATCAGAGAAAGAAGCACAAAATGGTCCCACTGATTCAGTCAACATTTTAATACATACTGTGCTAGACAGTGTAATAGATAACATTGCATGCTGATAAAAAGAAAATTCAAATAATTTAATGAAGGAGTTAGTTACTTACCTTATGTCTATGCTTTTCTTTCAGTTCCTTTAAATATTATGTATCCTGTCTAGAGTTACTGACATAATCTGAAGTGATAGTAATGACCTTTAGATTAGGAATCAAAAGATTTATAATTAAAACTTATTGATTCACTCCTTTAATTCTGAGCAACAAATTTGTATAATTTTTTAAAATTAATAGGAGTATATGAACTCTCCAAAGCATTTGAAAGGATAAATCAGTTATATGTTACTTATTATGTTATTTATTAGGTAAATAGTACAAGGAACAGACTAATTCAGTAGTCTGTTGAAATTTAAAATACAGACTTGTAACTGATGAATTAACCATTTTAATCTTGCCCCATAAGTATGATCTTTATTCATTCCCTCCTCTGTTTTTTCTCCTTTTTTAATACTTAAGATATGAGTGAACAATGTCAACATAAACCTGATTATAGTGGGCTCAGATAAAGTAATTAATATTTACAGAGACATTCTGATCTGCTTATTTATAAAACAAGGAACACTATTGAAAATAATAAATAGAGAATAAGAAAATAAAAGAAATTTAAAAGATTACATTAGAGAATAATGGAAGGCTAGAAAAGCAAGTGAAAATCTCATGGAGTGAAAATATGAAAGAAACATTTATAGACAAAGGATTAACCCAGATAAGCCAAGTACAGAGAAAAAAGTACAGCATTGTGACACTAATAGAAGACTTTGAATTGAAACAACACAAGCTTAAATCGCATTGTTTTTCTTATATGAGAAATCCAAAGTATAAGTAATTTAAACAGCAAAATACAAGATAGATAATAGGAAACAAGAGTCTTGTGCAAATGGGAAGGGGACCAGGAGATAAAGAGAGGTGGAAAGGGTGGGAGAGCAGGGGAAAGTAAAAAAAAAAAAAAATTATGATGTGTTATGTACATGTACTAATAAAAATTAAAAATAAATAACAGCCTAGCCATGGCTATATTAGATATAGGCCACCCCTAAGGAAGTCCCAGTGAGTGCATTTGTGTTATATCAAATGAAGACAAGATCATATATAATGTACAGAGAAAATTTTGTTTTTCCTACAGGAGAAATAAGTTCACCAGATTATTTTTAATAGGAAAAAAAAATGCTAGTTTAGAAAATATGATTTGGTCTTGTGCTATACTAAATGTGAGGAAAGGATAAAAATACATTTCATACATGCAAGAAATCAAATCCTATATATACTTCCTGAAGCACTTGGAGATCATCTAGTAAAGGGAGGAAAACAGGATTCAAACTAGAGGATTTAGTAGTGCTATCAAAGGATGCTGTGAAAATAGTTGATAATTGGTCTTGAAAACAAAGTAAATTTAGATCAGGCTGGTGGACAACTATGAAATGGATATCTTTAAGAAATTTAAGAACATGATGCTTTTCATGATTCCTGTCCACTTTCTAATTCTTTTACTCTTTCTTTCTTCATTCGTCTCCGACTTTGAATACTGTATTCTGTTACACTATTCTTAGCAAGATCTTTGATATCCTCCATGCTGTTGTACTACTGGTCAGTAGTAGGTCTTCCTCATATTTCATTTTTTAACACAGTGGGTCAGTTCTACCTGAAATACTTTATTCTCTGGACACTAACACTCCTGAATTTTTCACTTCTCTTACTGACCTCTATTGGTTTTTCTGAAATTATTTTCTCCTGGCCTCATAAAGTTGGATTGTGTTAAGACTCCGTCCTTGTTTTTTCTTACTTCAGTGTGTATACTTGGTGATCTCTCCCAGGTTTATACCTTTTTGAGTATTATCTCCTGTACTGACAACTCCCAGATATCGCTAACTGCTCAGAATTCTCCAGTCGACTGCAGACTCCTACTTAATATTTACACTCTAATGTCTAATAGCTAGTTATATAATGTCCAATATCTCAAACTTAACACATCCAAAATTGAACTCAAGATTTTCTCCAGATCTGCTTCTTCATAAAGTCTCTGCATCAGTTAATGACAAGTCTGTTTTTCCAGCAGTTCATCCTGTAAAACTTGGAGTCAACCTCAACTCCTTTCATATTCTGTATCAGTAAATTCTATTGACTCTATTTTCAGAGTATATCCAGAACCCATTTCTTACTTCTGCTTTTACGCTGGTCTAAACCACTGTTATTTCTTGCCAGTGTTATTTTTCTAGTTTTGTAACCCGGCTCCTTGTCTTTGACCTTGTTTTCCTTCATGCTATTCAACACTGGCCAGAGGGGCCAGAGGAGAGGGTTCCTGCTAAAAACAAGTCAGATGATGTCTCTTCTCTGCTCAGAACTGTTTGGTGTTTTTTGTTTTTAATCTCAGAATGAAAG
Organism: Fukomys damarensis; assembly: GCF_012274545.1. NCBI lineage: Eukaryota > Metazoa > Chordata > Mammalia > Rodentia > Bathyergidae > Fukomys > Fukomys damarensis. The sequence continues at coordinate 21,896,828 of NW_022900915.1, forward strand.
CAACATTTCTAACATTAGCCCATGAGAAGCCTGTGTGATTTCGCCTTCTTCACTCTTCCTCATCTTTTTTTCACCATTAATTTTCTAACTTCATCCATTATTTCCTTGTTCATTATCCTAGATTTGTTATTATTTGATTATTTCTGGAACTTCTCCCTTATCTTCTTTTTATTTACCAGGAATACTCTTTCCCTAGATTTACATAGTTCCTCCATCTTTGTAGATACTTGATTCAGTGACCCCTTGATAATGGAGTTGTTCACCCCACAACTTATTCTTCGTTGCTTTATTTTGACCTGTAGTGTATGTTAACATGTTATGTATTATTTAGTATCTGTCTCATAACATAATTTTGAAGGAGCAGAAATTATTTATCATTTTGTAGATTGTTACATCCATGGTTCTGAAAATAGTGCTTGATACGTGGTAGAAAAAGGCTGTATTCCAAAGTAAAAAGACTTTGAGTATAATATTCATTATATGATATTCTTTATAAATTATTCATTAAGACTGTCATTGTGATTTGTGAAGATTAAAGTTATTTCAGATTGTTTTTCTTATCAAGACAATGTTTATTAGAGGGTATGGTTTTGCCAGTGTGGTTAAGATTACATTTTTATTTATTCTTTCTCTCTTTAGCTATACATTCTTATTTGACCAAGATATAGTAGAGAATCACAACTTTTTGCAGAATTTGTAGTTATATGAGTAAATGTGGTTGTATCTTCTTATGTACGTTGATAGGTAGCTGTCATTGATCAGATTACACTTAAACTCTGTAGAGTTGTTATCTGATAAATTTGCATTAGTGATAAGCAGTAATAGTCCAAGTGTTTAGTAACTAAAGTGTTTAAATAAAATTAAGGTTTTACTAAACTCAAAAAAAGTTGCAGCTTCCCAAATAGTACAAAATGAATTAATTTCGAAACAGAAGAAAGTTTTTATATTTGTTAAATGGTAAGTTATGGCTTTTACTGACTTAGACTAGATTCTTATTTGGAATTAAGTTATCTGGTGAAGTGCCTATTTATTGTTAGGAGTGAGTACATCATTGTCTATACATGTTAATTATTGTTGCTGTTAAACATTTAAAAGTGAGGTATTTTTATATTAATATATAAAATATTTTTAGCTTTTTATAAGTTTACTGTATTTTTATTAGTATGTGTTTGCAGTATATAATTAATTATATTATCTAGGAGATAATATACTTGTACATAACACATCTTAATTCTTTTTTTTGTCCCCTTCTCCTCTCATTCTTCCCTGTTTCAACTCTTAGTCTTCTTCCCCTTTGAAAGAGCTATTTGTTTTTATTTGCTTTTTAAACCCCTTTTTCCCTTCCTTACTCATTTTTTGTTTTGTTTTCTTTTGTACCAGTAATTGAACTCGGGCCCACAGCCAGCAGTGGGAACCACTGAGCCGAACTCCCGGCCCTCCCTTCCTTCCTTCTTTTTTTTTTTGGCTCATTGAGTTTATTGCTCCCTTCCTTATTCTTAAGATCAACAAGAATTTTAAGTTTCAGAGCTAAAAGATCTATAGTACTTGATGAAGCAAAAATAGCACAGTAGAGATGACTCCTAAACAGTTTGCTCATGTAGCCTACTCGGCATTTCTTCCATGTATTTGCTTGTTTGCTTACAAATTTTGTGTTCTCAGTGACAATCATAAGGATGTCATATACTGAGGGGGAAAATATATCAAGAACAGATAGATCTGTTATTTATATAGTCATTTTGATAGTTTTGAGGGTCTTTTTTTTTTTTTTTGAACCAGGGATCGAACTCAGGATGTGCTTGTGAGGCAGGCGCGTTACCACTGGGCTAAATCCCCAGCCCCAAGGGTTTTTGGATTTATACATCAGATCAAGTTACATTTTTCTAAATTACAGGGTTAACAGACTTACTAGAAAGAGAAACCTCAATTTGCAGTTTTTGTTTTATTCTTTTATTACTAAGTTTGTTCAATCCATTATTTTTTGTAGGAATCTTGAAGCTTATCCATTATATGAGTGAAAACTAAATTGCATCAATATTTCTACTGAACTGGGTACACAGAAATTGCCATATATGTCACAGTACACTGAGAAAGAGCCAACAGGTAAGGAAGCTGTCACTTTTCTATATTAAAGCCTTCTTTTTCCCTCTGTGTACTTTAGTAGCATATAAGACATATGTAATATGTGACCTCAGGGACCAGTTTTATTCCATCTATTGAATATTTGTAAAGCTTAATTTTTAATTCTTGATGTAAAAAGTATTCTAAAATTTTCTTGCCAACCACTTGACTTCTGTTTACATTCTGTATTGGAGACTCTTCCTTTGGAGAAGTCATTAAGAGCATTGATTCTGAAATTATTGGACAAGTAACCAAAACCCTTAATATTAACCTTAATTTTTTAATAAAAAATGAAAATCAGTATCCATCTCAAGCTTTTTGAGATGTTTAAATAATGTAATTCTTGATAATGTATGTTATAAACATGTTTATTTTTTTAACCTGCTCAGAAGTGATTTTAATTCTTAATTCAGTGGAGGAAAACTTGTAAAGCTTATTGATTAGTCAGATACCAGATACTGTGAGGAAATATTTTTAGTTTCTGTATAGTATATGTAATATATATAATTGGCTAAGCAAATTTAGACTTAATGCACATGTATATAAATATGTACGTACTATTCAGTAAAAGATGCTACAGTTTACTCCAATATATCATTCAGCAATCAAAACTTAATATTCAGGTTATTTAAATGTTGATGGCTTTTCTTGCCATAATGTATTCCATTCATTTGTAGTTTCAAAAATATAGTGTGGAATCCAGGTGTGGTAGTGCACGCCTGTAATCCCAGCAGTTGGGAGGCTGAGGCAGGAGGATTGCTGTGAGTTCAGACCAGCCTGGGCTACATAGTGAGACCCTGTCTCAAAAAACAAAAACAAAGCAAACAAACAAACAAATAGTGTGGAAAAGCTCTTGTTAAGGAGGGGAAGAGGGGTTGAAGGGAGGGTAGAAGAATGAGAAAAAATAAGAATCAAGATATATCAGGAACAGGTACAAATTCCCTATGATGAATGTGATCATTATGTATACCTAAAATGTACCTATAACCTAATTTTAAAAATATAAAATACCTTCAAAAAACCGCATTTTAGAAGGTATGTCTTTGGAAGAAGAGGCTGCTAAGTCTCATGTAGTATTTTAGGTTTAATGATCTAATGTGTGAAGAAGAATGTTTTATGGTACTGGTAAGGTACACTTGATGTTCAGTAGCACATGATCTGGTCAGTAATAGCATGTATATTGCCAGAATAAAGGTCATTGTTCTCCCTCCTTTTTTTTCCAGTAATGGATCAAGAATCCAGCAAGGCTGCTTGGCCTAAATCAGCAGGAGGCTATCAGACAATTACAGGCAGGAGATATGGAAGAAGACATGCATATGTCAGTTTTAAACCATGTGTGACCAGACATGAAAGAAGTTTAGGCCGGGCTGGTGATGACTATGAAGTGTTGGAACTAGATGATGTTCCAAAGGAAAATTCCTCAGGTATATAGTTACTTCAGGGTTATTAATAGTTATGTAGTGATTAATCTTACAGCATTTAAAATTTAGTAGGTTTTGTGCATATCTATGAGTAAAAATATGCATTTTCTGTCAAATTCTATTTTGAAATTTTTACTGAATTTAATATTAGTAGTATAAGTATATGTGTACATAAACAGAATATGGCCTGTCATTAATGTACAATTACAGTGTCGTGGCAATGACTACATTGTCATAGCCTTTAGCCAGAAATCATTCAAACAAAAAGAAAAGACATATTTAAAATGTGAACTGAAATTATTTTTCCCAGCATACTACATTTAAATAACTTTAATTTTATGTGTAAATAATTTAGCTTAATTAGTGTAACTGTCGTTTTTAAAATCTAATTTTCAGGTAATCCTTAGTTATTCCATTAAAACTTTTTAATCAGTGTTTGAAATGTATTTTACAGATATTCGTGTACTATGTTTATACCTTTGGACTGAGTTCATATTCTTCCTCTTGTTCTGAGAAAGCTAGATAATGCTATTTTGTTTTTACTATCTTTGATGTGTATCAATCCAGATTACTAGCTAAGGTCTTTCCAGTAAAGAAGGTTTTTCCAATAAGATTGATCTTAATTATGTTCTAATTTATAAATTTTTGTTCCAACAATCTTAGTGTCTTTATTTTTCATTTAAAATTAATGATAATGAAAGAATTGTGCTTAAAGTAATTCATAGGCTAGAGTTGATTTAACTTATATCTCAGAATTCTGACAATTAGACTATGGCAAAGAATCAGCATATTGACTTACTTTTCAAACAGTTTTAAATACCTAAAATTAACTCATTATAAATTATTAAAACAATCCATTTTAGGTAAAGAAATCTAATACATTGAAACTGAGATAAAATGTTCTAACAACCAGGCACAATAGTCACATTTTTCTTAGCTCTGTATCCTATTATATCTGCTATAAGTATTTTTGAAGTGTTTTATTTTTATCCTGCATGTAATGAAAGAAGGTGGGTTGGAGCTCAGTGGGAGGCCAAATTGGTTACCCGGTGACATCGCTTACTTTTCTCATTACGTAGCTTTTCATTAGCCTCTCCTTTATATGTCTTGCAGAAGGATTTAGGTATTAGGATTTCAGTAAAAAACTGTCTTCAAGAGAAATGTGCATAGAGATACTGAAAAACTATGCAGTGACATAAATGAACTCATAAGGTATCCAGTGTGCACTACCAGTTGGTTTAGGGAACACAGAAACATTTAAGCATTTGCCAGATAATTGCATTCATATTTTCAAATAATTGGTATGCTATCCATTTAGATGACAGATATTACAAGTTTTCTTTTACTTTGTATTCAGGTTCCAGTCCATTGGATCAAGTTCATTCTTTACCCAATGAACCTAAATTTGAAAAAAGTGAAACAGAAATTTCCACTCGTGGCACAAAAACCATTGAGAGCAGTCCATCCTTTGCTGTAGTACATCATAGTGAGGAAGGCATGGAGACCTTAGGAAGCAATAAGAATGTTCATAATCACTCTGAGGGAGGAGAGTATACTGTGGGAGCTTGTAACGCCTCAAGTATCCAAAATGGAATTGCATTGGTTCATTCTGACTCTTATGATCCAGACAGCAAGCATGGCGAAGATAATGACTGTCTTCAACTTTCTGCAGAAATTGTGAAAGGTGATAGATACCAGGAAGCATTAGGCAATACAGTGTTTGAGTTGGAAAATGGAGAGGCAGAAACATATGCTGGTCTATCACCATCATTTCCCTCTTTTAACAGTGAAATAAGCAACGAGTTTGAAGAGGTAGATCCAGCATCATTAGTGAAAAGTTCTGGTGATACTGAATTTGTCCTTCAGAATGGGCAGGAATTTCAGAGGTCTTCTGAAGATGTTGTTAGAAAGGAACAGGAAGACAATATTGACCAGGAAAAACAGACAGAAAATTCAGCTGAAAATGTAGCTTGTATTACAGGGCATATTTGTAGTGAACAAAATCCTGGTGATAGGGACAAAAAGCATGGAAGTTCTCCTGAACAGGTAGTGAGGCCAAAAGTTAGGAAATTGGTAAGTTCAAGTCAAGTGGACCAAGAAATAGGTTTTAATAGGCACGAGGCTAAACAAAGAAGTGTTCAAAGATGGAGGGAGGCTTTGGAAGTTGAGGAATGTGGCTCAGAAGACCCCTTAATAAAATGTGAAGAATATGATGGAGAGCATGATTGCATGTTCTTGGATCCACCTTACTCAAGAGTTATAGTACGAGAAACGGAACACCATATAACACCTGAAAGCAGAGCTGTAGCAGGAAGGCAAGAACTTCAAGATAACAGCTTTTGGAATGGCTGCGGAGACTATTACCAACTCTTTAACAGAGATGAAGATAGGTAAGGCTTCATGCAGTACATTATCAGATTGGGTAGTGAACAAAGTGATTTATTTCTAGTATTGTGACTTTTAGTTGATGAGCTACCGGATATGATCAAAGAAATAGATATTTCATCTTATCAGATATTTTTACTAAGTTTAACCATATATACAAATGACTGGTTTTTCACAGAAACTTTCTTTGGGGCACTTTAATAGTTTACAGTATAAATTGAGATAATGATTATTCTTACCATTGGTAGAGCTGCTACTTATTTCACTTCATGGCATGGCAGTGAATGAAATGTACATACTCTGTTTTTAAAAATCCATGTTAAACTAGGCTAGGCTTAAAAAGTGATTAAGATCACAGAAATTATTATTTGATAATACTGCATTAACTTTGCAAATAGTTGTATCACCCATTTCCCTTTCTTACTGGTTCTTCCTATCACTAACTTTACTTTTACATAATTTATTTTTATTAGCATTTTAAAATTCTCATTAACAACTCTATGTGGTAGGTTCTATTCTTTATTCCATTCAGGCACAGAAAGTTAACTAACTTCTTAAGGTCACGAAACAACTCAATAATAGAATTGGACTTCTGAGTACTTACCTGTTTCTTAGTGCCAGAGGCTGTATTCTTTAAACCTTGTTACTGTGCGGTTTTGAAGAGAACATATAATTAAAAGTAAGCATTCTAACTGCTTTTTATAAGACACAGATTCCTTTTTTTTTTCAAACTATAGGACAGCATAGAAAGGAAGACTTGCTCTGCACAACTTGCTTACTATTCATTACCTCAGAGTACAAACTTTAATGCATCCTTTTAAGCTAGTTGCACCCCTAATATTACAGTATAATTGTGAGATTCTATTAACTAGTAAAATTAATTATATCTTTTAAAACATTATAAGGTAGATAAAGGTTAAATTTTACCATTTTAAATATGAATGCAGGTTATGCATTTTATTTCATGTTATAAATATTTTCTTAGAAAATATGAATTAAAGTGCTATAATATAGTATGTGTAACTTACAGAAAACAGTTGAATTGTAATTTGTGCTGCTGTCTTAAAGCTTGTAAATTTTAAGGAATGGCCGATAATTTTTGTGTGTTGTTTTTAAAGCGAAGAGTAAGCTGTTTGTATTGACTTCCTTAATCTGATCTGGAACTGACCCTAAAATGAAGGGTTTTTTTTGTTTGTTTGTTTTTTTAACTATTCCTTCATTTAATGCAGAAACAGTATTTTGATTACTGTTTCCTGGCCTAGATCTCACTGTACATTAAACAGCATTTCTAAACCTTGGTGTAAAATACCTAAATTCCACAACACATTCTGCCCTAAGATTTTTGCATTCCTTGTGACTCTGTTAGACCTGTAGGTTGATATTAAAAAGGAGAAGAAAAGAACTACACTTTGATAATTTGAAAGTATATTTGTGGTAACTTTTTCCCAATTACTTTTTTTGCTTCTTGTTTTATTGTTTGTTTTTTTAAGACAAGATCTTACTTTGTAGTTCAGGCTGGCCCTGAACTCTTGGCCTATCCTCTTGCCTCAGCCTCCCAAGTACATTAGATTACAGGAGTGCACCATCATACCTGAAACTTCTTGGCTTCTTGAAAGAAAATTTAACTTGGCTTGGCCTTCACGAAGCATTGTGGACATACTAATCAAAAATCAGAACATCATAAGTTTTGCTTGCTTTTTATACTCAGGTCTAACATATAATGAAATTTATGAAATCTTTTATGTTGTTTGCCAACCCTAAGAAAGGGATAGTTTTATTGGCTCCTTATTTCTAAATTGATTTCTTTTGTCAGTGGGGAAAGTGTTAACATACCTTTGCCTAGACGGACTGTGGGTTTTCAATTATTATTGAGTGTTCTCTTTTTTTGTTTGTTTTAATATTTTTGGTAGAAATAGGTCTTCAATCCATACTTTGTGTATAGATAAATTCTACATTCTCTTAAGGTTTTCTCTTTCATATTATTTGGAGTTACTTAGCCTCCAAGTGAACTTAACATATTATCTATGCATTTGATTCTGTATATACCTTTTTTAAAAGATGTTTAAAATAAATTTGAGAAACCATGCATACTTAATCCAGAGAATTATTTGCACTTTCCAAAACACAAAACGTGGAACTCAAGTTAAATAATCTATATTTCCTAAATTTCCCATGTTCCATTTCTGAATAAAGAAATACTTTTCTAGTATTATATATTACTTGCTAATAAATCATATTGTCAGAGACGCTTCAGTAAGTTATCTCTATTTTAAAATTAAATCTTAATCTGCTTTCAGAGATGATCAGGTAAATATTAAACATTGTGCCATACGCAGTATTAGCCCAGAACCTTAAATAAGAATCAAACTTGTAGTTTTAGTGTTTTCTTAGTATGTCTTAGTTACTTAAGTTTCATTTCAGTTGGCTGGCTCCAAATGGGAGCATGGCAGAGGGGCATCACTGAGAAACCATCCACAGCAGGGCAGGCAGGAGGCAGAGTAGAAGCAAGCCTCCTGTCCCATTTTATCCCATCCAGGCTACAAGCCTTTTGGATGGTGCTACCCACACCCAAAGTAGGGTTTCGGATTACCACACCCAGAACTGTTACAAGCCAATTAGTGGACTAATCCACAGACCCTTAATCCCAGTGTCACACCCTTAATCCACACTCACACCCCCTGTATCAGCCACCTTTGAAAAGCCACAGCCATACTTCTTTGGAAGGACATAGAAATACAAGTCATAGCAGTATACTAATTTGCAATTTTTTTTCTTAAGTGATATTTTAGTGTCATGAACAGTGGTGGTCTTTTGTTTTTTAACAAGCAGAATGTGCAGATAGGAAATTACTTATAGTTAACAAGCTTTCTCTTTCAACTCATTAGTAATATATTAGATACTGACTTAGAGAACTTGGAGTATGCCAAAATGATTGAACTAATTTTGTAGCATTTACACTAAACTACACCAAAAACCAAAAACATTTAGGTTTTTTTGAGAATCATAAAGTTAAATTCTGAATGATGATAGTTCTACCCTGGACTGTACTTGCATTTGCATATAAAAGCTTTGCATGTGTTTTAGGACCTTACTTCAATAGTCTGAACAGTTTCAAAAAGTAGACTATTTCTGTTTACTGTTATCTACTCTACCTCCTTCAAAGTATTGTAGTTGCCAGAGTGCCTTTTAGTAGAGTGCTGGCTGAAGGTGGAAATTTAATAGCCGTACATACTTAGTTTCACTTTGCCCTTGTTCATCTACTTGATGTTTTACTGTCATCCTCTTTCATCTATCTAATACTTTTCTGTTATCCTGTGCGGCTCTGATACTCCCAGGATTGGAGAAATAGGAGACAGTGACTGTACTTTTCTGAGTTTCTGTGTTTTACATAGAGCTTCTTAATTTCGGTCTGAAGTTTTGTTGGGTTTTGTTGTTTAGTCTTTTCTGCTTTGTAAAACTTAAAGGAGATATACTAGAAGATTTTTGGTCATGTTTATATTGTGAAGATTACAGACAAAACTTATCAAGAACATAACTAAAATTCACTGTAACAGTTTTAGTTATGGGAACTTTGACTACTTTTAAGTGTATGGATTACATATTCTTTATAAGTGGAAAAGTATTTTAATGAAGTCGTGATCACCTTCCTTGTAAAATTCTAAGTGATCACTTAATCACATCTGAAATGTTATACTCGATGGACTAAGCATTGGAGCTGATAGCATTGCTCTGAGATATTTGACAAGAACTGAATACCACCTTATTAAATTAGAACTGCAGGGGAAATTTTAATAGGCAGCATATAATTACCAGAGTTGGAGTTAAACCAAAGAGCTAAGGTTAGCACCTTGATCTTTTAAAATATACCCAAGAATTTAAGTAACTGAGGATAAGATGTTGAGTTTAAAAAAAAAAAAAAGAAAACTTTCAGTAATGCTAGCACATTTTAACCTTGGTCCTAATTGTTCTGAAGAGAGGCATGCCGTCTACTGACCATTTCTTAGACCATGTGAGGTTTCTTTCAGTTTTTCTGTCCATAGGACTTAACTTTGGTTAAAAGAGAAAAGCAAAAACAGCAACCAAAAAACATATTTAACAGCAAACATCAGGACAAACATTATGGATATTGTTGGGAGAATAAAATGAGTATTAACCATTTAGTTTATTTCAATTTGAAAAATTCAAACAGGATTCATTGACATTTCTTAAGTGCCAGACTTGTTTCAGGTGCATTTTAAATGTAATGTTCCCGCTCCTATGATGTTCAACAGCCTTAAGGAGAAGACAGAATACACAGATTGATTGTTGTAAAACTGAGTTAAGCTTCTTTCTTATTTCTTTCCTAGCTGAAAACCAGGAAGAAACCTCCCCTGATCAGCAACAAAGAAAACATTTATGAGCAGCCAAAACAAAGATCTTAAAGCACATATTGTAATATTTTAGCAAACCTTTTTATATTATTTTCAAGTTCATAGGCTTTTAGAGGAGTAAATTAGAGACAGATGAGAGTTGTTCCTCAGGCATGCTAAGGAGTTAGAATTATAATATCCTGCTATTAAAAAAGAAAGTGGTATGAGGCAGACACAATTAAATAAAAATACAACCATCTGGGCCTTATTAACTAAATTAACCTTATATTTGTATCATTGTATCGTTGTGTTGCATCATGGTTAAATGGTAATAGTCCCAGAGTGCTTATATTCTGTCAAAAATTTCATTTTTCCGTAGTTCCTCTATAGTTGAATTTCATAAGAACATATAATAAATACCAGAAAAGACAAACCAGTCATTTCCTTAAGGAGTTAGGAAATAACAGATTGCTGTTGGTTGTATTCCAGTATTTTGCTTCTACCTGGGATTTATACATGAAGTATTTTTTTCCTCTATAAATTACATATAATTTTATTTCATAGGTGAAAAGTTTTTTTTTGAGGGGGTGGTTCACAACTGAATACATAAGGGAGGTAACACTTAAGTTATTGTTGCCTAAGTTATTGTATGTGTCTCTTAAGTGCTAACAGGTCATACCAATGAAAGACCATATGAAGATCAAAGTAGTTTTTACTTAAAGATGTCTAACTGTCCTGCTTTTAAAATGAAGAACGAACAACTCTAGCTCTTCTCTATTCTACACTGTCTGTGTCCTGTTTATTCTGTTGCTTACTGTCATTGAAAAGTTATTTTTAAGTCTTTTCTTTTTCATTCCTTATTCTTAGTAGAGAACTTTGTTTCTTGCTTTCCTGAAGATATAATTAAATGTGAACATTGTTTTCTCTTCTCTGTATTAGTATGTTATTTTCTCTTCCTAATTTTAATTTCTGCAGTGATTTATGCATATAGTTATTTCTGACACTGTACTTTATCTGTGTCCTTGCCTCTAGGTTGCTTCCCTCTTCCTCTCTAGCTTGAATTTTTCTACATCCTAAGGAAATCCTTCACTTTACTTTGCTCTGTCTGTTACAAATGTTCTGTATCCAGTTTCTTTTCTGCCCCTATCCTTATCCACTTTTAACTGCCTTAAAATGCAATTCCTAGAATTCCTTCTTTTTTCTGTATTCTTTATTCAGTGAATTCCTGATTTCTCCTTCCTTTCATCTTTTCTCAGTACCCATGTATTTCCTTCAATTTCTCTGTTACTGTTCAGGCTGCTGGTCATCTTTTCCTTCTTCACAGTTTTTCTTCCATTGGCCTATGTTAATGTCTTTTTTTTGCTGTCTCTTCTCTGGATTCCAGAGGTCTGCAAACTTGTTCCTAAAGGGTAATCACATAGTAAATATTTTAGATTTTAGGTTCCAGAAGATAAGGGATATTATGTAGGAATTTATGTAACCACTTCCCATACCCAACAAACGTGTTAAAAAACTCATATTCTACATCATGAGAAATCAGACAGGTGACTTAATTTGAATGATGGGCCAGAGTATAATTTGCTGATCTCTGGTGTAAAGAAAGACAAAAGTTGTATAACCAAGAGGCTAATTCTGTTGATAAAGACAAAAAAGACAAACCAGAAAATGTAGAGTAGGTTTTCTTTGGTAAGGAAAAGAGGAAAGTAGTGGTAATAGCAGTAAATCCACTGAAATTTCTAAATAGGTTATATTATGAAAGAAATAACCATTTCCTTTTTTAAATGTTTACCATTTTCCATACATTGTCCCAGGTATTTTTTCTGCAGTATATATCTAAACACTGCCATAGACTTGAAAAGTGAATATGACTGTCTTTATTTTGGGATGGGAATGTTAGTGAGTGGTAGAGAATTTGCCTAGAATGCACAGGAGTTGATCCCTGCACACAAACACACACACAGACACACACACACACACAGACACACACACACACACACAAACACTTCGTTTTATAAATGAGAAAAAATGAGCTCAGGGAAGTTTACTGCCTAAGCTTGCATCACTAGTAAGAAAGAGTCTAATAATCAAATCTTGCTGACTGCAAACTAGCTCTTACTAATATGGTATTCTGCCACCTGTGGTAAGAAAAACTTAGCTGTGGGTGCAATATTCACCTGATACTAAGTATAGTACTTTGTTTCCTCTGTAAAGAAATTGCTCATGGTAGGTTTTTGCTTGATTGTTTTAAATAGTAGAAAAATCTTAATATGGTTGCATGATGTCCTCTGACTAACCTTCTAAGCCAGTTTAGAGTTTCAGAGCTATAAAGTAGTGCTAAATTTGAAATTTGTCATAGGTAAAAACATTCACAATGAAATAGAAATTGTTCAGATATTAATTTCTTTCACTCATATAAAAATGCAAAATAATTTCTGGAACGTAGTTGAAAGTATTCATTGTTGGCCTTTTTCATACAAACTTATAGACCTAAATGTTCTGTATTTAAATTCATTTGATTATATATATATAGTCTTTAGTACCTTCCAAGAGCTTATAAGCACTTCACTCACTAACCTTCTTGGAAACTACTAGTAAATTAGAAAAGAAACTGACTTTGCGCTTAAATAAAAAGGAAAATTACATAGACCAATTAACATTTAGTTGAGTTTTTTGTTTTGGGTTTTTTTGAGTAAAACAAAATAGAAATATTTCTGAATCAGCAGCTGCCAAACAGAACATGGTCTGAGAAATTCTGCCAGATGTGATCAGACAGCATTTAGGAAGATGAAGATGAGGCATAGAAAACAATTGGCTACAGATTAGTCCATCAGTCAGTCATTTGGTTAGAGCTTAGTTAATTGTCTCTTGCATCCTACCAAAGCTCACTGTGTTTAAAATACATACCGTACTGTATTGATTTGGTTTGTTGAGCACAGTTCAACTTCCCAGTTCAAATATATGGCCTTTTCTAGGGGCCGAGGATTTAGCTCAGCGGTTCGGTGGCCTGCCTTGCAAGCGCAAGGACCCCGGTACCCCCCAAAAAAATAAAAATCTATGGTCTCCAGATATTTAACACGTACGAAAAATAAATGCAGTGTTAAAGAAGCAGCTGTACTATAGAGAATTGGACTGAATAAGCAGGAGGTCCAGTCTATAAAGTAACTGAAAAACAAAAACAGTATTATACAGGAGGACCTTGAAAGAAATGAGGTCTGATCTAGTCCTAAAAGGGGAAAAAGATCACTTGATTGTGAAGACCTCCTTCGTGATGAAAGGATTAATTATGGAAAAGTTCACCCTTTGAGAGCATTATCTGGAATGGAACATTCTTGTAAGGGGTCAGTTGGGAATAAGAATTACTGAGATATTGTAGTAAGCATCAGTGTTATTCAGAAATATTTAACTGGTACACAGACAAGTGTTATTATTTACTGAGAATCTTAAAATATACTTAGTACTTCACACCTGAGACCTAAAAGATACTGCTTATGATGTAACCAAATATTTTCAAGTAAAAAAATATGTTATTAAAGAAATGATTTGCTAACAGTTACTAGTAGTTATGTTATTTTCCAGGCACTCTTGAAGTGATAATGTTAACTCATTTATCCCTCAGATGAATCTAATAATCTTTTGGATATTCAGCTGATTTATGAGGTAACAGAGACAGGGAGGTTTTCCACACATAGTAGGTTTATGACTTTGCAAAGCTTCATAGTGAAAGAAACTTAGTCCAATAAGTGCCTTTTAGTGTGTTAAAGTTTGATACTTAGGTAAGTCTAGAAATGGTTTACTTAATCTTAGATGATTAGTTGAGTCACAGAAAGTTTTATGCAGTACATGCAACTTTGGCTCATACCAAGTAGAAGAATAGAATGTTAGTTGCTACATCTGCTGTCCAGGATATTTGTGCCCTACTGTCCATTATTACTGAACATTAGGAGTTGGTTTTATTTTACTGCTTTTAATAAACTTGGAGCTAAGATTAGTGCTTGTGTTTATTAATAGCGTCTTGATCTCTTGATTTATCTGTCTGTAAAAGGAACCCAGTTATAACATACTGTCATCATCAAAAAGTGTAACTTTCTACCACTTATTTCTTTCCCAGGATATGAACTCAAATTTGTTATTTTTGATTGACCAGAGTTAAGTGGAAAATGGAAATCTTTAAGGGGATTCTTGATGAGAATGTTAGAAAGCACAGTTAAAACTTTTTTTCAGTATTGATCAGCAAATACTTTAGCCTTTGGTAGTAATGACTAATTCTTTAAAACTTAAGTAAACTAACCAAATTAGCCAGTTAAATGTAATCAAAAGTACTTTTCCAAAGTTTCTTTATTAATCCTATTTATTGTACCTCTTCATTTCCTTATTTTTTACATTCTGTTGAGCTGAAATTTTTTTCGTAGATTAACCAAGGATTTCAACTAAAATTTTTTTCAGTGGTCCTTTTTATAAATTTGAATACCCTCCCTTTTAAAAGTTGTGTGTGTGTGTGTGTGTGTGTGTGTGTGTGTGTGCGTGCATGTGTGCATGCATGTGTGTGTATGGAAAAGAACAAGCTTTTACTACTTGGTAATACTGGAAATTTTTTCATAGAATGTACATCATTGTCAGTATATAATTACAAAGTTGTTTTAGTCAAGTCAATTGAGCAATAAATCTATTATTCCATTTATGATTAGCAAATTGTGTTAAATTTTTATTTAGAAATGTCAAGTCAATTTCTAGGTACCATAGAAAAATGTATCTCAGTGAAAGAAAAAATAAAATGATAAATTTCATAGCTTGCTGTGTTCCATGTTCATTTCAGTTACATCTGCTCAATCTATTTATTTCTCTGTGTTTTGTCAAAAAATTGAAATAGCACTTGACTAAGCATATGTGGCATCAGAAGTCCCCCCTCTGTACCATGATGCCTTGTCAATACTCTAAAAGATAAAATAACAACATATAGCAATAGTTTGTTTTATTTCTGTTTTCATTAATAGTTCAGAATGTAGTGATGGGGAGTGGTCGGCTTCTTTACCTCATCGATTTTCTGGTACAGAAAAAGATCAGTCCTCAAGTGATGAAAGCTGGGAAACTCTGCCAGGAAAAGATGAGAATGAACGTGAGCTACAGAGTGATAGTAGTGGCCCTGAAGAAGAAAACCAAGAATTATCTCTACAGGAAGGGTATGTTTAACAGTGAGATTGATTTATTTTTTCCGTGTATTATACAAGAATAATATCCATCACATCCAAATGTTGGGTGTACAATTAATTGCACTTACAAGTCACACATGGGATCAGTAGGCCCTACTGGTATTTTTATGATGCATTTGATATTTTTAAAAGGACAATTAAAAACACTAGCTATTTTATTATTGTCTTTGGAGTTGTAACATATGCTTTCACCTTCCTTTATTGAGAAAATTTAGGCATTTAAAAGGTCATTTGGTTGTGTTAGGAATGAGTAAATTAGAGTTGTCATTGCAGTATAATGGCCAAGGAGAATGTGCAACATTCTCAAGGGGGAACTTTTCACAGAAATAGAAGCAGTAAGTTGCAGAAGTTGAAGTTTTCATATTCACTGGGTGGTATCTTCAGAACATCAGTGATTGATGGTAAACACCCTTGACTGTTGCTAATTTTAATGGGAATATTCCCAGTCTGCCAGTTGTTGGAATTTACATTGTAAAAAATCAGATAAAAAAATACTTTTTTTCTTTGTGTGCCAATCTTTCTTGCAGCTTCTCAGTTGGTCACCTATAGTATGAAAGTAGTCATCGGCAATATGTGAATGAAAGGGTGCATTTGTGTTCCAACAAAATATTTACAAAAATGGTAACAAGCTGGAAATAAACTGTGGCCATGGTTTACCAGCCCTTGTTCTAGCATTTCTATACTGAGAATAATTCTGGGTTTTAGATTGATTTTTATACACACACACTCACAAATTCTTTTTAAAACCACACTGTGGAAATCTCCACCTTTTATTGTTTTAAAAGGTTTCTGGCTAGACTATTTGTTGAATTTATTGAAGTCTTTTCATCATTAGTGGAATTGATTTTAATGATTTTTCACTTTTGGCCTGATTATCAGTGAAGAATTACTCTGCTAATAGATTTGCTAATATTCACCCTTTGAAATAAACCCAGTGTGATTATATAGTCATGATTTAATGTTAGACACCACTTACTCCACCCCGCCAATCCAGCCACTGGGGATTGGACTCAGGACCTTGCACTTGCCAGGCAGGTGCAGAGCCACTGAGCTAAATCTCCAACCCTTAATGTTAGGTTTTTTTTGCTATTTTATAGGACTTTTTTTTTTGGTATAAGGAATTGAACTCAGGCCCTTGTGCTTGTGAGGCAGGTGACAGCACCATTGAGCTAAATTACTGGCCTTATATAAGACTGTTTTGTTTTGTTTTTAGACAGGGTCTCACTATGTAGTTCATACTGCTGTGGAACTCACTATGTAGCCCAGGCTGGTCTCAAACTCAACAATCGTCTTGCCTCAGCCTCCCGAGTGCTGGGATTACAGGTGTGCGCCACCACGCCCAGTTTATAGGATTTTATATTGAGATCCTTAAGTGGGCATCATCTCTAAATTGTTTTAGTATGAGTTTGATACTTGCTTTGCTTAAAAAAATGCCCTTTCTGAATCTTCTGCACGTGTTGTTTAAACAGCTTATTTAACCCTTTAAAGGTTGTTCGTATTTGTGAAACTATTTGGGCTCAGTGGAGAATATCTTTTCTTATTAGTGCGTATTTGTAGTATAGAGTAATGAGATTTGTGTTGCTATATTGGTACATGCTTACAACATAATTTTATTATTTTCATCCTTATCCCTCTCTTGTTTTCCTCTCCCCCTCAGCTCATTCTCCATTTCTAAAAGTGTCATCTAGTTACCTGTCATCTTTTCTTTATTCTGTTTACTTTAGATTGCTCATGTTAGAGAAAACATACGACATTTAACTTTTTGACAATGGCTTATTTCACTTAACATGATGTTCTCCAGTTCCATACATTTTCCTGAGGAATATCTTTTTGATAATTTTCCTTTTTTCTTAGGATAAATGGTTCTAATTTTTAGTCTCTCATGAGTTCTATTTTGATGTTATGTTTTCATAGGGGAAAATACTCATTCTGGATAATATTAAGATTTGTACTTTTCAAACTGTAGGTTTCCAGCTAGAGATTAATTTGTTGAGAAAATCTAGTAGACTGCATGTACTGCAAACATGTACTAATAAAAAAAAATTATCATCAGTATTCTAAGCTGAATATTCGGAAAGACGAGTTAGGATTCTACAGTCAAAAAATTCACTCAAACTGGTGGGAATACTGAGTCACTCTTCACTGTAACCTTTTATTTTATGTCAGTGGTATCTTAAAAGAAATGCCTTTTTTAATATATCTTCTGCATCTATTGTTTAAATAGCTTATTTATTCCTTAACAGAGGTTGTTAGTATTTGTGAAACTATTGGGCTTTGTGGAGAATTTATTTATTAGTGCCTATTTGTATACACCTGTAACTAGTCTCCCTTTAAAGGATATTACACCATTTCCAGTGCGATATATAAGAACATTGAATGTTTGCATTTCTCTGTTCCATCTTTTGTGCTACTGGTGTTATGAAACTTATTTTAAAGTATATTGTAAACTCTTTACTACATTGTTATCATCTCTGTTTATACAATAATATTTTAGTAAGATTTTTTTTTTGGGGGGTAATGGAGATCGAACTCGGGTCCTTGTACTTGTGAGGCAGGCGCCAGAACCACTGAGCCAAATCCCCGGCCCAGTAAGATTTAATTGATGAAAGCACTGAGTATTTGCACACATAAAAAAGAAGAAAATCTAGGCAAGAGAGACTGATAGTAAACAGTATTGAAACACTGTAAATTACAGGCTGTGGTGTGTACTGCCAAGGGAATAAAGCAGTAAAGTGTTAGGGAACTACATTAATTAGAGTGGTCAGTGAGGATGGCTCAGAAAATGACTTTTTTTTTTTAATGTTGTTTTGGTTTGGTTTTTGGTTTTTGGTTTTTTGACACAAGATCTTGCTCTGTAGTTCAGGCCGGCCTTAAACTTGCAGTGATCCTCCTGCCTCATCCTCCAAAGTGCTGGAATTACAGGCATGCACCACTACACCCAGCTAGTTTATTTTTCTTGATTAGTACATGTCTATAATAATTTCATTCATCTTGGGGAATTGGTACATATATACATAATCTTAAACAAGGAAATGACTTTTGAGCTGAGATCAGAAAAGTAAGAATAGTTAAAGAAGAGCTTTGTAGGCACAGGGAAAGCCAAAAACAAATATTGAAAAGGAAAAGGTTTGAGGAAGGTGATGGGGTTAAAACAGACAATATTGACAGATACCTAGAAAAGTAAGTTTTACCAAAATTTAGGAAAAGAAAAGAAAGTCTAAGTAATCTTATAATTGTTACAAATATGCAATCACTTGTTTAAAATCTTTGTGATGAAAACAACTGATCTAAATGATTTTTTTACCTAAATTATTTTAAAATACACTGTTAAGGATTACATCATTCCACTCTTAACAAAAATTCTTCCAGGGAATAGAAAAAAAACTACTCCCCCAGCTCAATTCTGTAAGTTCAGTGTAGTCCTGTTAAACAACAGTGTATGTGAAAAAAGTATAAGCCTATTTCATTCATTAAAATGGGTGTTAAAATGTTAATGAAAATTATCGGAAATCTGAATTTTAAAAATAATCTGTATTTTTAAAAAATACCAATCTGAGTTTATTCCAAAAATGCAAGGGTGATTATCATTAACCATATTAGCAGAATGCAGAAGAAAATCCGTATTATCCACTATAAATGCAGTGGGAAAAAATCACTTAGTAGTAATCAGCACCTTACGTATAATAAAAACTCAGAAGCTAGGATTAGAATGATATTTCTTTGACCAAGGATATCTGGCACTTGTAACAACTCAGTAGAAATCATTCCACTAAGGAAGCATTAAAAATTTTCTCTTCTTAAAATTAAGTGGTGAGTTAAGAAAAGGATGCTTAGTGGTACTGCCTTTATAACCATTGTAGTAGATAGAGGTCTTAACACGGCATACTGGGGGAAAAAAAGGAAAAATGATTTAAAAAAAAGAAGAAGCTGGGCCTAGTGATGCATGCCTGTTATCCCAGCTCTTGAGACAGAGGCAGGAGGATCACTACAGGTTCAAGGTCATTGTAGGCTACATAGTGAATTTGAGGCCAGCCTGAACTAAATAGTAAGACCTTGTCTCAACAGACGAGCAAAATATATATTTGTTTTTGTTTTTGCTTTTTGTACCAGGAATCAAACCTTGTGCTTGGAGGCAGGCGGCAAAACAAAATACATATTTATAAACACACACATACCCCCCGAGGCATGCTAAGGAATTTATGCACACTTCAGGAAAAGAAAAACTCGTATAAATATTGTAATACTTAATTTATTGAGACATCATGAGATTAATACAAGTTACCTTTGGCCTCTACAGTTATATCAGGTGCTCAAAGTGGTGGCATTGAGCTTCCAGACATTTATTAGGGTGGTGAAGTGCTGCTTGGGTAGCCTTGGACACTGAGATTGCTGCACATGCATTTTCCATTTCTTCTCTAAGGGCTGGCAGTGTAGTGGGTTTTCTGTGATATACAACATACTCTAGGATTCCCCATACACGATCTGTTCAGGAAACATCCTACTGTTTCTCTTTTCCTGAAATTTGTGTGCATTATTTGGTGGACTAGATAATGGAAGAAAAGCAGTTTGCTTTAAATATATTTGAGGTTTTTTATGGCATTTATATTTATAATCATATATTCCCATGGTGATATTTGTTCCTGCTGTTATTACACAAAACAAAAGAAATTTTTGATCCTACTGTTCAGAATTTTTTTTAATTCATAAAGAGTGGGTGTTTATTTGGCTCATAGTGTTGGAGGCTGGAAAGTCCCAGGAGCATTACATTGGCATCTGCAGAGGACTTGCATGATACATCACAGAATAGCAGAGGACAGCCAGGTGTTCTTGTGGTGATCCTCCTGCCTCAGCCTCTTGAGTGCTGGGATAATAGGCATGCATCATTGTGATGTCTGTATAATATAAAAAAAAAAAGAATGTCACGCTTTTTGTTGGGAGTACATTAGAAATAACAAATACTTCCAAGGACTTTTCCAGGTTTAATCATTAAATTATTTTTTGAAAGCTGTTTTTCAAAGATTTGTTATTAACATTTGCAGCATATGGGTAGAGAATGGCTGTTATGTCTGTAGCAGCACTGTTAAGAGGATGAGCAGCAGTGATGAGTCACAGCACTTGTGTCCTAATTTAGAGGCACTCAGTGTACTGGAGGAGACAAGGAAGTCATCGCAGGAGCTAGAGTACAGTGTGACTAGTGCTGTGATGGTGTGAAAAAAATGTTGTTATTTAGAATTTTTAAACTTGATCTTACATTTTTATTCTATTTTGGATTAATTTTGTTTTGTAACTAATTATGTTGTGCTAAAGGAAAACATCTGCTCTCTTTATATATTACATACTAAAATTTCAACAGAACAAACAGAACTTTGTTGTGTTCATTTCTCTGGTTTTATTAGATTGACCATACTAAATGTCCAATCTTAAAAACTTGTTATTCTGCAGTGTTGGTTTAGTAGTGGAAATTACTTAAGCGTTGATAGGTTTAGGTATATAAAGAGATACTGTTTCTATGTATGGTATTTAAAATACATTCACTCTTGTCCTCTAGTGGGTATTGTCTGCCTCTCCTTCATATATAGCAGTTCCTCAGTATCCACTAGGGATGACTTCTGGGGACTCTCCATTGATCCCAGAGTCTTGATGCTCAAGTCCCTTGTATAAAATAGTGTAGTATTTGCATACAACCCATACTTTACTTTAAATCATCTCTGCATTGCTCATAATATCTCACACAATGTAAATGCTCTGTAAATAGTTATTATGTTTATCATTTAGGTAATAATGACAAGGAAAAAATTCTGTACATGTTCCATACAGTGTTCTATTTCTAAATATTTTAATTCATTTGGTTGAACCCTTAGATGGAGAACCTGAGGGTACAGAGCCAACTATATACATGTTCTTTGCTCTCCAAAGTTAAATTTGCAACAAGTAGAATTCTAATTAGAGCTGCTCTTAAATCTGAAATATATGAATTGTTGTATAACTATCTCATAAGACCAGAACCAAAGTTAAATTTTGCCAAGACTTTGATCTAATATTAATTTTCCTTTTGTATTGTAAAGGGATATATATTCTTAACTCATCTGTTTAGTTCTTTGGAATGTATAAAGTTGATAATTTAAGAAACCCAATTTTTCGAAATTGAGCTCTTACTATAACACCAAATTACAGATTTACTCATATTTTTCCTAGTTAGACTTTGTCTTAAAACTAGCAGCCTTGGGCGATTTAGCTCAGTGGTGCTACCACCTGCCTTGCCAAGTACAAGGTTCCAAGTTCGATCCCTGGTGCCAAAAAAAAAGCATAAAATACTAGCAGCCTCGTTTTGGTGAATTTGTGAATATATATAAGTATATATAATATATAGACATTTTGTATGTTTTATATATATATATATATATATATATATAGTTATATGTAAAATACTATTTAACTTAGATTTTTGTTTTCTAACAGTTATTAATAGTTTTCTATTTTAATAAAGTAGTTTTTATATGACTAAGATATATATGGATCCACAAGTCGTCTTCAGTTGATATATTTTGCATTCAGAATGATGCAGAGTGATGTATTTGTTTGGAATGATTGGATACACTGAAAAATCAAATGCATATTTCTGATGGCTAATTAAATCTAGCAGGAAAGAACTATTATCTGGGATGGGGCAGAGAGAAGAATAAAAAATATGTTATTACATTTTCAAAATTATGAGTTGTCCAAATAATACTATACACCTTTACCAAAGGAAAACAAAACCTTCAATATTTTAACTTTTATTAAATGTCTACTAAACTCTGTTAGCTTAGCTATAGTTAGATTTAATATACAAACAACTGTATGACTCCTTAATAATTATCACATGACCTATATACCTATTCATTTCACTTTTGTAGTTTACATTAATTGAAAGGATGGTTTCTTAAATATTAATAGAAGTGAATACAGCTGTACCTTCTAATGATACAGGTTTTAGTCCTTTGGAAATATTTAATAAATTATTAAAAGTATATTGGGATAACTATTTTTGGTTAGTTTTTCTTGATAAATAGATAAAATTACATTTTAAAAATAGAGATTCTCCTATTTGATAAAAAATGCTTTCATATAATTTGAAAAGACCAGTTTCTCTATCTTTATGCATATAGATTTCCTAAATTTAAAAAAAAATCTACGTGGTATAATACAATATGCTGTATGAATTTCCTTTGGTGGACATGTAAATTTTTGCACTTTTGTCAGCTGTTAGCAATGCTGCAAAGAAAATATGGTACGTACTTTTTTAGAAGTATCTAGAAGCAGAACCACTAGGTTATTGGACATTCATGCACTTTGTAGCTACTGCCATGTTTCTCTACAAAGAAATTGTATCAGTTACTTTCTTCCCACATTGTACTAGTTACCTTTCTTCAATTCTTTGTCAACACCATGTGGTATCAGAAATTTATTTTTACCCATCGTTGAAAAGTGATAGTTTCTTGTTTGAGTTTGTATGTTTCTTATTCATGAGATAGATTATCTCTTCATATATTTAAAAGATACTTACATTTCCTGTCTACCAACTAATTAATATCCTTTGCTTCTGTCTTTTCCTTTTTACTTTGCTTTTACAGTTTACATTTATATTAAGAAAATTCCTTTTGTGTCTCATGTGTTTTAAAATTAATTTCTCTCAATTTGAGCATGGTGTCCAGAATTGACTAAGTGTGTATTACAAAGTTTACCAATCACTCTGTGGCTTCAAGTTTTATCATTATGTTTAGAATGACAAAATGATGTGAGATTTTTGTAAAATTTTCTGTCATTATCCTAGTACTTTTATTATTTTAATGGTTGTGGTAATGAGTTGCACATTTCAGAAAAGCACAGCAACCTTATATAAGGGCAAATAGTGACAGAGGGACCTAACTTTCCCCCAGTAATTCTGTCCCGGAATCATTTATTGACTAGTCTTTTTTTTTTCCTGCTTCATTTATCTTCTTAATTTCTTGACCTTAATTACTGATTTGTCTCTCCCTGTTTTTGTAAACTTAATATTCTAGGGTAGTACAATGACAATAAATAAAACATTCAGTAAAAATGAATTGTGTCATTTAAATAACCAGAGTGACATGGTAGCTAATAACTGGCTTAAACTTAGTGGTAAGATAGGCCTGTCTGAGATGTCATATACTGCTACCTGAATATGAAGAAGGGAGTAACAGTGTAAAACTGTTGTGAAAAAAAATTCAGATGTGCAAGTAGCCCAAGGCGGAAATAATCTCCATGTGTTTCAGGAGCAAATAGAAGAGTTGTGAACTGAGTAGACAGGGACAGGAGTGATAAGAAATGATGCTGGAGAAGTGAGCTGAGGAGAAAGTGTGGACTGCATGAGATTTGTAGCTAGGTTGGGGAATTGGACTATAAAGGAAATTTATTTAACTGTAAAAGAAAACTGCTCAAAAGAAGTGTTTAAAAATACAAGTAGTCTAAGATGGATTTCTTTTATTTTTGTCCTGGAAATAAAGGAGCATAGATAATTATGTAAATCAAATGTTCTTGTGTTTAAACTATTTCTAGGCGCATATGATCCCATAACAAATTTACTTAAAAAATAATTTTGGGGCCGGGGATTTGGCTCAGTGGTTCCATCACCTACCTCGCAAGTGCAAGGTCCCAAGTTTGATCCCTGGTACATACATACATACATACTTACATAAATAATTTGCAATTCCGGAAATCCTGAGAGAACCAATAACTTAGTACTCAAGGAATATGGAGTCTACTTGCACTAAATAGAATTCTTTTAAAAAATGACATTATGATGTTGTTTAAAATATTTTTTCATCCTTTAAATGTTTTTATTAGGGAACAGACATCCTTGGAAGAGGGAGAAATTCCTTGGTTACAGTACAGTGAAGTCAATGAAAGCAGCAGTGATGAGGGAAATGAGCCTGCCAATGAATTTGCACAGCCAGAAGCTTTCATGTTGGATGGTAACAATAACCTTGAGGATGACTCCAGTGTGAGTGAAGACCTTGATGTGGACTGGAGGTGTGTGGTTGTGTTATTAGCATGCCTAATTGCCTATTAGCAGAATTGATTCTTGATTCTAAATTGTAAGAATTCAGTCTCTGATAGATAAGAGATATCCTGATGTTCCTGTTAGTCTCTTTTGAAGCTCAGTTTAGTTGTCACTTTCTACATGGACTCTTTTCTTCTAGTCAGAGACTTATTTCATTGACCTTTATCTCCTGTGACACTTAACTTCTGTCCTTTATATATCTTGGAGGTCTTCAGATTTTCTGTAATGGAATTTAACTGGAAGAAAAGATAAATTCTTAAAAATGTATTTGTGTAGAAAAGGAAACAGGTATATGCACCAAACCATAACTCCCCAGAAAGACTAACAAAAAGGGAACAAAAAAATAATAAATAAAATGAAAGATAAGCCCACCTGATAAACCAAAAACATTAAATTCTGAGCTTTGTGTCTGTCATAAAATACTATAATACACTTTACTTAGACACACTTTTATTTGGAGCTCAGCATTCTTTGTCAGCATAAATTTAGTATTTTTAACATCTCCGGAAAAATATTGTTTAATTTTTCATATTTGATATAGAGAAGGAAAATTATATTCTTAAATTCTTCTGATTCAATCACAGGTTTTTTAATAATTCTTTTATTCAGAATGAGAATGTTTTTTAAAAATATGTTGTGGGTCACAGCATATAAAGCAACGTCAAGAGTCAGAAAAATCAAGTTTTAGGGCCAAGGATTTAGCTCAGTGGTGCCACATAAGTATATTTTCTTTACCATATTCTCACCTATACTCAAATTAGCAATAGAAGTAAACAGAAAAAGAAAAATAAACCCCAAAAAAGGGAAATATAAAGAATGTTTTTTAAAAATATGTTGTGGGTCACAGCATATAAAGCAACGTCAAGAGTCAGAAAAATCAAGTTTTAGGGCCAAGGATTTAGCTCAGTGGTGCCACATAAGTATATTTTCTTTACCATATTCTCACCTATACTCAAATTAGCAATAGAAGTAAACAGAAAAAGAAAAATAAACCCCAAAAAAGGGAAATATAAGAAAGAATTATCTTTATGCAGTACTCAGAGTTAGACCTTGAAACACACACACACACACACACACACAAAGAAATAATTTTCTACAACTGTGTCATACAGTTAGTATGGCAGACTTTTGGAGAATCGGGTATGCTTCTTAAACCATACATTAAAATATTTTAAGATTTTCTGCTTGCCAGATGTTAACTTACCAGTCTGCTGATATCTGCTGATATAGTTATCTCCTTAGAATAAGATTTCCCAAATCATAGTTACGAGTTTTGTTTTGTTTTTCAGCCTATTTGATGGCTTTGCAGATGGCCTGGGAGTTGCTGAAGCTATTTCTTATGTGGATCCTCAGTTCCTCACTTACATGGCACTTGAAGAGCGCTTAGCCCAGGCTATGGAGGTATTCTGTTAACTCTGATGCTTGTATATATAAGGGTTTTCAAACTATTCTTAAGAAAAGGTGAATGGTTTTCTGAATAGTTTGTGAATGGTGATTGTCACCAGTATGTTTGTGTAAATTGTATTTTTTGTCCTGAATGCCTCATATTGCAATATTTCTCAGGTTTGTTTGTTTTTTTGTTTGTTTTACTACAGAATGAAAATGTCTTGCTTAGAATTAAAATGTTTTGCTTACATTTAGAAAATATACTTTTCAGGGCCCAGGATGTAGCTCAGTGGCTCCATGCCTGCGTGGAAAGCACAAGGTTGTTAGTTTGAGCCCCAAAAAAAAAAAAAAAAAAAAAAAAAAAAAAAAAAAAACACTTTTTCCCCTATGTTGTATTAGGCAAGTATGATAATCTGAATATTTTATTCAGATTATTATTTTATTCACCAACACTTTTATGTTTAGACTTTTTGGTACTGCCAAACAGTTTTGAGGTGAAATCTCCTTCTGACTTTAGTATGTACTTTCTTAATGATTAGTGACGATGAGCATTCTTCTTATCAATTTATTATTGATATACCTTCTTTGAATAAGTATCTGTTCAGAAATTTTTTAAAAATTGGGTTGTTTTCTTGCTATTCAGTTGTTTGAGTTCCTTATAGATTTGGGGTGTTAACTTCTTAAAAGATGTGTGGTTTGCTGATATTTTCTCCCATTCCATGGGATGTATCTTCATGTCATTTATTGTTTCCATTGTCATATAGAAGCCTTTTACTTCGATAAAATGTCATTCACCTATTTTTGCTCTTTTTACTTGTATTTTTGAGGTCGTATTAGATAAATCTTTGCCAAGACCAATGTCTCGGAGCATTTTCCTTATGTTCTGCTAGCTTTACAGTTTCAACTCTTCAGTTTAAATTGTTAACCCACTTTAAGTGCATTTTTGTTTTTGACATAAGGGTACAGTTTCCAACTTTTGCATGTGTCCGGTTTTTCCCAAAACACTTCAAAGAAATTGCCCTTACTCCATCATGTGTCTCTCACTTTTGTTGAAAATAGATCAACCATACGTGTTATTATACTTTAGGCTCTATTCTGCATCACCGGTCAGTGTATCTACTTTTTACTTTATCTTTACTAGTACATATTTATCATGTAGATACACATTCACAGATACATTTATGAAATGAATCCTTGAGGATCTCTAAGCATATATAGGTATTTATAAATCACTTACTTTCTTTTGTTCTCATTGCTTCTGAATACTGTCTTGCTGTCTACTACAGTTAGGAGATTTGTTTCTTCTTATCTTCATACACACTGTCATAAATGTGGCACATTTGTTGCCCTAGTTTCTCTTGACATCTTTTCATTATTTCACTAAAACAGAAAGTCTTGTTTATAAATGTATTTGCGTAAGGTCAAAAGCCCAGTATTATCACAGCAACTTTGCACTAGTGGATTTCATTATAAAAAGTCTTCTTTAAACCACTGGATCTGAAGTTGATTTCCAAAGTATAGAACATTAATAGCTGGTGAATGAGCCAGGGGTAAGAGAACAAATATTATTAATTATTTCAGGAGTATTCTGTTAACATTTTGTCTTGAAATTTTCTGAAATTAGAACTTCCTGTTTAAATTGCTAAATTAGAAGATGGATATTCATCTACACATGAACACACTCATAGATGTACACACTTGTGTTAGCTCTGCTAATATATGTTCCATGTCTAGTGTGCATTTATTTAATCATTTTGAAAAATGAAACTGAAATAACTTAGTTTTCCTTTTAGATTTTAATATTTAAATGAGACAACAAGTAATAAAAACTGCATGTGTGTGTGTGTGTGTGTGTGTGTGTGTGTACATGATCTTCCATGTAGATCCTTTTTCTCATTTATGCTGTATAATGTGTATTTTTCTAAAAATTACTACAGCAGAAATGCTATTTACTACGAAAAGTCAAAACTTCACAAAACCAGATATTTAGGACTTTTTTCAGATTATTTAACCTGCCTTTCCACATTCTGGCACATATGAAATAATGAATGGTACACTGTAATAAGTTTCATCAGAATATATAAAAGTTCAGAATTATTAATTTCTTGAGCTACATAACTTTTGAGTAACGACAGTGGAGTACATCTGTTCTAGATCTGGTTTCACACCCCTTAAAATGACTTTCATTTTTTATGCTAGTAGTTTTTGATTTCCTATAATATGAAGATATCTTTAAAAAGAAGAGTTGTGAATAAACTTAGTTTTACTATTTATTACTAATGGGAAATGTGGCATTTGCTTGGCATCATGGAAGGAGAGAGAGATTGGTCGTAAGAGGTTATGCTAGATAAAAAACACTGTTAGGAAGAACAAAAACAAGAAGCAAGAAAAAACATGGTAGGTCCAGGAACTTCTTACACATCTTGGCTTCTGCTAATGAAGAACCCAGTGGTACTGCCACTTTCAAAGTTTCTTTTGTTTATTTGTCCATTTGCTTCTGATTAATGCCTTCACATTTTAGTGCTCTGTTTTATTTAATTTGAAATTGATTGAGGTGTTTCACCCTTAGAGATCAATATAGTTAAATTTTCCTATCACTCCTCAGAAATTTTGTTTTTTTCATGTCTAGTGTGCATTTATTTAATCATCTTGAAAAATGAAACTGAAATAACTTAGTTTTCCTTTTAGATTTAATATTTAAATGAGACAATAACAAATAATAAAACCTGACTGCAGCTTTTATTTTTTTGTGTCTGAGGCAACCCTCCCTTTTGAAATACTTGCTTTCATTTCTGTTATTTTTTCAACTGAACTCATCCTTCTCTTTGGGCGGTGGATTTTGGTGAAAACATTGGCACTATATTATAAGTCTCATATCTATGTCTTAACTTTGATTGTGGACATGGTACAATACCAGCATCCCTAACTTTTTGAGGCAATGATAAATTTTTGTACTTACTCCCAAATAAATTTGAAAAAAAAATCCTCATATATTTATGTTGAGACATAAAGTTATTTAGCCATAAATATAAGTGTTGCTTACCTCATTATACTTCTTTGCAAGAAAAATTACTCAGATTTTTATGTTAAAATTTATTTTGAGTTATAATTAGCAATATTCAATTAAAACTAGATTAAAAATTTTGATAAGCAATGATTAAAACAAAATGTTACTGGAAATGCATCTCTTAATGAGAAGGAGGCTTTTACCCTTCCCAAGAACTTGAGTTAATTTTTGTTTTTCGTCTATGAACATAAGCTTGAAAAACCTTAACAAATAAATCAGTGAGCCACTCATTTCTTCTGAGATACTTCCCCAAAATCCCATCATCTTAACTTTCTTTGTTTTTTTTTTTTAAATGCAAAAGATTAGAAGCCATCTAAAAATATTTAGTATTCAGTTGTTAAAGGTCCGGTGACCCCAGTACTGTAGATTGTTCTTCTGAATGGGTAAGAAATGAACTGTTATTTATAAAGTAGGAGAAGGGTTAGTATAAATAGAATATGGGGACAGAGAATCAGCATGATACATACTTTACAGGCAAATTTTCAGGTCTGAGGAGAGATGAACCTGAGGAGAGATGTAGGAAAATTAAGTTTATTCCCTTCAGACTGTCCACACCCAAACTCACAAAACCACCTTGAATACACTGAGGTATAACTATTAGGAAGATAACATACCAAGTTGAGAGCATGAGCTTTTGAGTTGGATAGGCTGCATGATTCTGAACAGTGTAGTTAACTTCTGAACACAGGAACCCCATCTAAAGTTGGGAGTTATTGTGAGATTGTGTTAAGACATGTAACAAATCCTCTAGTGTAATGGTAAGCTCTCAGAAAATGGGTGCATTCGTACAGATGTTTAAATCAGCAGTGACCGAGTGTTAATTAACCAGCAAATTTTGATTCAGTGGTGATCATTCAAAATTGACATTAAGTCCTTTATTATAAATCATCCTTTTAAAAAGAAAATACTGTTTTGTTCCTTAGAAACTAAATTGTGTACTTCAGGTTGTGCTACTTCAAACCTAGATATATTCTACTTTGGATTATTTGGAATTCCAGTTTGAGTTATTTAGACTACTTAGTTATCTTCCTTGGGCTACATTTTGAAAATAAACTACACTGACTAAGGTACAAATTTTTAGAACAGTGGCTATAAAATGGTTTCTCTTGCTCTTGTTGCTTATAAGTGGTACCAGATCATCTTAAAAATATGTCAATACTAAGGCAATAAATTGCTTCTATATGCATGAAATATCAGGTGTTTTTTATCACTATAAATATGGAGCTACTTATCAGAAGGGACTATGAATTCATTGAAACAAACACATATCAAAGCAGATACCCTGGAGTCACCTCCCCAAATGGAAAGTTATGTGTAGCATCCCAACTTACTGTTTATTAGTAGCACAGATGAGTTCTTTCAAGCAGTCTATGTTGAAAAGTGTGTACTTATTATATGAGAAAGGTTAGATAACAAGATCTTCCATTTCCTATCTTTTGATGGGGAAGATCAATATAGAAATTAGTAAATAATAAGATAAGTTGAGTAATAGGGAATTGCTAGTATTAGAAATAAATGTAAGCCAGGTGTGGTGGCACATGCCTTTAATCCCAGCACTTGGGAGGCTGAGGCAGGAAGATCTCTGTGAATTCGAGACCAGTTTGGGCTTACATAGTGAGTTCCAGGTCATTCTCAACTACACAGTGAGACCCTGTCTCAAAAAACCAAAAAATAAATACATAAATAAATAAAATGTAATTATAAAGAATACAGGCAAAGCACATTTGAGAAGTAGTCACCAGCTGTCAGGGTAAGATAGAACACCCAAAGAAGAGTGCTAACTCTTCTACTAACTTTGGTGCTGTTTTGGAGGAACTACTGGAAAGCTGTCCTCTGGAACTTGCTAGAAGTTAGCCCTTGAGAATACCAGGGCTAGTTCTTCACAGGAGTTTCTTACTGAAAATGTTCCACTACAGAGCTGTCCAGGGTTCTGCAGGAAGCTGCTAGCCACTGGAGAAGCTGTGTGCATTATGAGTGTGAGGCTAGAGAAAGCAACAAATGCCACAGATGCCTGTAAAGCAAGCACACCGGGTTCAAGCAAGGGCCTTCTATTCTGTGTTTTTAGTGTCCTCTGTGAACAAAACATAATAATATGCTGTCTGTTGGGAAGAAAAATATTGCATGGCTCAGATTCACAAAGCTGACAGAAATAGTGAATTTGGATTTCAGAAGCAACAGTTCAGTAACTGGAATACCCTGTACCTTTAATTACTTTTCTGTACACATTTGACCTCCTATCCAACAGTATAATTATATCCTTACCTGACAAGCAAGCTAGGGCAATTCTTACAAATAAAGTTGTAACCTTTTCCCCAGAATGAACAATCCCAAAATCATTATATCTCTCACTAATTATGCTAATTTCTCCACAAATTCAGTCACACTGAATATTCTCTTAAATTGCAAAGCTGGGCATGGTGGCGCATACCTGTAATCCCAGCACTTGGGAGGCTGAGGCAAGAGGATTGGCCTGGTCTACAACATGAGACCCTGTCTCAAAAAACAAAACAAATAAGACTAAATTGTAAAGTTAATTTCCAGCAAGAAATTGGAAGGAGAGAAAACAAGCAAATGGTTAGTATATACAGTTACATACATAAAATAAGTAAATAGAAAACATGAAAATCTACTAGTTTCTACATTTGGTTACAGGCAATAATAGCTATTTCCTTCGCCTACAACTGTTCCACAGTTTCCCTGCCCTCAGCCAGAACATTACCTGGCTTAGAATACTTTCCCTGGTAGAATGACCCAGACCTATTTTCCTGAAGACATTGTATCCTAGATTGGCCTTACTTCTCTTTTGGGTGCTGTAGTTTTCTAGAAACTGCCACTGGGCAGGGAAGACCTAAGAGTAAGTGCAGCCTTCAGGTGAAATTATCGTGATGTTTTTCTCAGAGGAAGCCCAGTGCATCTGGAGATTCATGATTGTTAGTTCATCCCAATTCAACCAGATCTTTCTTTTCAAGTTTCAGAATCCCATTCTTAAACCAGTCAGTTGTATAGCTTTTGAGGAATTTGACATATTGAGAATTTTATCTCATTTTAAGCTAGCAGTCCACACAATTAAATTTGGTGTTTAATTTTCAGAAATAAGAGCTTCTTTTAGCACTATCATGGAAGCTCTGGTTCTCAAACTTTCTTGAGCTGAGAGTTAACAGACCTGAATTTGTGTTTTCTCTGTAAGTGTGCAGGCACAAAATAATCCATCTCCATATTAGTTTTTATAGTAGATACCTGTAGCCATAAAGTCAAGTGTATTTACCCGGGCTTCCAAGACGTGTGTCAGTAAGCTGCTCTTCACAGTCAATAGTGGTAGCTTGATGAATTGTAATACCACCAGAGGCCGTGTTAATAACATCCCATTCCCATTAGCAAGGACCTCAGCACTGAACTCAAGCCCAGAGGCCCAAGCAGACTTATCCCAGAATCTTTTACTTACAGATTAGTGTTCACGGACCATGCCTAATACCAATTTTGTGCCACAAGAGAGAACAATAATAATTTAAACAGGGAAAGTTTAATGTAAACTATTGCCTACTACAGGACGTTAGAGATTGGCTTATTGGAATTAGTAGGAGGTAAAGTGGATGCTAGGAATATAGAAACAGCTGATTTAAGAAACAACTTTCAGGCTGAGATGGAGGTCTCTACCTCCCCATTCCATACAGCTGAGATCCAGACCTTGTTGGGGAAGACACGGCCTTGACTTACATGGTATTCTGTTGGCAGAACTTGGCAAGAAATCTCCCCTTTGGAACACCTGAGAAACTGTTCACTGGGTGCACTCTGCTCCAAAAGCACCTAAAATAGGCTCCAGAAGAGGCTGCTGGCCACCTTACACTGGGGTTGCTAGGCACTGGAGGAGCTGCGTATACTTTAGAAGACAGAAGAAGCGGGAAGAACCGCCTACACTGAACGACTGGTGCTGGAGAAGCCTCCCACCCTGCAGGCTCCCAGTCATCAGCCCAAGGGGCCTGTGAAGTCACGTCCTCCTGTGTTGTCTCCCCAGCACGTTCTGTTGACAGAGCTGAAGGTCGTGCTAGTGGACACAGGAAAAATACTTAAAAGACCCAGTTCTGTTTTCACAGAGTAGAAATGAGAAGTAAATTTGGAGCAGTTGGCAGTAATTCAGTTTGTATACAGTGCTTCTTTCCCTGTGGTCCCCCTGTAAGTCCAGAGTAAAATTTGATGTTCAATATTTTTGTGTGTATGAACAGGGTGAACCTTTTTGTTTTTTCTCTAGTTCTTACTTTGCTTTGGGATTGACTGTACCCTCTAGTTAGTTCTATATAGTATCTATGGATGTGTCTATGCTAGTTAGGCATATATGATTGTGTTTGCCATACACAAGAATACAATGTTAGCTGTCAGGCACACTTCTACATAGGAAGATCATGTTGTAGCATGTGATAGAATTTCCTTTTCAAGATTGAATATACTCCATTGTGTGTATATGCCACATTTTGTTTTTTCATTCATCCATCAATGGAAAATTGGATCACTCCCACGTATTGGCTCTTGTAAATAATGCTGCAATGAACATAGATGTACAAATATCTATTCCAGCCTATGCTTTCAGTTATTTTGAGCATAAACTCAAAAGTGGGATTGATAAATTATGTGATCACTCTATTTTTCATTTTTGAGGAATGGCCATACTCTTTTTCTATAATGGCTATACCATTTTGCATTCCCACCAGGAGGGGGGTCCCCGTTTTGATAATCATTTCAATAACAAAGCATTAAACTAGATTAAAGTTAAGATCTTTTCATCACTCTGTGCTATTAGTGATGCTGTGATTGGAATAAAATACAAGGAATTATTAATCTGTATAATAATTATTTGAATATGGTGGTTGTTCAGAAGGAAGATACCAGTGTGGTCTGCAACTGCTGACATAGGCTTCCTGGAAGACACAGGGCTTTCCCAGTCCCTGAGGAGCTGATAGTATCTATAGGATGGGCAGAAAGTACAGTAAGAACATATGGTTGTACAGGGGGCAGGCAAAAAAGATTAAAGTCCTACCTGCTGTTCCTTTTCAGTTAAAACCTGAAAGAATGAGGATTCTTCATATGAGGTGGTCATATGAGGTAGTGAGGCATGAGGTAGTGCTTTTCCCATCCTTCCTAGAACAATCATCTTATACACACATTTGAGCTGCACAGCCCAGGTAACTTAGTGATCTTTTAAGCTGGAAAGGTTGGTGTGCTGACTCTGCCAGTAGTAGATAAAACCATGCAGAAGTGCATTAGTGGTTTCCATACTTGAAAATGTAGTAACCTCACTGTATTTTATCTTTCATAAAGTGATGTTTATTATTCACATTCTTCCTATTACTGATCCCGCATAGAAACTCCTAAGTTGGATGATAAAACCAGTCCTCTGAAAATATGATTGTAATGGTCAAGTAGATGATTGCTGAGGCAAGATAGATTTTTACTTGGGAGAAGTAGGGCTTTGTATATGTGCATGTGTATTTAGTGTTTGGTTTATTGGTAATAGTGGTTTCTTTTGGAAGAAGGCTAAGGAGACAAAAGACTAATACAGAGAAAACCAATACGAAGAGAATATGATAAATTTAATTCTGTAAGATACCTTAAAAATGGTTTTCCACTGCTAATTTAAAAAAACTTTCTGACAAAGAACTGTAACATTTCTTTTTCAGACTGCACTGGCCCATTTAGAGTCCCTTGCAGTGGATGTTGAGGTGGCCAATCCACCAGCCAGTAAGGAGAGCATCGATGGCCTTCCCGAGACCCTTGTTCTTGAAGATCACACTGGTAAGTGCAAAGCTGAATGACGTGTACATGTAAGTTTTCAGCACACCTAGAACAGTGGTGGCAAACCCTGTGGCATGCGTGCTGTTTGTTAGCATTGAAAGCACTAAAAGTTTTGCCATCACTGAAAGAAGATGAAGTAGTTGACTCTTGAAACTTTACTCAGGCAGCCTGTAGAAACCAGATACTGACAAACTTTCACTCAGTAGGGTAATTTTTTTTTATTATTATTCATTAAGTTTATTGGTACACTTTAGATCTATAATATGGTGACATTCATCATTGGGAATTAGTAGAAGAATATTTTTAATGTATTGAAAAGTCAACTTTTCTAACAAAACCAATCAGTGTTCATTAAATTCCAAATTGTCATGTATTAAACATACGCATGTTTGTCAATTAAAATGTGTTTTTTTGTCTTTTCATAGCTGTATTGATTTTACTGTATTGATTTTTAATTTTTTTTAATTCAAGTTAGGTAATTGATAGATCTAAATTATTGGTTATTTTCAGCTATTGGTCAGGAGCAGTGCTGTCCAATCTGTTGCAGTGAGTATATTAAGGATGATATAGCAACAGAGTTACCCTGTCACCATTTCTTTCACAAACCTTGTGTCTCAATTTGGCTACAAAAGGTAAGTTTTAGGTTTACTTTATCTTACAAGTTAATGATAACAGTAATGTCTTTTAAGACTATTATATTTAGCTACAATTCTGTAGTACTTCAGAATTTTTTTAAAAAATTTATTGGTGCATTTAAGGTATACAATATGACATTCATCATTGGAAATTTGTACCTTTACATAATCCATCTTGGTTCTTATTTATTCCTGTTACCCTGCCCTCCCTTCAACACCTCCACCCCTCCCTTTCTACAAAGACTTTCTTTCCTTTTTTTTTCTTTTTCTCATGTTAATTCCATTCCCTTCTTTCTTTCCCCTTACTCCTCGCACATCCCCTTCCCCTTTGCACCTTTTCTTCCCATTTCATGTTATCTATTATAGTCCTTATTTACACTGTCAGTTTATTTACACATATGCATCCTATTTATTTCAGTTGAGTATCACCTCAGTATTCATTTAGCCATCAATGTCTCTAATTTCTCATTCTTTATGGCTGAGTGCTACTCCATTTTATTTAAAAAAAAAACAAAACAAAAAACATTTTCTTTATCCTGTCTCCCGTTAATGGGCAGTTGTGCTGCTTCCAAGTTGTAGCTATCACGAATTGTGCTACTATGAACAGGGGTACACATATATCATAGTGGTACAATTCTTTGAATTCTTTAGGGAAGACACCCAGCAGGGGGATAGCTGGGTCAGATGGGACCTCCAATCCTAGTTCTTTGAGGTACCTTCATACTGATTTCCACAGTGGTTGCACCAGTCTACATTCCCACTAGCAGTGGAGCAAGTTTCCTCTGTAGTACTTCAGAATTAAAGACTGGTTGCCTTTAATGTTACAGATCCGGATGATATGGAACTATTTTACTTTACAGTACCAACATTTCATAAAGCCAATGGAAACCACAGTAATTACTGTACTTCTTATTGCAGCCTTGAAATTTGTTTTTAAAAATATCTCAAGCAAGATATTTATGACACTACTCAGATTGTACTATAGCCATATAAATAGGTATTCAGCTAGTGTGGGCTGGTGCTTATGAGAATTTGTATGAAAGAAACTTAATTGCCTATCTACAGCCACCTATTCTGGTTTTGTTATAATGTCCTTACATATGTACCCAACAATTTAAGCATATTTGAATTATTTACGAAATGAAAGTTTTACTGAAATCTTCTCCATAATCTGTATTTTTGCATGAAAAATATTTACCAACTAGTAGAAATTCCCAAATCACCTACTTTAATGTTACAGTTCTCTCTCTTAATAGCTGTTGTTTTCCTTTTCTCTATTTTTTCTCCCCTCTCCTTTCCTTCTCCTGTTTTCTTTTCCTTTTCTTCTGTTTTCTTTTACTGCCGCTTCATCTTCTGAAAACTCTATTTAAAATCTCTGAAGTCCAATGCAGAAGTGTTCACTATTCCTATATGAAATCAAATTCGTTATTCAGTTGTTGCTTTTAGCTCCTCTTATGTCATTGTGCATAATTTGTGTTGTAGCTTTATTTTTACAAAGCATTATTTGCATATTTTTCCATTTGCTACAATCTTGTTATCTCAAATCCCCTTCCCTACTACCTCCACCTGCTCAATAACCAGTATTCCCATCTGATAATATATACATCCACAGTTTTTCCAGTTTTTCATTTGATTTCCCATTTCATCCTCACAATAGCTTGAGGAAAGACTAGTATCCTTATTCCCACTTTTTAGCAGTTGTTACCCATCCAAGGTTACATGGCTCTTATCTGTTTGACTCTAAAATGTTGTTGTTAGGGCCTAGTCTGTATGGTAAATGCACAGTAAATGTTTACTGACCTAAATTCTTAAATTGTTAACATTATACCTGTTGTACAATCTTGAATTATACTTGACTTTGCTCTAACTCCAGGTAACAATATGTTCAGTCTGTGTCCCATGAGGAAACAGCTTAGGGTGAAACCTTTCCTGGTTTCCTCCAGGAAGAAAGTTATCAAGATACAGTTCTTTATTAAAGCTCAGTATCATGACGTCTTCAGCCTGCCTTCTGTCAGGAAAATCTCTTTGGGGAAAAGAACAGATTTGAAAGGGAATGATCTGCTTGGCTGAAATTTTGGCCAGAGTTTCTTAAAATGTAAAATCTTACATGTAACCCTCCCTGAAATAGCTGGTAAATTATTTAATAAACAGCAGGAGCCCTTAATTTAAAGATTGGTAAAGCTCTGTTATCTTCCATTGGTTCTAAAATGGGCTCCCAGTGTACTTGCTTCCCCTTCATCACCTTCCATGCCAATTCTGTGGTTAATTAGGTTGATTTGTGTTTTCATGCATAAAAAGGTACCTACGAGTAACTCCATCTCTTTCTGGAAAGATACTACATGGCTTAGAAAGAAAGATCTGAAGCCCATCTGCTTTGACATATCTATGCTACACTAAAGTGAGGCTTTAATATAATATATGCTAAGAAAGTTCCTGGAGGAAATAAACTTGGTGACATAATGGATGTTGTTTCTCTAATATGTGCATAATAGATACACTTCAGTCCAGTTCATTGTTTGGCCAACAACTCAGACCTCTGTGAGGATATATGATACGTTTTTTTTGCCCACCTTCTAACACAGCACAAGTGCCAAGCATAAAGAGTTTTAATTAAAATTCACCAAAGGAAAGGTGAATTACCTTTCTTTGTGTGTGTGTGCGTGTGCATGTGCGTGTGTGTGTGAGAGAGAGAGATTCTAGGGATCTAACTATAAAGAGTTTTAATTAAAATTCACCAAAGGAAAGGTGAATTACCTTTCTTTGTGTGTGTGTGCATGTGCATATGCGTGCGTGTGTGTGAGAGAGAGAGATTCTAGGGATCTAATTTAACTCAGGGCCTGGTACATAGTAGTCAAACACTGAACTACACTTCACCTCTTCAGTGAACTATGTTAAAATTAGAAACATGATGAATAGGAAGAAAAGGGAAGGTAGGAGGGGGTGAAGGGAGACCTGTCATGTAAAGGTACAAGATCCCAATGATGAATGTAACTGTACTGTATACCTAAAATGTACCAATAAACTCAATGAGAAAAAAAAATACGATGAAGAAAAACTAGAAAAATAATCATGAGATGTTTACTGTCAAAGAAATTATAGAGTAAATAATGTTAAAATTTTGTCTTTGTATGTTGTATAGGTTAGACATTTATTTAGTTCTTAAAATAGTTGATTTGTTATTTTGACAATGATACTATCTTTCCTCTATCGAGATACGTGCATGGCAGTTAATGTGTGTCTGGTGGCTATTAATGTGTCTCTTCTCTCAGTCGGGAACGTGCCCCGTGTGCCGCCGTCATTTCCCACCTGCAGTTATTGAAGCATCTGCAGCTGCTTCCTCTGAGCCTGATCCGGATGCCCCACCTTCAAATGACAGCACTGCAGAAGCCCCCTAAACCTTGAATGGAAATGAGATCAGTCTATCAGAGTAAATCTTCAAATTTCTTCTAAATCTGATGTGCAAAGAATTATATATAAATATATTTAAAGTGCTATATATAGTCTATGCCATAGTTTAGAAAGAAAATACTAACTTTCTAAACTGAATTTAGGTTTGCAGAAAGTACTAAACATTTCCAAGCTGAATGTTAAAGCAGTGCATCATTTTCTTTAGTTGAATATGTTGATACTAATTGTAGAGTCAAGCTTATCAGTTAATTCTCTCCAAAAGAGATAGTCATCTATGTGGCACGTGTTACTGGTTTTGTCTAAAGAACTGCCACTAAGAGATTATAGTTAAGCTCTCGTGTTCACATCAGATGTGAAGACTGTGATCACAACAGTACTAATATTTGGTTTCACTTGAAATAAACTGTAAAACATGGTTTTCATGGGCCCTTTGTTTTTTGCTATACCCAAATCTCTTGGTTCATAATACTGAGAAGTTCTTTAGAAATGTTTCTACTTTTCCATGTTTGTTTACCATTGGGACTTTTCAGTGCCAAAGACTAAAATTTTGGCCAGAACATCACAAGATTTAAAATCCTAGAATGCTCCCTGAAATAGATTGTAAATTATTTAATAAACAGTTGGTGTGCTTACTGTAAAGATTAGTAAAGCATATAAAGAATTGGTGTGCTCAGTTCTTAGTACAATGAGATGAATTAGGTGGCCTTATGAAACAGGTTGATCTTCCCCAACCTGTTTGTACTTCGTTAAAATTATACTTGAAGGTCCAGAACACTCCTGGCATATTTGCTTAATAAGTATTGGATGTAGTTAGTTTCAAGTGATTTGGTTTGGGAGTATTTTGAGGAGGTCTGAAATTTTGCACAGGGTCATCTTGAATTATCTAACCCCAAACCATAATTGCACAGCTTCTTTTAGGTGATCACACACAGTAGGCAAGTTTGTACAAGTGTGGGCAGAACAGCTCACTTCAGATGTGATATGATAATCAACACTAGAAAACAATGGCTTTTAGAAAATCACGTTTGAGCAAGTAAAGTAGTAAAGCACATAGTGAGTGTACATCCATCCAAGTGGTCCATCAACAAATTTAGTTTGAGGTGTGTTTCTGTGGCTTTCCAAATGCAGAATTTCATTTTATTTGTGTAGTTTTTCTGAGTATTTATATTTTGTCTCTTTTCTCCATTCTTAAAAATAAATGAATTTTCACTGTTGACACATTTGAGGCTTAAATATAAGGAACATAACATTTGCATTCTAATTTTTGCATATATTGTAAATGTGTCTGGTATTTACAGCAAAATACTGTGTATCCTTTTATGGGTAAAACAAAAGTGAACATTGCATGCATGTAATGTGGTAATTTGTAATTTAGGGGTTCTTTGGGGCTTCTGTGACTTGGGAAATGCTTACATTCAGGCCTTAATGTTGCATTAGCTAGCATGTTTTCCTTGGGATGTACATAGTCACTGTTGTATAAACTAATCTTTGCCTGTTTTCTACTATGTGATCTTTCCATACCATATTTCATTGATGATCAGTTAGTGTCAAGGAGTCAAATCAGATTAAAATTAATTCTCATGTGTATATTGTGGAAATACGTGGCTAGTGTGATTTTTTTTTTTTTCCTTTCAAGTAGCGTTGATCAGTTGTGACACTTACTGGTTAAACTTACATTGCTACAGATGTCTTTGTAATAAGCCACGCATTATATTTAGACAGTATTAAGGGACCTTGGTTTTCTTTTCCTAGACAGCAGCTATCCCAAAGAATGTACTTGGGGGTTTTTTTGTTTTGTTTTGTTTTGTTTTTTGTTTTAGTTTTTTTGCCTGTTAAGATTTAACAGTTATCTGCCAGTTGTTAAGAGGTTTTTGGTCCAAGCTCAACCAGCAAGTGAGCTAAATTTAAGATAGCTGTTGTACTTTTTGCTTTCAATCCGTTAACTGTCCTATATTGTTGATTCCCTACTATCTACAAACAGCTGCCATGAAGAAAATTTGAGGGCCAGGGATTTGGCTCAGTAGTTTTGCCACGTGCCTCACAAGTGCAAGGGCCTGAGTTCAATCCCCAGTACTAAAAAAATTTTAAAAAGTAAAAAATAGTTGGTTTAAAATTTTAAAAAGAAAAAAAAATTGAAGTTTTAGGCTTTTGTGGTAACAAACCAGTATAAGCTGAGGCTGACAAGTTCAGACCCCAAATTATTATTTGACCTTACCTTGGATTCTTTTGGAAAAAAAAGTTAAATATGAAGGTAAATTAGAAATAAGTATAAATATGAATAAAGTATCATTTATCTTATTTCTCTATGTTGTGACTTGACTTAATTTTATTTTTGAACATTTTCTTTTTTTCTTGTAATATGAACACTGATATTTAAAGTTAGATTCATGTGTTTTCTTTTGTGTTTAATTGTTTATCTCTAAGCTAACTAACTCTTGTGATCTGGACTTATATATAAGCTGTTAAATATATATGAACTGTTAAAGTGGAATACAAGTTTTTTGAAAGCCCAGGTCTAAATGTAATGATTGGTTTATTGTTCTATAATGCCAGCCCATAATTTTAAGTGTAAATCATAAACAATAAACAAGATATACTCGGTGGTCATTTCTAATATTTAATTGTGTAATCGTATCACTTCTGTCACATAACCCTGAATGATTCAGAGTTAATAGCAAAGAACAAAGACACATGACTTTTTAGGTCTTGAACTCTAATCTAAGAAGGCCCTCCAGAGACCCCCACAGAAGTAGTGGTGGACTTCTGCTGTTGGAGGGGCTCTGCAGTAGTAGGTGGCCTTCCTCTCTGGCATTATTAACAATCCTGTAGATTTCAGTAGAACTTGGTTCCCATGTTGTTTCAGAACTGCAGAAATGCAACTGTCCAGGAGAGACTTTCCTCACTTCATTGGCTTTCTCCAAATAAAGCGACGGGCTGTTACCAGATCTACGTGTTTAGAAAAATTCCTTGTGACTTATAAATGGTTCAAAGTCTTCAGTCACTTCAGAAGGGTCAGTTGGTGATACAAGAGTATGTTCACGGGCTTGGGATTTAACTCAGTGGTCCCACCACCTGCCTCATAAGCCCAAGGAGGACCCGGGTCCCGAGTTTGATCCCCAGTACAAAAAAAAAGAGTACATTCACCTTAAATTGAACAAAAACTAATCATTTTGTTTAGAACTTTTGGAATGTTTAAAATTCTACTTCCCCCTAATAAGAAAAAAATGTACTAGAGAAAGTCTCAGAGCTAAAAGTAGCAGTATTACTGTTTGCTGTAGCACCAAAATCATTTTATAATGACATAATTTTTATCCAGCCATTGCTGGATGAAGCCTGTCTTAGTTACTTTCTCATCGCTGGGGCACAACACTTGACACGCACAACTTGAATGAGGAAAGATTTATTTTGACTCAGTTTGTAGAGGTTGCAGTTCATAGTAGGCTGGCTCCAAGGTAGAATGGCATGGCAGTTAGGAAGCAGAGAATGATCCAGATTGGTAGAGGGAGATAGAGCCTTCCAGGCCTCACCCTTTGTGCCCCACTTTCTCTGACCAGGCTTTACCTCCAAATCGCATTTAGCTATAAACTTGTCAGTGGACTAATGCACTAATCAGTCTACTGCTGAGTGTCACACACCTATGATCCGGTCACCTGCCAAAGCCCCACGTCTCACTTCACGAGGCTTGTGGGGGGCGGGGAGTGCGTCTAGATAGAAACCATAACCGAGCCACATGGTAACCCTACAAGGGATTGTTTTCATTGTTAAGAGCATGTCAACTTTCTCTGTAACACATTTGAAGTGACAAAAGAGTTGTCTTTTCTGGGTGGCCACCTCTTTGCATCCTCTTAGGGTTTAAACTTGATACAAGATACCTATTCCAGACCAACCTGGGATTGGCTTTTCAACTCCCCTTAAAATAATGTTGCTCAGAACTAAAGGTGATTTTCCTATAGTCTGACAAGAACAGGGTTCAAAGGTAATATTGCCAACTTGAAAATGATTCTCCTATAGCTGTTGTGGTTTGTATGTTGTATTATTAACATCATTTTTAGGCAGGTATATCACATAGTTATTTCTTGCAGAAGTACTTCACTGCGTTGTTGGTTAGTCATTGTCCACCCCTAAAGTTACTTAAGTAATTTCTTAATCTAACTGAGGATAATATTCATCCTTACCAAACTTAATTTGTGAAGGTCCTTAGTATAGGAGTATAATTATAATCTGCTGGTATATTGAGATAAAGGAAATGAAGTTAGCTGGAAAGGATCCACTCTTAGTGAAACTATCCTACCACCCTTTTTAACTGCTCACCATGCCATCTATTTAATAATCTGTCCTAGAATTTGGTAAGTGAACAATGTCGAGCTCATTTTAAAATTTTTTGGAATCTACCTTTTCCTCTCTCAAAAACTATTTGAAAGAATATGACCTTGACAAGTCATAATTGCTCGTTTCTATTTTTATTATATTTATCTAGATAATGGGTTTGGATTATTCATTGAAACAAGCACTGCCTTTTTGGAGTCTGATACACATTTCAGATATAAATGCATCTTAA
Organism: Fukomys damarensis; assembly: GCF_012274545.1. Lineage (NCBI taxonomy): Eukaryota > Metazoa > Chordata > Mammalia > Rodentia > Bathyergidae > Fukomys > Fukomys damarensis. Next base: position 21,940,210 of record NW_022900915.1, read on the forward strand.
TTGCCTCAGGGTTAATTTTTGACAGGGAAACTTTATTAAAATAATCAAAATAAAGTTTAATTTTCTTATTAATTTTGCTAAAAAACTATAGACCTTGCTAGCAACTGTCTTAGTCACTTTCTTCATTTACTGGGACACAATATCCAGCATCCACAACTTAAAGGAGAGGTTTATTTTGACTCCGTTTCAGAAGTCTTAGTCCTGGGATGTTTGGCCAGCTCCCAGGCAGAAATGGTATGGTGGGAGAGCCTGCTGTGGAGGAAAGCTTTTCATGTCACAGTGGCCAGGACACAGAGACAAGCCAGAGAGGGATCCAGATCATACCCGAAGTGACATGACTCTTCCAACCAGTCCCTACCTCCTGATGGCACATTGTGCTGTGAATGCGTCAGTATTAGCCCATTGATAAGTCTAGGGTTCCGCGATCCAGTCACCTTCCAAAAGCCCTGCCTCGTGAATATTTGGGGAAACGTTCTAGAGCTAAGCCATAATACAAATTAATAATGATAGGAATGTGGCAGTTTGTTCCATCTTAGATTCTTAGTTTATAATTGGTATAGTTTGGATAGTGAAAAGTGATTGGCTGAATGTCTTTGTCTCAGCCACTCATTGTCAGAAATTCTGCTTGCCACTATGATTTCTTTTCCTTTTACTGTATTTTATAAGATTATTTTTTAAAATACACTTTTACATAATAGTTCTTATATATGATGTACTTACTAGGTATTAGACTTAGTGTAAGACACTCTTTGCTAGTCTTCATGATAAATCTGCAGGATTAGTTTTATTATCCCAACTTTATTAAAAAAAAAATCCTAGAGATGACCAAGGATCCCTGGTTCTTAAGACAATGGGGCTTCTTTCCACTTCATGCCACCTTCCTGGATAGATGTAGCCTATGTGGTCAGTGTTGTTATGGGAAAAATTGGGTTCTGTTCAAAATTTGGAGAATTATTTTGTTTTTCCTTCTCATATTACAGTGTGGTCTCCATATTCATGTATTCATGGGTTCTGAATTTGTAGGGTCACCAAAAGCAGAAGAGAAATAGTCTTTAAAAAATACATCTGTATATAATATAGTAACATCTTTGAAAAGACTAGTTAATTTTAAATTATTTTATTAAAATTTTATCTGTACTGAACACATGAAGGCTTCTTTTTTCTATTTATCATTCCCAAAACAATAGTTATGAGCATTTACATTATATGGAGTATGGTATTATAAGTAATCGAGAGATGATTTAAAGCAGTGTATATGAAAATGTGTAGGTTATATGAAAATACTCTCATTTTAATCAAAATACTTGAACATCTGGAGATTTAGAGATCTGCAGGGATCCTGGAACCAGTCATACCAAAGGATAATTTTTATCTGTGTTATAGAGAAGCATATTTTCTAATGTGGTTCTGGTTAGTGAAATTTCTTAGTCACTGGTTACACATAAGAACTTCTTACCTTTGCCTGATCATTTGCGATCTTTGAGTAACGTTTCATACTGTCTCTGGCCTGAGAGGTGTGTAGTCTCTTCAGCCAACAAGACCCAACTAATGCAAACATAGATAATATACCCTTGAATTTTTTCATCAGTAATAATATACATTTAACAGAGGTTTTCCTTTTGATTTCAGTCTTCAAATTCCATTCAATTTTTTTCCAGCTGTTTAATGAATATCCTATTTGTCTAGTCCCATTTTCTTAAATGGATACACATGTTATTGACAGTTGATGAAAGGGCTTTACTATGTCCCATCATACTGATGGCCTTTGGCTGCAATAAACAGTTCTTTTTACCTAACCCAGGGATCTCCCAACCCTAGTATTTCATTTCCTTGGTTTGGTGGTATTTCAGAAAGGCAGGAGCTTTTATAGTCTATTTATATTTAAAGCAAATAAAAATACGGATGTGGAGTTTGCAAAAAGCTCAGTTGAATGATGATGAGGCTATTCACAAGCTAACAGTTATAACCCACATCTACATGAGTAAACAGCTGCTGATAGAAGATGTTTCAAACATATTAAAATGATGTGCCCGTAAAAATACTGGGACATGCCCAACTGGCATCCTCTCTGACTCTGCTGAGAAATGCCTTTACCAAACCCAACAAATTAAATATTGTATAACCTGAGCTACTGTCCATTTAACAAATGTCTCCTAAGCCTCTATTCTGATAAAGCTGTGACTGATACAGAGAATCCCTGGTCTCCCACAGTGTCTAATGCAATGAGGAAACTATGACATGGTCCCATCCTTGTCCCCCACATGGCCCGATTTCATTCTGTAGGAGGGATTTCATCTTAGCCTAGAGAGTGCCTGACATACAGGGCCTGAGAAGCTCCTTCCTCTGTGGCTGTCCAAGCTAGAAACAGCCAAACGAGGGGAAAGAATAGCTGCCCTCCACTTTCTCCCACTCTGCATACCTCAAGGTGACTTGCTACTAGCAACTACTCTTAAGCCTAGAAAGATCTATTGCTATGTTGAATTACTGAAGATCTCTTAGGAGGCTGTATACCTATGGCGGTCTCTCAACTCAGGAATTTTCTAGAATTATTTTCTAGAGTTGGAACTGATGAGAATAGACGCAAAAGTTAAGTGTTTCACTTTAATCTCCTGTGCTGTCTTCTCACTACTTTTCCCATTCCCTTGACAAGACATTCACACATAAGCATCCACTGTGTTCTTTACCCATAAAATGGAACATAAAGTAGACTATTCCAAAGCATTGCTTTCCTGCTGGCACAGAATTTCTTTGAATATTGAAAAATGCTGTGAAAGTTTTGGTAAATATGCTGGCCAACCAGGCTCTAACATAATGAATCCTGCAAACTCTACTAAGGGTTTGATAAGAAAAGATTCCACTGTAAGGTTGTCAGCCTTGCTTTGTAGTGACTCACGCAGCTGAACGAGCCAACTGGAAGTACACTGGGTACCAGGGGAACTGTGCTCCACAGAAGCACAGTGGTCTTAGGACAGTTCCTGCCTGACTCAGCATCCCCATGATAATCAACGGTGCTAAATCTGAGCCTACCCAGCTCACTCAGAAGTGCAGTGCTTTGGGTCTGTCTGTCTCTACCTCTGGTTGCTGTACAATGCATTTTTCTTCATCCCCCCCAAAAAAAATCCTATAAAGCTGATCTTACCCATTTAAAAACAAAACTAGAAAGAGCAGAACGTAATACAGATGGAAAATCACAGTGCCTGCCACTGTTCTACTTGAATGAGACATCCCTTCTCATTGAGATCTCTAGATCAGAGGTAAAGTACTTTATTACTCACAACCCTGTGAGCAGCCAGAAATTAATAATCACATCAGTTTCTCTTGCCTCTGTCCCTCAGCAATGATACTGAAGTTGGTGCAGGTAGATGCTGCCCAGAAAGTAAATTTGTGTCACAGTTGAGAAAATTGGCGCTTAAGAAACCCCAATCTTGGCTGGGGATTTAGCTCAGTGGTACCGCCGCCTGCTGCGCAAGTGCAAATCAGTTCAACCCCCACTATCAAAATAAATCCAGTCTTAAAAAGGGGAGATAGGGAGAAGGGCCCCAAGCAAGTCATTATGTCAAGCAAGAAACAAATCTCCGACTTGGGAAGAGGAGAGCAAGGTCTTTCTTTATACACATTGCTTGCTACACGAACATCTTTGAAAACATGGTACAGAACAGTGCTGTCCGTGCTTCTTGCTCAGAAAACCTCAAGAAGTACAAATCTATGAAGAATTATTTCCCAAACATGAAACTCTTGTTTATGGAATGAGACGATAAAGGTCACGAAAGTATACTCCTCCCAGCCACAGCTGGTCAGATTGGTGTGGGCCAGACTCAAGGCCCACCCATTCTTTGGTTGACCATTGACCATATGCTAAAGATAAAGTAAGCTAATCAGGTTATCTGGCTATTTTAGGTTGGAAATGGGGAATTCTCAAGAGAAGATGGGGACCTGAAGCAAAGGGAATGTGCGAAAGTTGTAAGTAGTCTTGACATGCTAAGGTGATGAGGAATCAAAACTGCAAGCAACTAGAAACTCTGAGGAAAATATGCAAGAGTAGATTGAAGAAGAGACCATTTGTGGATAGACGGATCTGAGGCGTGTCACAGGAGAGACGCTAGAGTGAAGTCATTGCTCCTTTCCTCAGCCTCCTTTTTATTCCCATCTGCCATCCACACCAAACATGGTTGTCCTTATAATGACACATACTGCAGCACTGGAGAGGATGGGGCAGCCTCTGTTCTAGGTAAGCAAACTCTTTAGTTCTAAAGAACAGAGAAGGTACACACGCAGAAAAAGTAAGACAGGGGCAGTAAATAAGCCAGCATTTATTGAGTGCATACTATATGCCAGGAATTTGGGGGGGCAGTTGTATATGCATTAGCTAATCCTAGCACATTTTTTGATATAGACAAAAGGTACCAAAAGATAGTAACTGCCAAGGATCACTCCTTAGTAAGTGAATGAGGATTTCAGTCAGTACTCTTACATTGCCTACTGCATAGATAAATGAATTAACCCTCCAATAAGTATAAAAGAAGTAGATTTCAGCTGTGTCACTAATAGTTTTTGTAGACTAATCTACAATCCCAGTGACCCTGTAAACGTTTCAGTGGGAGGAAAGCACTAAACATTAACATCGAAAAGTACATCCGTGTTGGTAATTACCTGTTAAATATCCCAGAGAGGATAAAGATCATGTTGTTTCCAAGTCTACTATAGACTGAATTCTGCCTTCACCATTTTCTCCTGTCATTCCCTGTGGTATCCGCAGGGCCAGTGAACACTATCCATGCCTATAAATACACAAGAACAGAATTACAGTTAATAGAAGCCTGTTGTGTTTGTCAAGCTGTGACTGAATAGGGTGTGTGTTGAGTCCCAGCTGCATCTCGGGCTAAATCCACTCTATAGATCTTGTTCTGTCCTAATTGGTATCTGTCCCAGGCAGCCAATCCTTTGGTTGATGAATACCAGCGTCTCATCATCTCCAGTAACAGATCCTACTGGAAGATGAGAGAGCATTTCCAAAGCAAGTTGTCAGAAGGTGCTTGTCTCTTCCTCGACTGCTTTGTACATAGAATCAATGAAAAGTTAAGGACATGAATCACCATTATAGTACTTACGGAGGAGACAGTAGTTGTCCCCAAGTAAAAAAAATGGAATAGGACTTGGATTTGGGGCTTCTGACTGCGCTGCTTCAGTATCTGGTGAGTCAGCCAGCAGCTAAGTAAGGTTAAATGGGAAACAAACGCCTTTACCTACAAACCTGCTCTGTCCATAGGAACTTACCAGTAACAAAAAAGGGAAAATAATGAGTTAAATAAGCGGATCGAAACTTGTTAGTGAGTTCCTGTTTCTCTGCTTCTGTTTTGGGTCAGTTTTAAATTGGGCAGATTGGGGTAGGGAAACAAGGACATTTCCCAGAGCTTGCTGTGCAGCTGAAAGAAGTACAGGCTAGAATCTGAAGCTCTTTAAGGATGCCAACACTGATTAATAATCCCTATAGGAGCCTGTGATTGCTTCATGGTCCTGAAGTGGAAAGCCTGCTGCTTTTTTAAAAAAAGACAATGAAGGGAGCATTTTTGTCTTGTAAATTGAGTAACAGCGTTCTCTGATGACCTGTTAATGTCAGAGTTGATCTCTACAAAAGTGAAGATAAGCTTCATTACACCCAAGGAGAATATTTTCTCTTTTCCAATGGAAATACAAATTGAGGGGTTTTCTATCCAAGCTTTCCAGGGTCTGGATAAGAACAATATTTACACACTTCAGGTTATAAAGAAGGAGCTGAATTCAGTCTTGACAGTTACTCCAGAGGTAACAGGCACTATTAGTCTTTTCCTCTTTTTCCTTTTGCCCCCTCCTCTCCTCTTCCTTTACCCCCATCTCTCACTGACCAAATTGGCTTAATTTAAATCCCAGTACTACCATGTACCAACTGTGAAGTCTTGGAAAGCTTGCTTAACCTATACATGCTGCTGCCTCATCTGTAAAACAGATAGATAGTACGTATCTTGTAGGTTTATGGTGAGGATTTAGTTTATGTAGATGTGTAAGCTCTAGCACTGGTCGGTTTGAGTGGGAACATTTCTTCCCTATTTCTGCCCATATGGAGGGAATTTTACCGCTAGGACTTTCCAGGCTTCTCTCCATTACCTCTCCTACTGGGAAGTGGCCTAATCTAGTTAGCACTGGAGTGAATAAACTGATGGGCATGTCTCACTTCCTTCTTTTCCTCTCTTGGGGAGTGAGGAGTGACCTCTGCTTTACAGCATGGCCAGGCTCTAACTCCAAAGGTCACTATTCAGAAAAGCAACACCACCCTTAACCAACACCGCTAAGAGTCATATCAAAAGTCTGGCACTCATAGGTGGGACGGCAGGTGTCCTTTACCCTGTGCCACCCCTCTGTGGCACCTAGGAGCATCACCCCATTGAACAGGGGTTCTCTGGTATGTGTCCTACCTGTCTTCTCTGCTGACTCAGGAGGCTTCTGCCTCACTAAAGCCGCAGGACCTGTCTGTGTCTTCTCCTGTCTCCAGTCATGGGGATGTGTGCCCTCACAGGCCGATCTGAAAGCTAACCTCGGTAAGTGGTCAGCATTTCTCATGCAAAAGTGGTGGGTCTTGCTCTAATCCTATCCCTCTCTGCTGTGGTGTGTGGAAGGCAGGGGTGCAGCCCGTATGGAAAGAGCACCACCTGAGATTGCAATGAATATAGGCTAAGGAGTCAAGAGGGTATGGTTAGAATAGGCAGTTCTATTTGTACAGTAAGATTCAAACTGTGTTTCTGACAAGTCTGGAAAATGAATCATTGTTCGTACTTTCCTGCACACACTGAATAAAACTTGTATATATGGCCATCACCAGTGAAGCACAGCGACCACCTTTGACAGAGTTGGCTGAAGCTGGTATTCACAGGTGACACTTCGGGTGATACAGTGTCAGGAGTGATGATGTCATTAAATAAATAGAATTAGGGAACTGCAAAGGCACGGCCTGTATTGTTCCAATATAGTTTTTAAAAAGCCATGGTATTGTCAACAATAACAGTATCGATACCTACATTTTTTGACAATAAAGAATATAAATAATGTATTTAAGATTTCACCTAAGCTCGATCATATCGTACCTTTTTTGTTATGAACTCTAGGGGCCAAAAAATTTCCTAATCTTTTCTAGAAGCATAAAGGCATACAAATGTGTTTCTGGGATGGGTCGTTAGATGTAGTGGACCCTGCTTAGGGAAGACCACCCAGGTGCACAGTTCAGGATCCAGTCACTGCCCCAAAGTGTCAGGAGGTCCCAGTGCTCTCCATGCCAAGGTTCTGCTGAAATACAACTCCCAACACAGTAAAGCAAACTTGTGTCACCTCCTAGGCTTGTAAATAAACATACTGAGCTATTAAAAAGACTCATGCTTTCCTTGGTAATCATTTGAAATTTGTGCTAAAGATAAAATAATCATACATATTCTCAAAAAATTCATTAATAATATTTAACCAGAGGTCTTGGAGCCCATTGGAAGGAAGTGTGCAATTTTTCACTGTGGGATGCAGCTGGTGTTGAGGACCCAAGCTAATGTACCACCTTTGCTGTGCCGGGACTAAGCCAACAGTAGATGTTCCTCAGACCTGTTGTCCTCTTCACCCACTGAGGACAGAGGCACTTCCACAAGGCCACAAACTACTCCTTTAGAGACATTCAGAATCCCTTAATCCATTGCCCTCAACGGAGCAGTGAAAGAGAAGACAAGATCATTGACCTGGAGGCCCCCAAACCTGCGTGTCATATCGATTCTGTTCCTTTAGTGAAACCCTGATACAGCATCCATTCAAGACGTAGTCCAGCTGGAGCACATGTGAGGTGAGTGCTGGGGAGTCCTGGTAGTGACAGGTGGGACACTGGGTGCATGTAGTGGATTGAAAAAAAAATATATATATATTATGTATTAGATATATGAATTATATGTTATATATATGAATATATAACTAAATGATATGGAGCAGAGAGTGGAGATTTTCCAGAATCAGTACAGGAAATTACAAATGCAGAGAAAAAACTAAATTGAACTGTGTGTTGAATTGGAATTAAGTCAGTGTGCATTCATGGTTTTTAATATGCACCAATATGAAAAATGGATGCAAATGCATGTATACATATATCGTTATATGAATATATAACTAAATGATATGGAGCAGAGAGCAGAGATTTTCCAGAATCAGTACAGGAAATTACAAATGCAGAGAAAAAAACTAAATTGAACTGTGTGTTGAATTGGCATTAAATCAGTGTGCATTCATGGTTTTTAATATGCACCAATATGAAAAATGGATGCAAATGCGTGTATACATATATCACCTTCAGTACTGAAAATCTTAAAACACAGGTTGTGGTCTCTAAAAGCCATCTTCCCCTAAATGGAACCAGAGCTCATTGAGAAATGGATGATTCCAGAAATGGGAAAAGAAAAGTAAAAATGAGCCTAAAACATCTTGATCCAGAAAAGCAAGTGACCAAAGAATAATGAAGCTATGTCATAATGCCTCAGATGCCAGCTGGCTAGAAGAGGCACAACTAGCCAAGCTGGGGAAAGTTAATGGTTCAAAATAAATAATGAAAGATTATAACCTTCTGAACAAACAGGAAACTATGAATCCATTCAGGTATTTAAAAAATCGATAGAAAAAAGTTTGCTAAATGGGTACTTACATGATTTTAAAGGATTTATCCACCAATACTTAGCAATGCAGAGGTACAGAGTAGCTTTACCATGGCAACACCAGATACATCCTGACTCAAATGGTCAAAGTGAATCAATGACATCAATATGAGACAAAATGAAATCCTATGCACCTGATAGGAAGAACTTCATGATGTTCCTGCTAAAGGAACATAATAACTTCAATTTAACTGTGAGTAAGAAAAAAAAACACACATATCTATAAACACTCTGCAAGGTAACTGGTTTGTGACCCTCAAAGATTCAAAGTCAGGAAAGCCAAAGGAAAACTGAATTCCAGACTAAAAACCTAAGAAACATCACCGATGCAGTGCATGATTCAGAGCTGGCTTCTGGCCATAAATGACACTGTTGATACAATTGGCTGATTAAGAGCTAAGAATTAAGATAGCAATATCTTACAGTTAATTTCCTATTTTGATAGTTGTATTTTGGTTCTATAGGAAATGCATACTAAAAATTTACGGATGATGGAAATCAGGTTGGTTCATTACATTTCAATCCAGGCAAAGTTGTTCATAATGTACTTGTAACTTTTTGTAAGTATGTGATTACTTCAAAAAACTTTTTAAATGTAAAACTACATTTTATTGATTAATTCTCATCCTACATTTAGCCATTTTAGGCTGGGCCATATTGAAAACTCAGGTAATGTTACATGCTTGTGGAAGTTACTTGCCAGCACGTTCTTATTGCTGAATAATGTGAAACTGGATTGATAGCCTGGGAAAGAACATCATAGCCACCCATTCTTGTAATTATGCTTTTCTAGGAAAGTTGACTAAATAAAATGTATTGAAGTTTATGCTACTTGAAAAGCAATTACACTGCAAACAGGAATCTTGGAGGTAAATTTTCATCTATGCTTTAGCATGCACTTCTCTTCCCTTCCTTAAAAGTATCTACCACTCCTAACAATCTTCCTGACCCCTTTTCTAGTTCTCCCCAAATCCTGAGGTTGGCAATTAAAATGATGGTCTTGTATGATGAGCAATTGACATTCACCCCTGCCAGCATGAACACTGGCAGTGCAAATAGTGTTCTCTTCCTGGAAGAAACTACACACTTCATGTTCAGACCCTCTTAGTAGGTAAAGACGTCATAAACTTGTTTAACTTAGTTGCTGCCTGAGCATCCATTTTTAGACCTGAGCTATTTAAACCCCGCAGTACCCTGCCTCCTTTGGCCTAGTTAAAACTTCTTGGTGCAATGGTTTGTGAAGTAGCCTGCTTGTTTCTCATCTCGCTAGCCCAACCCAGCATATCCCACAGCTGCTGAGGATGACAAACTTAATGGTCTACACCGGAATCCTTTAAATAAATTCCTCCCGTAACACATGTTTTCCTTAAACCAGCCAATCCGTAAGACTTAGGGGAGGTCTGTGGTATGAAATGAAGCCTGGAGCCTCGGCCTATGTGTAGTGCCCTGGGTCTTCTTGTGCTCTGCTGTCTCTGGACTGTCAGCCGTCATGGACACCCTCTTCTCTCATGGACCTGTGAGTGACAAAATTCTTCTGCCATTTCATATGTTAGATTGTGCTGCGCCCTCCATGTGTCACCTGACTGGAATACCCCAACCTAGCTCTCCTCCCAGTGGGACCTCTCCTAGAGGGTGGCTATTTTGGTAAGAAAAAAAACTGAATGAAGATCAGACAAGAACCTCTGAGCTTCTGTCAGCCTAAACATGCCTAGCCTGTGTGAGGCCCCAGGTTCCATCCCCAGTCACATACACACACATGCGCATCCCATGTGTTAATGCATACCTATAATCCCAGAGCTCTGGGAGGCTGAGGCAGGAGTATATCGAGTTCAAGCCCAGCCCGGGCAACTTTAGCAATACAGCAAGACTCTGTCTCAAAATTAAAATTAAAAACGGACTGGGGATGTAGCTCAGTGTGAAGGCTCTGGCTAGGTTCAATCCCTACTACTGAAAAGAAAAATTCCAGTTGGAGGGACACCTTGTCACACAGGTCAACACTCGGGTGTTAAGCTGTCTGCCAGCATAAAGCACACTGTAAATATCCAGGACCACTTCTCCTGGAGTGCCAGCAGGCTGGTTGAGTGTTTATAGCTTCTCCAGAGAAAGACTTCAAGGTCTCAAGTAAAGTTGCAATAGAAGGGTGGATCTGATGGTGCTGAAAGAGGTGATGTTGTTTCTGCTTAAGCTTGAGAAGGAAGGTAGAAATTAAGACTTTAACTTGGTACCCACCCCTCAGGTCAATAACACCACTTCATGCTCTCCAGCTATCAGAGCTCATTCAAAGTCGCACTGTACTGGAGAACACGGGGGATTTGGCCAGTCACACCCTAATGTACTGGAGAACACGGGGGATTTGGCCAGTCACACCCTAACTTTATTTTTTGTATTTTTTTTTGTTTTTTGTTTTTTCCTGATTATATTCTACTTAATCTTTCTTCAACTGTGGTTAAGCACTGCTTGTTGCCTCTGACATAAATTTACTGCTTCCTTCTTGTTAACAACCTCAGTTTCTTCAGCTGGTACCTCATCTAACCTTCCTGCCTCTGGGCTTAATACATGAAAAAATGAACATTTTTCTTGTGAAAGCCACTATACAGTGGACCCTTGACTTTCGAACTTGGTCATTTCCCGAGGGCTTATTATAACTAAGTTAATACAGCTCAGATCGAGACGTTTACCTGCGTAGCTACAGATAGCGAGGCAGAGGAATCTTCCATTAACCTAATTAACCCAAGTTGTTTGTCAGGCTGGTCGTAAACTTGAGAGTCCACTGTAGTCATAGTGCAGTCCCTTACTGTGACGGTGATAACTAACGCATCATAATTTACAGCTACTTAAAGAGTGGGGGGGAAGATTGGGTCAAAGTCTTGCTATCAGTGAGGAGATCCCAAATGGGTTTCTAGGTTCCTGCACATAACAAAAATTGATCATGGTCCACAATAGTAAGGAAAGAGCAGAAAAGTTCTAATCAGGTGACATTATGCTCAGAGCAGGCGGGTTTGCGCCAGCGGAAAGGAAAATGGCACGAGTGCTGAAGGTGTTGGATTTAAGAATTTAAATGTTACACAGTACCACAGCACCTCTCACTGTGGCTTCCAGAGCATGACTGAAAACATCATTGATATGGTGCTGGGTCGTGTCAGCTGTGTCTACTGTGCTTGTCGTTCCCATAATTCACTTTGTTATAATTGTATGTAGAAGAGGCAGTCCATATGCATGAACCTTCCGTGAGCTCCAATTGAGAAAACATTACAGTCTAGGTCTTGCCGAAGAACCTGGCCCATGTGCATCCTGCTTTGGGACTTTGGAGTTTTTCACAGTGGTCCCAGAAGTCTGTTTCCCTTATCTCTGCCTCCAGGTAGGAAGCCTTAGGACAAAGGATGGAGGGTTGGCATGGGGCATGGCCCAGGAAGTGGAGGGGAGCGGCCCATAGCCCCACTTGTACTGTCTATGTTAAATGTGGAGTGCTGCTGCACAGTAGAACAAGTACAAAAAGATGTGTTTTCACGTTTGCTTTTCTCATCTAACTTCACCTGATCACCTGCTTTATTTTTTCCCAGTTCGTATTCAGTGAAGTGAGCTGGGTAAAGTTATCACCTGTGTGTGTGGCTAACAGCTTGCAGGTGTTGCCAGCATAAAGGGGACTCCACATGGTGTAACTTTAGGGGATGAAGGGTTATGTATCGCGGTAGGGGTGGAGGAAGCCAGATATTTGCTGAAGGGACCTGCAGTCCCTTAGCTACCAGCTTCCTGTAAATGGGCATCATGATAGGGAAGACCTCACCACCAAGATTCCTAGATGTTGCTGACAAAGTCTAAACTGTCAATGACTACATCTCTAGCATTTTATAAGGCAAAATTATCCATATTAATAAAGTCATGAGCCAATGATCTAAAATCCATATTAGTAATAAAGTACAGTTATAGATTTTATGCTGGCTATTGATCAAGTTTGAGTAAGTAGGTAAGGTGATATTTAACACACAATATTCATCAGCCATGACATCTTTATCAGGCAGGATCAGTCTCAATTCTAATTCCAGATTTAGTTCGCTGATGGTGGATCTCACATTTAACTTCTGCCCTTGTCTTGGAAGTTTGCTTTCGTAGAACTTCATTGCCCAGAACCAAGTCCCAGCAAACAGGAGTTCTACCTTGCTACACAGGTCCCAAGGACATCTCCTTAGTAGTCTCCATCCAAGAAGTGCCACTAAGGTTGTGTGACACAACCATACTGGTGGTTGTTAGCCTCATGGGTCGGTTCTCGAAATTAGACAAAGCACAGCTACCCAACATATTCATCCTAAAATCGATTCTTCAAAAGCCACATCAGAAACTCAAAGCAAAGTGCTTTTATTTAATTAGGATTATTTTATTCTGAGTGAAAGAAAATGGAGCCTAAGCTGGCAATTAGAATTTATTGACTCACTTGGCTGGAAAGTCTAGGATGGGCTGGTATCAAGCATGGCTGAACTTGGGGCATAATGATGGTTCTAGAATTGTTTCATTTCAGTTTTTGGCTCTGTTTTCTCAGACTTCTTAAGATGGTTCCTAGCAGCTACTTGTTCTTTTAAGGTAGCAGAGCATCTATAGCAAGTCCTGGATTTGAATCCAGATAAAAGTTCTTCTCTCTGGTCTTCCCGAAAGACCAGAGACTCATGTCCACTTTGGTCCATCCGTTATTCTTCCAATCACTGTGATCAAAAGGAGACTGTGCTGTGATTACAGTGCTGCAATTACATGGCCATGTGTTTAAGTACCTGGTCCATATCTGGAGACTTAGCTGGGAATGATCAGTAGGAAGAGAAGGGTCCCAGTGGGAAAAAAAGGTGGGTGGGGGACAAATACTGTGAAAGCAAGTCACAAAATGTCCACCCTTACGTGGCCTTAAGTACTTAAATCTCATCTGAGACTATTCATCTATTTTCACTTTGGTGTAATTTTTGGAAATAAATTGTTTTAATAAGCTCATGCCAGTTCAGCAATAGAAAATAGTTTCTTATTGTTACTCAATATTTGTTCACTTGGAATCTCAAAACTGGTGTACATTTCAATTAGTAAACATATTTTCCCATATACATTCATATGTTTTCACTATTAGGAAGATCTGTTCAGGAATGCAACAAATTTGGTCTCTCAGAGCCCATTAAACTTCCAAAGGTTTCTATGGCTAAGCAAGCAGCTCAGCAGATTACATTAATGAAGCCCATATTCTGACCTCTGAGATTATTTGAATTAACTCAGTCTCTATAACTTACTTCATGTTTATCCATAAACTTCTCAAACTCCACACCAAGACATCCATAGGCTCTATTTGGCTATGAATGCTAAAAATGTGAACAGTTTCCTAAAATCGTGGGCTTTATCCCACCCACTATTGAATGTTGTCATTCAAGATTTCCTAGTTCAGGCATAAACCAGTGTAAGTGATCTCCCTGTAGATTTCCCTGTCTCATCTCTCTGCTCTTTTAAACGAGATTCAGATCTTTCAGTCTACCAGAGGAGAGTCTAAATCGTCTTCAAGAAAGTAGAGCTGATTTATTTAAACAATTTCCCTTTTTTTTCTTTCTGGTATTTGCTGAATAAATATCAAGGTTTCTAGAGTTTACGCTATATCTCTCTGCTCTTTTAAACGAGATTCAGATCTTTCAGTCTACCAGAGGAGAGTCTAAATCGTCGTCAAGAAAGTAGAGCTGATTTATTTAAACAATTTCCCTTTTTTTCTTTCTGGTATTTGCTGAATAAATATCAAGGTTTCTAGAGTTTACGCTGCCTTTAGTATTTAATATAGTTGTAGCCATAGTGATGTTGAGATTCCAAATTCTGCACCAAGTTATTACTGTTATCAGAAAGGCTACTTGCTCTGCCCATAACATATTTCATTTTCTGTCTTCCTAGCTCTGATTCTGATATTTGCAACAATTTTAGTAATATTAATTGAATTTAGGCTAGTATTTAGTGATATTTCAAATCCTTAGAAATAGATTCAGCTGAGTGCCCAGTATTTCTCTAATGATTCACAATTACACATGCATCATTAAGTCTTCTCTACAGCATTTGCCTCCCCTAAAATGATGAACTCAAAAAATCTTTAGCTTTTCTTAAAACAAGTTTCCCGGTGGTTTTGGATATAGATTTTTGGGGCAGTCAAATTATCCGCTGATGGCTAATGCTGATTGTCAGTAACAGTTTACAGTTTCTTCCTCTGGGTCTAATCTTCCATTTTCATTCCCAGTGAGGAATTAGACTTAGGTAAAATGAGAAATCAGGATGTCAGTATTGGAAGCAAGTCTAGAAAACACTTTAAATACTTTGAGATTCTAGATTTGGACTCAAGAATCCAAAGAAACATATGACCATTCTCCCTAAGAACATATACCTGAAAATATGTACACAGAAGTTTCTGAATCATAGAAAAGTTATCTCATTTTGGGGATCTTAGAGGGCAAAGTGACTTGCTTAAGTCTATACTACAAGTTACGGCAGTTAGGACTCCATCCACAAGTACAGGAGGTCTTTAATATCCCAGAGTTCATTACCTGAGAGTTTCCCACTGTTGTTTGAGAACAACGTCTAGTGGGCCAGTCAAAAAATAATTTGTCCTCAAAATATTCATTAGTATTGATTCCTCCCAATTACATTAATATGTTTGTTGTTTAGACTGCAGGATTATTGGTTGTTTGGAATGCCCAGCAATACACTGTTATACAATGCAACCTCATTACAGCATTGCTGTGGTTTATACCTAAAATGTACCCCTAAACTCTCACATGTGAGAGGTGGATCGTGGAGGGTATACTCATCACCGGACTGATCCATTGATGAGTTCATTAGCTGTGAGGAGGTGGGGCCTGGTTGGAGGTGCGTCGCTGAGGATGTGACCTGGAAGGTTGTATTATTGTCCCCAGCTTCTCCCTTCTCTACTTCTAGACTGCATGACAGCAGCTTTCCCTCAGCCTAGGCCTTTCTAGGCTGCCTTGGAGCCAGCCAACAATGGACTAAAACCATAAGCCAAAATAAATCTCTGCTCCTCTAATTTGTGGGTGTTAGGTGTTTTGTCACAGAAAAGTAAGACAAATGTGAAAACGTTTGTGAAAGATGTAGGACTTGATGAAGTTGACGGAACTGATGGACTCGCTCTGCTCCAGATCACACATGTGGAGACTGATAGGTGGGTACTGCTGGGATCGGACCAATAACTGCTCACAGGACATAGCAATGGAGACTGAGGCAGGCCTCTCAAAAGAGTATTTGGATATGAGAAAGTTCAAGAGAATTCCTTGATGAATTCCTGGGACATATTTAAGTGATCCTTTTTGTGGTCATGTTGTAAAACTCAAGCATCAGGTGATACGATTTCTTCAAGTTTATCCCGAAGTACAATTTTGTCAGAAAGTTACACCAAAAGCTGCATGATTTTTAATTTCATTGAATCCTATCAAATTTTTTTTGTTTTCCCCATGTACCATGAAATGGTTCCTATTTTACGTGGGTGTGCTCTAGCGCTTTTTCTTTAACCCACTACCCTTTGATAATGTATATGTCCTATATTTCATATTGATATCAAGAAGGTAGCTGTTGATCTTTAATTATGTACTTCTGATTCCAAATTGCAAAGTTCCTAGAGAATTATCATTTTACAACTCTTCTCAATTTTTTTTGATCAGGTTTGTAGATATGTGTCCACGGTGACCCCTGGGGAATAGAATTGTGTTACAGATTGAGTAAATTTTGATTAACCAGGAAGAACTCCCTGTGCAGAGTAACTCAATACTGTTTTGAAAAATGAGAATGTCATTGAAACCAAAGGGCATAGACATGAAATAGATGAAGTCTGGGTTATTTATTGCATGCCTCTTACAGATAAATTTTTATAAAAATATTACATGGTTTGAATAATTTGTGACTATGCATGCTTCTGTTTCCAGGCATTTTAATTGTTAATGACCCAGTAGCATAAGACCCCATCCAAGCCATTTTTATACTGTTTGGTAATCTGGAATGAATTATCAAATTAACCTTTGTTTTTGTTTATTTTCCTGTACCAGGAATCCGACTGGTGACCTTTTGCTTGCCAGGCAGATGCAGCACCACTGCAAATTAACCTTTATAACTATATTTTTGGGGTTTGTCCAGCAGAAGGGAGTTAATGTCCATTTGAACTGTGGAATAATGAGCCGCATCTCACTGGGACTTTGACAATCAAATTCAGGGACTAAGATTTAGACATGTCTCCTGTTCAGTTACCCTTTCATACATCTTGCCTCAACATTTTTTAAGGCTTAGTATCAATGGTAACATAGGCTGGTTGGTAGGGTTACCATATAACTTAGCACTCAAACTGTGGCACTTTTAAGAGGGGTTCTTCTAATAATTACATTGTGATAGCAGCTGTAAACAAGGGTTATCCAAGCCAACCAGAACTTCTGGCCATTGGACCTACTGACAATCCACTGTTACTCAGCCAGAGATCCCGACTCATCATTTACAGTCTTCCTTGAGCATTCATCTCTATTCACCTGACACCCAAGGCCAACCATATTAGAACACAGTGACCAGTACAAACAGGAAGTGGCAAGCTGTGCTATCAGAGGGCCACACAGGGTCCAGTTCTTTTGTGTGGTTTTTTTTTTTCTCATTGAGTTTATTGGTACATTTTAGGTATACAGTACAGTTACATTCATCATTGGGATCTTGTACCTTTACATGACAGGTCTTGGTTCTCATTTTTTCCCCTTACCCCTGCTCTTCCTTCACCCTCTCCTCCCTTCCCTATTTACAAATACTTTATTTCCATTTTTTTTGTTTTCTCATATTTTTTTCTTTTCCCTTATTACCTTTCCCCTACCCTTCCCATTTCCCCTACACCTTTAGCCCTTTTCTTCCTATTTCACATTGTCAATTATACCATTAGGATCTTACTTACAATTATAGTTTTCACACCCGAGAAATTATTCAGTATTTACACATGTGTGACTTATTTGTTTCACTTAGGAGCATATACTCAATGTGCATCCATTTTCCTATGAATAATTCCAATTTCACATATGGCTGAGTAGTATTCCATTTTATAGAAAAACCACATCTTCTTTATCCAGTCTCCAACTGGTGGGCAAATGGGCTGTTTCCAAGTTTTAGCTATTACAAACTGTGCCACTGTAAACATAGGTGAGCATATATCACTGTGGTATGATTCTTTTAATTCTTTTGGAAAGATACCCAGCAGAGGGATGGCTGGGTCAAGTGGAACCTCTAATCCTAGTTCCTTGTGATATCTCCATATTGATTTCCATAGTGGGTGCACCAGCCTGCACTCCCACCAACAGTGGAGAAGGGTTCCTTTCTCCCCACAGGGTCCAGTTCTTTTGGACCCCTGCTTCTCCTGCCTACCCTCCTTGATTAAAACCTTGGTAAGAAGTCAAGGCTGAATGACATTCATCAAGGCTGATGAAAATGGGATAAATCCCATCTAAGAGCCATGTATGCATGTGACACAGTAAAATGCATGTGAAACGATAACTGAGAAACTCTGATGCAATCATGCCATGGATTCTGCTTTCCTTAGAGGTGAAAACCATTTCACTAAGGTTGATAAGTAGAGATGCTCTTTAGGCCTCAGTTCGTCCATATGTAAAATGAAGATGATAATAACCTTTACCTAATGGGTTGTTACAAAGCCAAAGGCTGTTCATCTATCCACATCTAGTCTTTCTTTCTTCCCTTTTGTGATACAATTTGCCAAGTTTTAATTGACACATTAAACTAGTCATTCTATTTACCAGCTTTTCTGGTGAAACTGGCACACACGACTCCCCGATCATGTTCCATGAAGCCTCAGGTCCTCTCTCCTCCCTTCTTCTCCATTTCTGTTAGCTAGAAAATGGCTCCATGTAATTCTGTACTAACACATGAGCGAAAAGCCAGCATTTATCTCATTTAAGATACTGTATTTGGGGGCCTCTAATGGCACAGTCATAAATCAGAAGTAGTGACGATGGTTTTGGAGTCAAAAGGTGCCTGTTGTAGTCCTGCTCGGTTGGTTGCATGTTCAAAAGCAGCTCTGAATGTGTCTTTGAAATATAGGTAGAAATAAAAAAAGGTGACTGCTGGCAGAGTGACTCATGCCTGTAATCCCAGCATCCCAGCAATTGGAAGGCTAAGGCAAGAGGATTACCATGAGTTCAAGGCCAGCCTGGGCTGCATAGTGAATTAAAGGCCAGGCTGAACTGCATAGTGAGACACTGTCTCAAAAATCCAAAAAAAAAA
>NW_022900915.1:21959355-21983227 GCF_012274545.1 Fukomys damarensis
TCAGTCTGAACTGCATAGTGAGACACTGTCTCAAAAAAACAAAAAAAAAAAAAAAAAAAAGTGGTCATTAACTATATTCCCATTTTCTGTCTGAACCAGAGTTCATTTCTATGATTTCATTAATTACTTGGGCAAACATTTAAGGAGCCAGGCAGTAGTCAAGGTTTGGAGTGAGGTAGCATTGTATAAGATACCGAAAGTGTTCAACCCTCATGTGGACTGAGTGAGTAAACCAGTTTGAAATATGTAGTGTTGAGTGACTGTGAATATAAGCCAATGTTTTGGAGAGGGAGGGGCCCGTTGTAGGGTACAAGCAAAAAGGGACCCTTTTTTGTGAGACTGAGTAACAAAAGGAGCTAATTCACGAAATCTGAGAGAAAGGGATTCCAGTTGAAGACCTGGGGAAAGAACCTCTGAGGTAAAGACAAACTCTTTCAAGGAACAGAAAGAAATCTAGGGTGGCTGGAGCAGAGTGAGAAAATGATGGATGGTGAGAGATCAGATCAGTGGTAGGTGGGACAAGATCGTCCATATAGTTCATAGAATTAATTCCAAGTATAGTAAAATCATTGGAGGGCTTTAAACAGTAATGATACGAAGACAGCACCTGATACAGACTTTCTCCGATGCAAATGCTACATGTACTTAAGTGCAGGCAGAGCATATGAAAATATAACCTATTTTTATGAGTCAGGCAAATGCTTAAAATAGGGAAAAAGTTCTAGCCACTAGTTATGAGAACATATGTGGATATTACTAAGAAATATATTTGAATCCAAAGCGGATGTCATTGCTAAGTCCTTTGTTCTTATTTACAGACATTAATAGATTGGAATCTGCTGTCAGGAACACCTGGCTTTGAATCCCAGCTCCTCTTCCACTAGGTGTGTGACCTTAGGTATTCTGCTTCTGGGAATTTCATTTTCAACCATAAAATGTGGAATATAATGTCCATCTCAACAGTGTTATACGGCTTCAATGAGATACACGTAAAGTGCCAGGTACACTGTAAATACTCAAAAATGGCCTATGTACTTGAAGTTTGTGTACAGTTCTGCAGTTCACTGGAGAAATCAGAAGTCCAGTCTGTCACTCCACAGCGGCTCTGGGAAGGGAGCTGAAGGCTCCAGGACTTTCCTGCCACCCCTGACTCGGCCTGCTAAAATTCTCTGCTCTCTCCACCAGGCCTGCTTCTCCCACTGACTGCCCCTCTTCTGAACTCCTGTCACACTGACAGTCCACCACACTTCCACACATGATTTAGCTTTTATCTTGATGATTTATGTGTTTATGCCTTGTTTCTCCCTTTTGGGGAAGAGCTTCTTGGGAGAAGTAACCACTTACATTTCACTTGTGTTTTCCAAGGTGTTTTCATTTAGGAGAGGTGTTGAACAAGTGCGTGCTTACTGAGTGAGAGATGAACCAAGAGATGAACAGAACATTCAGTTAATCGCCTCTCCCTTGATCTTCCTTCTTTGTTGCATGTCTTCCACATGCCCTAGGATCCCTTGTTCACCTTTCTCCTCTCTGTTCTGTGCCTCTAGAGTCTACATTAGCTGTCTATCTTGCCTCCCGGCTCCTGACAGTTTCCAGCCGATTAGAGGCACTGGCAGGAGATTGGAGGGTAAACAGAATGTGAGCCCTGGATAAGAAAGTGCTCTTTGCGTAGTTGTTCTTCCTGGGTTCCCATAATTGTTCTGTCTCATCAAAGGTCTAGAAGTGGTGACTGCTACTAGCCCTGGGAATTTCCTTGCTAGTTCTGAACACTCAGCCTATGCCATTGTAAGTAGTTTGTTTTAAAAATTCTGCTCACTACCCAGTTTGGATTTGGTATTTTTCCCCTGAAGGCCACTGATACAGTCTATATATACATCGTCTAGTAGTATACAGTGTCAGATGTACTATAGACCTAATGTATCCTGTTCTAAATTAGGACTTGGACTTATCATCTAAGCAGATTCCACCATCTCCTTGGTAAATTTTCATTGTTGCTATGATTTGGGCAAAGAAATTCAGATGCTGTTCATTGTCTTAAACAACTGAGCAAGTTGTTCATAGGAATTATAGAACTTAGCAGACATGAACCATTGCTGATAGTTAAATGATTTTTAACAGGAATAAAATAAAATGTCACTTAAAGGAAGAAACTAAAAATAGTTTTCAAAGTGTGTATTGTGTAAGAGGATTTTTTTTTCTTCTTCTCTACACTGAATTGCCAGGCTGTGGGTGTTGAGAACTTCAGAAGATTTGGTTTGTAGTGCTTAGATGGTGGGTGGCAAAAGAAATTCTCTGTGGAAAAAGCAAATTAACTCCAGTATCTCTTGTTTTAACTGTGAATTGTAGCATGTAGGATTAAAAAAAAGAAATTGGCATAGGCAAGACCACTCGGCAGTTCCAAAGGGAGGACAGGTTACTTGTGCATTGGTGTTCCCTGGCTCTCCCCTCCTGGCGTGTAGACTACCACCTTGATGACTTAGAACTGATTCCCACAAAGAATGGACATTCGCTGTTCGGTATGATCTTGGAAATGACCAAGGAAGTTCAATAAACTGAGATTTCTATATAGAAAACATAAAATATTCTTTACTTAGGACGATTCATCCATCTAATGATGAACCGTGTTATTAATAAAGATCAGTGAGAAAGCAAAAGGAAATGGACATGAAAAGGCTTCTGATCAATCACTCGGGGAAGTTACATTTCATTGACACCAACTTAGTAATGTTCAGACACCATTTTCAGATTCTCGATTTGACAACATTGTACCCCCATCACCCCCTGGAGCACCTCGTTGTTCTATGTAGTGAGTAGCCCTTCTCAACTTTGCACTAGTCACGCCACCTGCTCCTCTCTCCCACCTTCTCTGCTTCATGCGGGGTGCTGTTTAGTGGCCCATAGCTTGGTTTGCTGAGATTAATCCAAATGACTTTCCCCCAAGATAAACGCAGTTCACAAACTCAAGTATTCATCACTCTGTTGAGTGATGAGGAGCGGAGAGGATCTTGTGCTCAGCCAGGAGGGCCAGGTGCTGCATGCAAAGTCTTTGCAGAGAAAGTGAGAAGTACTGACAAGTTGGGTCATGCATCTCTCTTCTTCTTCCCAGTTCAGGCCGATTATATTCCTGATTTACTCAACCAAGATTCTAAGCATTGGGGATACAGTGGTACCTTGGTTCACAAACTTAATTCTTTCCAGCATGTCTTTGCACCACATTGCAACCAAAATTGTGGAAAGAATTTAAGTTTATGTACCAAGGTACCTCTGTATATCCTCCAGCCAATCAGTGTTATATCTCATTACAGAGAAGGAAGTTGGATAACGAACTAACAACTACAGAAGTCCAACCACCTTCCTATTCCTGATTTCAAAGAAAAACAGTGGAAATGAATTATATGAAAATTAAAGCCATGCCCTGGGCTACCACCCCTGATGCCATACACAGACACATGCTATCCTAGAAATATGTGAGGCCAGACTTCAGAAAGCAGTCTACATTTCAGATTCTTTATGGGACTGCAGTTAACAGAATTAGTATCTGATGTGTGAACAGGACTCAGTCCTCCTGAGCACTTAGGAGCATTCCAGAGATTGCTGGAAGGGAATGTTTACATCTGCCCTTAGAAACACAGTTGAAGTTTAACAACCTTCGGCAGCAAATGTTGTTTTTGCATCGTATAAACGCATTTTATCTTGTATTGTTCTCAGGAAGAATTGAGGTCACTACCCCTTGGAGAGATCCCAAAGCCAAGACCAAAGAAAACAAGTCTTGGGCAGGGAAAGAGAGAGGGAATGAGGTCTCTGGCGACAAAGATGTTATTGTTGCTGTTACTCTAATTGTAGTGTCGGGGAGCAGAAGGTCTCATGTGGATATTTGGCATCTTAGAATTCTATGATTATAAGTACTTCCTGCACCAGGGAGTCAGCTGGGGAGTTTATAAAAGGACATACATAGGCCCTGCTCACCTTGGATATTCCAATCAGTAAAGTCTTACGTTGGGCATAGGAATCTTCAGTTCATAGTAAAATTTCAAATGACTAAACTGTAGCTAGCTGCAAGAACCATTAGTCCGGGCCAGCTTCACCCTGCAAATCAGAAGAAATGGCTTCCCATAGAAACATCAGTGCTACAGAGTTCCCAAGATAGTGGTCTGGGTACAACTGGTATCCTGCTACTATAATGCTAAAATCAATCCCTTTGCATCTTCAAACTTGGATCCTGACTCTGCCCCCAGGAAGAGCACAGGACCTATTTGCTCATTGATTTTCCTTCAGTCATTTATTTTTGTAGCTAGAAGTAGAGAAGAGGGACAGCTCCTTAGCTTTTTTCTTTCTGTCTGTGGAAGAGTTTCTGGACACCACCCAAAATGATGAATATCTAAAATACAATTTCCAAGTAGTCACGTTTGTTGTGTAGCTTTAATAATTTGGACACATCCCTTGTAATACCCACACCTCAGAATGGCCAGTGAGCTCCTCTCCAGCTTCCTGAACCTCTCTGCTCTTCCTTGAATATGGACATCTATATTTCTGCCTTCTCTAGGACGTGACTCTTGAGTAGATTTATGGCACAGGAATGGTGTTCAAGTCCTCTCATAGAAAGGCCTGCAGCAGACATGAAAAATCAGACAGGTGAAAGACAAGTATGTGAAATGACATACAGTATGTTCACAGGAAGTGTTTATACAAAAAGGCAACAGGAACCTATGATTTCATGTAAACAGAGTCCACTCATACATACCTTGATCCTTGACTCCAATAACACAATGTAACAGATGTCCTAGATGTTAGAGAGGAGCAGAGCTGTCAAAGTGGGTCTATAATTTTTGTCAATGGACACATACTCTGCTTCTGTCTACAAACTATATTAAAAAGATTATTAGCATTGCTTTGTAACTAAGCATAAATACTCCAAAGATACACTACAAAAAAAGTGTCAGCAGAGCTACAGAAACGAAATAGAGATTCATTGCTGCCAAATTCAAGTGCTGGGACGGGTCTAGGTACTCTAGTTAATCATCTTTAAAGTTAAAATAAGAGCTTGACATTCTGATGTACGCATAGGGATACAGGCACCTGTGTGCCTGAACACATGATCCTGAGTTAATGAAATATTTGGGGGTAAATAGCAGTTAATCAAAATATATAGAAATTTTACAAAACAGATTATTGTTAAGGCTAGTTTTTCCTGTTATTGAAAAGAGATAAAAGGAGACTGAGGAGGCCAAACAAGTCTTCAATACGTTTGGGGGCTTTTTTCCCCCAAAGTTTACTTAATAGAACGTGTTTGCAGTACATAATGATCACATTGCTTGTGGGGGTACACGTGCATCATACATCCCAGTTGTTTGCGTCCCCTTCCCCTCCTCTTTCTCCCCCTCCTTCCATTTCTTGGTCCCCTTCCCTTTTGCAAAAGATAAAAATATAGCTCCATAGCTAGGCCCCTCAGGTAACTAAAAGGCACGGGCTGGTTCTTAGCTTTGGCTACTTAGAGAGCAGCACGAGTCTACGGTAGTTGCTCAATGTGAGACAATATAATCACGGAACAGCTAAACACAATCTGCTATGCTCCCATGGGCAGCAGGAATGGAAGCATCTGTCGCACTCTGCTATTAACACGTGATACAGGCTGAGGCATCTAGGTACATATGAAGGAACAGGGAAGTGTCACCATTAAGGCCTGGGAAACACATGGCATGTTCATTTAAACACGTTTTCTCCTCGGCTTGGGTAGACAAGTGCTCTTGCTATACTTTAATTTGTAAAGTATATATTTTTGAAGTGAGACTGTCTATCACATTAAAAATTTAATAGTAGTTCTCTGTTTCTTAAAAACGATTTATCTCTCAGGCAGTACTCTCTGAGCCAAATAACCAATTTTATTTGGAAATTGAAAAATGACAGAGGATTATTTTTTAAAGCCATTTTTCTTATGCTGATATAACCTCTGAAGTCAGACTTACGATGACACAGAGCAACGAAATTGTCGTCTATTTTTGTCTTTTGAAGAGGACCATCTAATGAGACGTTAGATAATGCCTTGATGACCATGATTCTAAAGTGGATGTGATTATTCCATCTACTTTTGGAAATATGATTTATAGCTCCCTTCTGCTTATTTTTCAATCTGTATGACTATTGTTTCCTTTTAGAGGTTATATATATATATTTTTTAAAAAAGAACCAAACCATTTTACTTAGTGTAAAATCAGAAAAATAAATTGGCAAGCTGGTGAGAACAATTTGAGGTAGGAAATCTATTCAGGGAACATAAATTTCAGATCCAGGAATATTTGTCCTGGGTTAGCATATATTTTTGTCTTTATGGCCTATGGCTACCTCCCTTAGGGAAGTACAGAGAGGCCTGAACATAATCCAGCACTTAGAGTACTAAGAGCAGCCTCCTGGCTTTGGTAATATTCACCTTCAGATTCCAAGGTACATCATGGTAGTTGAGGACTGAGAAGAATTCAGAACTCACACCCACCTTCTAAATCTTTACTTTTCCACATCTAAGGAACAACTGCACCCTCAGCCATTTGTATGTTAATACATATCTGGTGATATGGGGTAGCGCACTTGCCTAAAATGCTCACAGGCTATGGGTTCAAGTCCCAGCATTGACAAAAAAAAAAAAAAAAAAAAAAAAAAAAAAAAAAAAGACTTGTTATTGCCAAAATGAACTTGTTCTAAGACTGGCATTTGGGGTCCTCCGCAGATTGAACATGGCTTTTTTCCCCGTCCCTTTCTCCAGCTGTTCTTGAAGTGTGTCAGCCATGTATTTTACCAAATAGAAAACCCATCATATTTTCTTTATCCAAGATCTCCATGTCTTTGGTCATGTGATTACCTCTGTCGGGAGTGAACCTCCCGTATTAGAATTATACTTACCTTGCTTGGGCTTGGTCTCCATCTCCTCTATTAAATTGTTTCTATTTAGAAGACAAAGGGACAGTCTCTCTCCTGTAGAGTATCACTGCTATCCTTAACAGCACCAGGATGGGCTGTCTGCAGGCCTGCTGCCTCCTCACTAGTTTAGCTGTTCTTGGAGGTGCTTAGTGCCTACTGTTCTGATCCTTCACATTCCCCAACACACACCTGGCACAGAGAGGCTGCTCCAGAAAGCTTGGCTCCGTCCATTACTGCTAATCTGTTTTGAAAAATTGAGGGTGAAGAGCCCCAGCCCAGACAGTGCCAAGGGGAGAGGACAACCTCTGGGTGCTGTCAGTACTATAGCACAGGTTTACCTCCAGGAGGCGCCCTTGTATCCCAAGCAGTGTCACCTTGATTCAGGCAAGTAGAACTGTTATTTTTAAGGAAGGTTCCTCTTCCTGTGGCCAACCATTCTCGGGGCCTGGGCCATTTACAAGAGGTCCAAGCTTCCTTTGCCTGGCTCTTATCACAGCATCGAAACTCACTCAACTGGAACTACCCTGAGCAGCAGCAGCCCCCTTCTTGGCTTGTGATCCTTGAAAGCATTTTGAATTGGTCATTCCCCTTGGCTGAGCTTTAGTTCTGTGTGTTCCTGCTGCTTACCCTTCACCACTCTCCTGCGTCTACACCCCTCTAGGGGATTTTTCCATCTGAGGAACCCCAAACTCCTCTTCTCCGACCTACCCTACCCATGATCTTCAGCCATAGTTGCGGTTTCTGGCAATTGAACCACTCTGGTACCTTTTCACAAAGGATCCATTTTTCCTTTAAACTTTGAAATCATGGAGAGGGTAAATATAGCCAGAGGCACTTTATCAGAGAAAGACTTGTAAGTATTATAAGTATTATTATAATTTATCATAAAAGACATAATATTTATGATTGTGCTTTATTACTTTTTATATCCATCTCCCCCTCATCCATTTATTCATACGATAATGAATAAATTGGGTGCCTACAGTGTATGGGGCACAGTAAGAAGACACAGATTCTGCCTTTGTGGAGAGGCAAAAGGAAGACTGACAATAAGCAATAAACCTAGTAGATAATATACGGGGTGGAAAGGGGAGGTAAAAATGATTAATATATATGTTCCAAAGGGACTGTAATTATTACATACCACAAACATATCAAAAAGAAAAAAAAACTAGTAGATAAGTAAGTGGAATCATTTGCTATGAGTGAAAGGGTAGAGCAAGAATTTGGCATCAGGAATTCTGGGACAGAATGGGCAGGTCGTAGGGGCTCTGGCAAATAAATAGTAGATGGAGCCCGGGGGAATTGGTGAGCAAGAGCACAGGTACTGGACAGGAGAGGGTCTGTGGGGCTGGGGAGCTGTCAGAGAAAGGTTCAGCAACAGCAGCCTTGTGCAGAGTGACCAGAGGAATAGGCCCTGTGAGTCACTGTATAACATGTCAGGTTCTTTCTTGTTTTAATAAGAGTAAACACATTTTCCTTTACTGTAAAAGAAAATAGAGGATGTTTTGAGGAGATTGTCCTAAATGGGGATGCGAAATCTTCCTCACTTGAAAGATTGCCTTGTAGGAGACACACCAGTCGTATGAATGCACACACATGTGTTTTGGGTAGCCCTAGAAAGAAGACTAAGGAAATAAAAATGAAAGTTATTGGAGTGAAGATGGGTTTGGGATTCAAACAAAACATTTATTAAGCACCACTGTGTGCACAAATAGTAGCAATCTGGTGAACAGCAGGACAAACAGCATCAGGACTAGAAAAGGCCCCTTGCAAAGTGGCTACCTAAAGTTCCTGGAGGAAAAGTTGGAGATCACAGAGAACAATGCTTACGGCCTCATATATGTCCATGACTAAATAAAGGAAGGAAATTCAGGACTGTCATTCTATGGGCACCATAACTGTTTGGGTAGAAGTCATGGCTCCTATGTCATGGTACAACAAACGTGCCCGCAGGGGTGAAGGCGTAGGCTGTGAATTGGGTTATGGCTAGTTATAAAACTTCAGAAATTTGACAATGGGGCGACGTGGAGGAAGAACATCGGAATAATGATAAAGGGGAAAGCAGATGAGAGCTAACCCTGCCTAGTTCATCCATTAGAAAAAACTATTTGCTTACAACTTACATAGACTACTGGATGGACAAACTTGCCAGAAAAGCAGAAGGAAGCATGATGCCCTCGCTTTTGCAAATTGCCTCGAAGCTGCCTTCTGATCCTTACTCCACTGGGAGAGTTTTGAGAAGCAGTGGAGCAAGTGCTGCAGCCCCGGTCTTCACTCTTCCTGCAGTGAGCAGCGTCACTGTATTTCCACCACTAATGTGGGCAGAACCGTGGAGCAGGGCTGCATATCCTCAGATCCTGAACCCTTTTATCCTTCTAGTGTCCACTTCCTTTGCTTTCCCCGCCCCTCATCATCAGTTAGAGTCACGGGGAGCTGCTTCCTCCATTCACCAGCCTCGGCCCCATCCCGGAGGAATCCTGGGGCTGATGGGATAATAAAAAACCAAAAGTTGTCAGGAGGTCAGGAGACTAACACTGAAAGGTGTCTGTTAAGATTCAAAAAACACAAGGCCATTTATAATCTAGTCAAGAGCAGTTTTCCAGGAGTGGTATGTCAGGCTGAATTTGGGTGGAAGATTGAATGAAATAAGGAATCGAAGACAGCAAGTTCTAAGAAAACCACTGTGAAAAGAAGATTTGGGAGAGCCCTTTAAAATTTAAGACAAGAAGTTTGAGCATGTATAAATGTCAGTGGAAAAGAGCCATTTGCGAGTAACAATTGATGACAGGAGAGAAAAGGAACAATCAATAGCACGAGGTCCCCATCCCAGTTGGGATTTTAATAGAAGATGATAAATGGTTTGGGCCTGGCCTTTTGGCCTGTAGCTGAGGTCCAGCTAACAAGTTCAGGTTTTTGGCTGCCCCATCAGAATCGGAAAGCTTCAGCACCACCATTAAGTAGAATCCTAAATCATTGGTACCATTAAACAAAGCTAGGAGAAATGACGGGTCATCTGCACCTAAAGTTATATGGATGAGAAAAAAAAACTCCCTGTGCTCTAATGTGTATGTAACATTTTCTTAATGTCCTCTGAGGTCTATGACTAATATTATGATAAACCACTCTAACCATTTCTGAAATTCATTTCCACATTAACGTTATCCAATTGATTTTCATTATCCTGGGAACTGTCTTTCCTCCCAAGATCCACTGCATTTGCTCTGCCTTTAATTATTTTAAAAAAACAAGTGTCATCTCAAAGCAAGACATTTACAGAGGCATAAATTAGTTTGACCCAAACTCGGAACTCTGTGATTTCCAGAGGGCTCAGCTGTGACCAATAGCCACCCAAGCCAAAGAGATAATGCTGCATGTCACAGTGATGGAAAAGAGAATATTCTTAGCGAATAGAGATGAAAAACATTGACCAGCTGCAGAAGCTGACAATTTGCCATACATAAATCTGGAGTCTCAGGATGAAACTAACAAGAGCGTCCTTGACACAAAGGTGTACACGAGCAGAACTGGACAACAAAAGAGACTCCTGGACCAGGTTGTAAGGTGCAAGCTCCCAGGCATAGTGGGCCTCATGTCCTCAATATTTCCTTAGTGGTAATTATTAGTCATTGGTATTAGATCTGGTAAATTAAGAGGACAGTTATAGATGCTAGTTTCATATATGGCTCTCACTGCACTGTGGATCCAATATTTCCAATGCTGCCTTCTTGCAAGAGCTTGCTTTAGCACATTTCGTTAGTAATCACAACACTACTGAAATTGAGTTCACTCAGGCTTGTTGTTTCAGGCAAGATTCTGTCACTTAGATGGAATCTGCCTTATGTTTAAGAGCGCTACATGTTACACTAGAAATTGATTTCCATTTTTTAGGAGAATACTTTCTAAAGTTCAGTGAAGCATTTATAATTCTTCCCAGAGTACCGTATTTTTATATCTATAAATAATACGAAAGTTGGGTCATATGCTTTATGGATTCAACATGATATAAGCCAGTAAAGAAAATTCTACTGTATTAAAAATGGACCAGAGGACTGAGGACGCAGCTCAGTGATATAATGCTTGTTTAACAGGTGCAAGTTCCTAGGTTTTATCTCTAAAATCTGGAGTTCATAAAGTAGACACATCAAAATTTGGGCAGCTATGATACTAACTCTTGTTGCAAGAATCTTTTCTGATTTTCTTAAGGCTTTCCATCAGTTAACTAGATGTGAACTATTCCTGACTACTTCACTTAGGAAAGCCATCTTACCTATGTGAACAGTTGCTTTGGTTTGCTGTCTGGTGAAAGTCCCTGATAATTTTGTCAAATGTATTCTCCCTGCAGCCACTCACACCAGAGAACTGGAAGGTGCTTTCTTTGTGTGAGCCATCATGCAAGACAAAGGGAATTCTATTGGGCACCACTGTATCCAGCTCTGAATTTCTAGAAAGGCTGGGCCTGGAGCCTTCTGTGAGCAATTGGATGAGAGGTAGCCCAGAGCACTCTTGAGTGGACCACTCTGCTGGAACCTGTCCTCCTGCCACTTTTGGCATTGACCCAGGGCTTTCTCAGAAAATCATTCAGGACAGTATGTGTTCAGAACAGTTGGGCAAAGACAAACAAAAGAACAAAGCAAATGTTTTTATTTAAGTTCTTTCAGAATTTGATCCTGAGACAAGGAATTAAGTCCAAGTAGTGCTTGCTTTGGCAGCACATCTACTAAAATTAAGTCCAAGTAGTTTGTTAAGAGGCTGACCCCGTGAAGCCCAGTGGGGAAGTACTAGGGACCCGAAAGAGAGAGAAGGAAGCCAGCCGGGGCATATACCTTCATGGTGAATTGGGGCTCAGTCATGCTGGGGATCTTGGGACAGTGCATAGAAAACACTAGAGGGATAGCACACCTTGGAAGGGAGTTGACAAGCTGGCGTATTGGACCATCAGCTTCCCATCCATCAGTGCTTCCATGAGCATTGACTTGCTCTTCCAGCTTGCCTGGTGTACAGATCCTGCAGCAAGAAAGAGAACATGCACAGGCAGAGAGTGGTAGGTACTGGCAGCAAGCTAATATTGATGTACAGTGATGATGCCAGATTACATGGGCAGAGAGCAGCTGGGTCTCATGGGCCATCAGGAGAGTGGGAACTAGGTCCTTCCGTGATGACACAAGACTTGAGAGAATTGCCTCCATTGGAAAGGTGAGGGAGATGGTAGGCCTCCTCTTTATGTCCCCTAAAAGCCTTCTCTACTCCCCCTCTCTCCCCTCCCATTCTTCTGCTCTTTCTCCTCATTCTGTGACCTTCTCCCCTTCCCACCCTCACAGCTGTTGGTGAGTTCCCCATAACCCCAGGATTCCAATGAGAGAGACAGCACTGGAGGTGCTTTCAGACAGATGTAACAGTTGGGTTGCCTGTTTTAGAGAAATAGACAATAAAAAGACTAGAATCTGTCTCTAGAAAACACTCAATGTTTCATTGATGTCCTTTGGTCTTAACATACGTGACTGGGAGCAGTCAGCATGACACATAAGGATGGGCAGCCAATGTACACATTTGAAATTAAAAGTCAAAACATCAGAGTAAACTCACTAGCTTGTGTCTGATGGAGGGAGAACCATTTAAAAGTGGCCCACGTCACCAAGGCTGACTATGCCAAGATCCAGTGAGCAGGGGGTTGACGTCAAGGAGGCCTGGCCCCAGGCAACAGAGACCCTGCAGGTGGAATAGGAGCTTTAGGCAGAAAGCGGAGCCTCAGTCCCAGGGCCACCAAACATCACCGACTCCTCCCTGAGCTGTGACATGCCTGTAACTCTCAGAGTTCACACTTTGCCTCTTGCTGCCCTACACTTGGAGTCCCTATTTCAGGACCAACTCTCATAGTGACTCAAATGAAAACTGAAAATCAATAGAATTTATAATTCCGTAAAAAAAGAGCATCAAAGATGAAAAGATATACTATTTTATGAAAGAATATATATTGAAGGTCAAATAAGTACATGAAAAGATGCTCACCCTCATAAGAAGGATATGAAAATTTAAACCAATAAGATACACTGTGTACCCCCTGGGATGGCTAAATTTTTTTAAATGGACAGTACCAGATGCTGACAAAGATTGGAAGCAACCAGAAGTCTTTTATTCTGCTTGTAGTAATTTAAAATGGTACAGCCATTTGAGAAACCAAGTAGCAAGTCTTTATAAACTTCACACTTGCCGTGTGATTCTGCAATCCCTTCCCTAGGTATTAACAAAAATAGCTAACTATGGTCCACAAGTAGAACCTACACAGCAGCCTGAGTTACAGTCTCCCCAAATAGCATTAATAGTAAAAAGTTAAACAAGTTGTGTAATATCTCTGCAACAGAATGCCACTTAGGAATTAAAAAAAGAAAACAGAGGCAACACCATGAATGAATTGTAAAATCATTATGTTAACTAAAAGAAGCCAGGCACAAAATGTTACTGTATGGTTCTATTTAAAGGAAATTCTGAAAAAGGAAAATTCTAGGAGGAAAACAGATCAGTGTTTGCCAGGGACTGGAAGTAGGTTTGAGTCGACTATGCAAGGGAAGGGGAGGGAACTTTCTGGGGTGATAGACATGTTCTACATTTTGATTACTGTGGAGGTTACTCAGCTGTGTAAGTTTTCCAGACTTTAATCTGCATTTAAAAAGAAGCGAATTTTTATATATGCAAATTATACTTCAAACTTGCTTTAATAGAAGATGTGAGGGTTTGGGTGGGGAACGGGAGGACGGAAAGCCAGGTAGTGCTAGAGCTAGGTGAGGAAAGCTGCTAGACCAGTGCCTTCCTGCTCGGGGAGTCTGCAAGAAGACAGAAAGCAGGCTACTCTTTGTGGAGTGGTGTGGGAGGGACACCGACCAGGACTCTCAGACAGTCTTGTGCTTCCGGCCGGTTTCACCTTCCCCAGGGACTCGACGAGCATGTCAGTTCCCAAGAGAGTCCTGAAGGTGTGTATGCAGGAAGCCCCTCTTGGCTACCAGCTCTGCTAACCTGGGTCCTAATCCTGCGCACGCAATTGCCGCTCCCAGAATCACTGTGTTCTCATGACAACATGCTCGGCTTTTGGACTAGAAGGCACAAGGTTAGGGTCTTTCGAGGTGATTCTAGGCTGGCTTTAGACAACATACAGATTCGTTCATTTTTATTTCTCTGTAGTGATTTCGACCTACTAATGCTTGGTTGTGTCATAAACTGGAAAAGAGAAATGAACGGAAAGCAGGGGTCTCGTCAAAAGTTGAGGGTTGTGGATTCTCCGGTTGCCATAGATTTTTCTGTCTTAAGTGCACATGTCACTCATTTCAATCCTGCCTCCAACTTTCACCTGAATCGGGAGGAAAATGTAAAATTCTGTGGCAGTGACTGCCAACTGGGCAATGTCGCAAAAGAGGCCATGTAAACAGCTGTACAATTTCATCAGAAGGCAATTCGGAGGAATTTAGTGGAATTCCTACAGGACTATTGGCTATAGACATGTACATAGGCCTGGGCGTTGCCTTTCTCATCCACACTTTTGTGCCTACCTCTCGGTAACAAACAGAAAGAGTTCCTATAATCTCTTAATGAATACACGTGTTTTGTGTATTGTAACCCTTCAGTTAGATGATGCATCTTATCCATCTAACCCAAACGCAGTTTTGCTGGTTATATTGTAGGTGGCCTACTGTTGAAATGCAAAGAGGCTTTTCAAATATATGGCTCTATACAATTGCTTTCTCTCTCCAATTGAATTAGTGGAAACCTACTTTGTATTCTACGAGATTTAAGGTTTATTTGCTGTATTTTTTTCCTCTGCCTTTTGTGGAAAAGGGGGAACTAAGAAATTTAATCATCATATATTGAAGGTTCCAAATCATTAGTTCCAACACCAGTCTGACAGATCTGTGTGTTTATACATTTGACAATTTTCTGATTAGGAAGGGAAGATGCTTTCTTGTCAGCAAGGAACTCAGTGCAACTTAGTGAAAAGGGTGCATCACCATGGGAAACGGGCAGAAGTGTGCTTGGTATGGAGCAGAGGAAAAGATATGTAACTTCACTTTACGAAAGATCACTTTACAGAGAAAGCAAGAGGATGTGGAGAAATGGAAACACTTGTGCTCAGTTCATAGGAATTAAAATGGGCAGCTACTCTGAGAGCCATTTTGGCAGTTCTTCAAGAAATGTTAGCTGCATGTAACCCAGAATTTCATTTCTTCATATATATTCAAAAGAATTGAAAACAGGGTTAGAGATGCCTGCACTCTTATTTTTAGTGTAGTATATTCATGACAGGCAGCAAGATGGAAGAAATTCAGTATTTATTGACAGAAGAATGATGAATAAAATGTTTCAAATGCCCACGGTGGGATAGTATTCCACCTTGAAGATGAGTGCAGTTCTGATATATGCTAAAACATGTATGAACCTTGAGGACATCATGTTAAGCAAAACATCCCAGGCTTGAAGAGGTAAATACTATATTCTTTTTAAAGGTGTCTAAATAGTTCACAGAAACAGAATGTAGAACAGTCTTTGCCAGAGACTGCGGGGAGGGGAGAAATGGAGAGTTCTTTCATACTTGCAAGGTGAAAAGTTTCAGAGAGCTGTTTCAAAACAGTGTGGATATACTTAATCCTAATAACTCACACACTGAAAATCATTAAGCTAGTAAATTTTATTATAGTTTTGGAGTTTTCTGTTTTAATCACAATTTGAAAAGAAAAATTTTAAATGGGAAAGGAAGAAGAGAAGAGAAAAGAACAGAATTTGAAGGTGATGAGATTGTGAAGTACAATCACAGGTAAACCGTATATGAGGTCACAGATTTCTGGGAATAGCTTTCTTCCTGTATGCGCTTTATTTGGATAGAAATCAACAGAAACCTCCTGTAAGTGTTGAAACAGGAGTGTGCTGATTGAAAATGACAACTCCCATTCCCTTACTTCTTCAGGGAACAGAGTCAAAAACAATATATGTTAAGGTCACCAGGTGCTAATGCCCACAGGGTAAAGAAACAATGACCTCATAGTCAGGAGCCACAAAGTAATATTTGAAACTTACAGGCTTAAAAGGTAGCAAAGGTTGAGAAGTATGACAGGCGAATTTGTGGAGACTAATAATTTCCTGAAAGTAGACAGGATAAATAAATTTGTATTTTTTCCTTTTTATACTCACAACAGTCATTCACAAGGTAATTTCAAAGAAAAATATGGGTATCCTTGGGTTTCCAACACCAGGCACCTAAACTAGAAAAAACCCTCAAAGGTAAAATAGTGCTATGTTGTCCAGAAAAGGGAGACATCGAACTTCTAGGGTTGTAAATTTATGGAAATGTTACCACTAATGTGAATAACATTTAGAACAGGCATGCCTCATACAATTATGTTTAGTGTGTTTAAAAGTATTTTTGTTTATTTTGTTTCTACTTTCCATTTATATTTATTTGATGGGGTTAACTTCTTCCATGGCAGACAAGTTCAGCATCTCCTATGAATTTTCTGATCATATTTATGTGATAAACATTTCCCACTTGTTTTAAATTTGAGCATAGCCTTTCTTCATAAATCACAAGCTTGTACCCTTTAATCGTTAAAATTGTGAACTTAAGACTGGGGCATCTCCCCAGACCAAGCTTGGGCCAGCTCCAAGTAACAGCAGAAGGAATATGGCTGCTTTCTATCTTCTTTCTGAAGAGCTATTCTTCTCCTCTTGCCTCAGCTGCTGCCCTCTTCATCACTGCCTCCCATATTTACTATTGCTAATGGGAAACTAATAAAGTACTGTTCTTTTTGGAGAAAAGTCATTGGGATAGGAGCAAGAAAATCATTTAAGACCCAGAGAGGTAGCAGTACGGCCCAAGATTTGGACTGGGGATGTTGAGTTTGAATCCAGACTCTGTATGACTTGGACACATTAATTATTCCACTTAAGTTTCCCCATCTGTAAAATGGGCATAATAACAACAGTGCTGTATCAGTCAAGGTTTCCCTAGAGAAGCAGAAGCAGTAGGAGAGAAATAGAAGATTTATTAGGTGGAACTGGCTTATACATTTGTAGTGGTTGGTCAGGCAATCTAAAGACTGTAGTTACTGTTCATAGTTGAAATTTCTCCTTCCTCTCCTCCTGTGTCTGAATCCTGACCCCCTCGGAGTGTCAACAGTAAATTTTTTTAAAAGGAGCATTACAAAAGGAGCATAACACCTACACTTATTTTTAGGAGAGTTTTTATTGATTATTTCAATTTATGAGTTATACAATGTGTATTTAACAGGAAAATAAAATATTAAATTCTTTATATATACTGAGTGTTTTGGATAAACATCAACATTTTTCACCATCAACTGTTGCGTACAATATATAAAAGATAATGAATTCTTATGTGGACTACAATGAAAATACGAACAAAACTCTACCACAGAAATCATCTTTGCTTCAACTATTACACCTGAGGCAGTCTTCACACATGACAACTGTGTGTTCCATACACAGGTCTCACACTAACAGCATATATGTTTTACTTTCCTGTCTTTTTTGGCAGGTCAAACGTGCCACCCCTCTTGCCTTATTATTTTGTCAGGCGCTTCCTATTATACAATGTGCACTTTGTAGGAAGATGAAATATCAATAAAAATATCAAATACATGATGAATAATGAATAAACATCAATGTTTTCAACATCAGGGCCAGGGATTTAGCTCAGTGGTTCCGGCACCTACCTCACTAGCATGAGGTCCTGAGTTTGATCCATGGTACAAAAAAAAAAAAAAAAAAAAAACCACCAATTGTTTGCTTACTACATCTAAAAAATTCCTATGTGAACTATGATAAAAATACAAATAAAACTTCACAGTGGAAATAATCTGTTCTTCAGTGATCACACCTAAGGCAGTCTTCACACATAAAAACAGCAGGTTCCATACACAAGTATTGCTTAAACTGACAGTGTGTATATTTTGCTTTCCTGTCTTTTTTTGGCAGGACATACTTGGCATCTTGCTGGTCTTCCTGTCCTATTAGGAAGATCTTGTGATGTTTCACCTGTTTGTTCACCAGCCTGCTCTAGAATTCTTTTGTGGAGTTCTTTGGGAAGGTGTATATTGTTGTTCTGTTGTAATTCATCTTTTATCAATTTCAATCTTGGTCTTTTAAGAAAATTTCTCCATGATATTTTGTGTGTGTGGTTGTTTTTTTTGTTTTGTTTTTTGTTTTTTGTGTTTTTTTTTGTTGTTGTTGAACTATGGAACAATGTATGCCTGACAAGTTTAGGATTGAGTAAAACACAGTCATTGGCCAGTGTGTTTTGAGTGACATCGTAGTTGCTGCATCACTCCTCAACATCTGCTTACTTTTGTTTTATTATAAAATGTGACCATTTCTGGCTTCATTTGTGTTGAGGATTCACTACCGTCTTCTTTGTTTTGGGGGGCTTTTTTGAGACAAAGTCTTGCTATATTGTACTATACATTTCTCTGTTGTGAACTGGCAACACTTTTTGGGAATCTCTGCTTTGTTTTTGAGATTTGTTCCTGTGTTGGTCAACTGGTGCTCTTTTAGCAAATGTAACACCAGTGAGTAACATCCATGAACTAATTGTTGAAGTGGCATTTTGTTTAATTTTTGAAATAAGTGCAACAAGTTTGTTAACAAGAGTCACACATTTATTACTGCAAGAATAAAGACTGGTGGCTGGGTTCCAGGATAAATTTCTAAATTCAAGGTGTAAAATGTCTTTGCATCTACCAGGGCATATATTTTTATACCATATTTGGAAGGTTTATTTGGACTATATTGCCAAAATCAACCACAAAATGTTGCAAGTTATTCATCAACTGTCATGTATTTGGACACTGTATAAATTGCTTCACAGTTTGAAACAAAGCTTTCAACAAAGGTGAGAATAGCATCCACATAGTTGGGTATTTTTCTTTCTTAGTGAGTCTTTGTTCTCAAAATATAGACAATTTTGAAGGGAAAAAAAATCTCTTGAGCGTCAATATTCTAAAAAACCTCAATGCCACATCTTCATTTCTCCATAAATCCTTTAGATTCTGACAATTAGAATGATAAAGTCCTGCTATGAAGGCTTTTAGTTCAGATAGTGAGGTATCATGATAAATATATTTTTGAGTATTACTATTGGTACTTATAAAAACTTGTAGCTGTATTTTGTTATTGCTGTATTTCACAAAATCTTGTAGCATATCATCCATTACAATTTCACAGTGATGGCATTCTGTCCAATAGGTTTCACCCCTGACAAGAACATAATAATTTCTGACCTAGTTCTCATGTTGGATTGTTCATATGCACGTGGCCATTTTGTAGCTTTCTTTTTTTCTTTAGTCTGGGGAAGGAACTCAGGACCTTGAGCTCACGAGGCAGGCATGGTGTCACTGAGATAATCCCTGGCCCCATTTTGTAGAATTTTTGACTACTCAAATATTTATTTACAAGGCTGGGGGTTTAGCTCGGTGGTGCCAGTACCTGCCTCGCAAGTACAAAGTCCTGAGTTCCATCCCAGTACAAAAAAAAAAAAAAACTTATTTACATTACTGATTTCTTCCTGATCTGAATCAAAGTCCTCGTCCTGTACTTCTCTGTCATGTCTTGCTCCATCTCACTGTCGTGACTTCTTTGGCTTACATGATCCAAGTCATCATTGGCAGCTGAATCAGTCACCTGATGTCTCACTTTCAACTTCATCCCAAAGTGGTAAAAGCAGACTTTCATGCAACATTGTACTGAATTGAGCTGATTCTACTAGAAAGATAAAACATAAATACACAAAAATGTAATACCGTGTATAACGGAGTTAAAACTCACCTGTTGGGCAGATACCCAGCAGGGGGATGGGTGGGTCAAATGGGACCTCTAATCCTAGTTTTTGAGGTATCTCCATACTGATTTCCACAGTGGCTGCCCCAGTCTACAGTCCCAGCAGTGGAGAAGGGTTCCTTCTCCCCACAACCCTGCCAACATTTGTTATTGGTTGATTTCTTGATAGCAGCCATTTTGATAAAACCCTCAGTGGCGTGGAATCTCAGCATTGTTTTCATTTGCATCTCTCGAATGACCAGTGATGGTGAACATTTTTTCGTATGTTTATTTGCTATTTCTATTTCTTTGTCTGAGAAATGTCTGTTCATTTCAGGTGCCCAGTTTTGGATTGGATCCTTAAATTTGGAAGGTCTGATTTTTTAAAAGTTCTTTACATATTCTAAATAGTAGACCTTTGTCTGAGGAAAAGATGGTAAAACTTTTTTCCAACAATGCTGTGCAGAGTCTTTTTAAATAAGATGAGATCCCAGTTGTGGATTCTTTGTGCTAGTTCACATGTGACTTGTTCATAAAATCTTCTCCAGCACTAATGTCTTCAGGAGCTCCACCTAACCTCTCTTCCAGCCAGTTTAGTGTTTCTGTTTTAATGTTTAGATATTTGATCCATTTCAATTTTAGGTTAGTTCATGGTGAGAGATATAGGTCTAATTTTAGCCTTTGGTAAGCTGAAACCCAATTTTTCTAGCAACATTTATTAAAGAGACTATCTTTCCTCCACTGAGGCTGTTTGGCTCCTTTGTCAAAGATGAGGTGGCTGAGTGTGTCTGGAGTTATTTCTGCATCTTCTAATCTGTTCCTCTGAAAGATACAGCACTCTGAAAAAAGAGATCATGCAGGTCTGTTTCTTTACCAGTACCATGATGTTTTTATCACAATAGCTTTGTAGTATAGTTTCAAGTTGGGGATTGTGATACCTCCTGTCATATCTTTGTTGCTTAGAATTGCTTTTTCTGTTCTAGGTCTCTGCTGGTTCCAAATGAATTTTTTGATTATTTTCTCAAGGTCTGTGAAGTATGCTGTTGGGATTTCAATTGGGAGTGCATTGAATCTATATAGAAGTTTTGAAAGTATGGCATTTTCACTATGTTGGTTCTTCCTACACAGGAGCATTTCCAGTTTTTTTTCTATTTTCTGATATCCTGTTTGATCTCTTTTTCCAGAGTGTTGTAGCTTTCAGAACAGAGGTATTTGATTTCTTTTGTTAAGTTGATACCTAGTTTTTATTTGTTTGTTTGTTTGTTTGTTTTTTTATGCTTTTGTGAAGTTGTTTCTCCAGTTCCTCTCTCAGTGAGACTGTTGTTTCTGTACAGGAAGGCTATTGATTTTTGTGTGTTGACCTTAAGAATCATACCATAGCAAAATATGCACACTCATATTTATAATGACAGATTGTAATAGCTAAAACTTGGAAACAGCCCAATTTCCCATCAGCTGAAGAATGGATAAAGAAGATGTGGTTCTTTTATAAAACGAAGTACTACTCAGCCATAAAAATGAGATGTTAGAGACATTTATAGCTAAATGGATGCACATTGAGGCCATACTCTTAAGTGAAATAAATAGGACACCCATGTATAAATACTGAATAGCTTCTCTGGTGTGAAAAACCGGAAGTGTAAATAAGGATCAAAATGTACAATAATGTGAAATAGGAAGAAAAAGTAGGGAGGGGAAGGGAGAGGGGGAGGGGAAATATATGAGAAAAGGAAAAATGGAAACAAAAAAGTCTTTGTAAACAGGGAGGGGTGGAGGGGTTGAAGAGAGGGCAAGGGAACGAGGAAAACATAACCCACATTTATCATATAAAGGTGCAAATCCCCAGTGATGAATGCCATCATATTGTATACCTAAAATTTACCAATAAACTTAAGGAATGAAAAGAGAAAAACCTCACCTGTCGACACTTTTGACACTCGTGCATACACCTTGCCATCCTTCTCACCAAGTGGGTGAACGCAAAGACTATTGCTTCTTCCTGTATTTCCTCAGGAGCACAGCCACTGAGACACATAGCCAGCGTATGCTAAAGTAAATAGTTTAATTAGAGAAGTATGACGTAGGTGTCTGCTACCCTGTGTGAGGAACTCAGGGGTCCATCAAGATCATGTAGGATAATCTACATTACTAAGACCTCCTGATTAGAGACTTTAATTATATCTACAAAATATCTTTACAACAACACCCTGATTAGCATTTTTAAAAATTGTATGTATTTATTGCATAAAACATTTTGAAATATGTCTACATTGTGGAATGTCTCAGTTGAGCAAATTAACATGCAATGCCTCACATATTATTTCTGTAGTGGTAAGAACACTAAAATTGCAGGGATTTTCAACACGATGAATTGTGAATTTATAGTTCAGTAGATTTCTTGAATGTATTCTTCCTAACTGAAAAGTTACGTCCTTTGAACACCATCTCCCAACCTCATGGCCCTACCCTAGCTCCTACTAATTACCATTCTGTTCTCTGCTTATGAGACCAACTATTTTATTTTATTTTTAAAAATCTATTAGTACATGTTTGCAGTACATGCATTTTATAATTATCTTGGGGAGCTGGTGCACCTACATGATGCAGCTTACTTCTTTTTTATTCCCCCTCTCTCCCTCTTCCTCTCTCCTCCTCTGGTTCCCCTTTTCATTCTTGTTGGTATTATTAATCATATTTCATATTATGACATATAATGTCACATTCATTGAGGTTACTAAGGTCCTGTACATGGCTTATCTTCATTTTATTTCTCTATCCCTCCCTCTCATTCCTGAGATCAACAATACTAGATCGTGCTCTATCGTCTTATGTGTTTGGCTTATTTTAGTTTAACATTATGTCCTCTGGGTTTATCCATATTGTTATAAATGACAGGTATTTATTCCTTTTATTTTTAAGTTTTTTATTGGTATGTGCTTGTGATACATAACTATTACATTCATCTTTGGGAATTGAAGCAAATTTGTACCTCACATCCTTATTGTTCTTGCCCTTTTCCTCCTTGCGTTCCCATCCCACCTGCTCCCTAACCCCAAGATCCTCTTCCTTTAAAATACTGAACAAGGACCAGGGATTTCGCTCAGTACTTCTGCCACTGCCTTGCAAGCTCAAGGGCCTGAGTTTGATCTCCAGTACCAATAAATAAATAAAATACGGCATAGTATTTCATTTTGTGCACACACACGTGTGTGTGTGTACACTGAATTTCTTTATCGTTCACCTGCTGATTTAGTTTATTCCATATCTTGACTATTGTAAATAATGCTGCAATGAACATGTGAGGGCAGAGGTCTCTTTGATACAATGACTTCATTTCTTTTGGGTATATATCCACTAGTAGTGTTGCCCATTTGTATGGCAGTTTTTTGTTTGTTTTGGTACCGGGATTGAACTTGGGACCTTGCTGGCAGAACCACTGAGCTAAATCCCCAGCCCGGTAGTTCTATTTTTAAATTATCTGAGAAGCCACCATACCCTTTTCCATATTGATTTACATCCATATCTGGTATACAAGGTTCCCTTTTCTCTGTATCCTCAGTGAAATTTATACTAACAGGTGTGAGGTGACAGCTCATTGTGGTTTTTTCACTAATTAGTGACATTGAGTAATTTTTTTACATTTACCTGTTGGCAATATGAGAAAATCAGTATATTCTCTTATAATTGAGTTATTTGAGTTTTTAAAATATATTTCAAATATTTGCCACTTGTCAGATATGTGGTTTGCAAATATTTTCTTCCACCCCTTAGGCTGTCCTATTGATCTACTGACTATTCTTTTTGCCGTGCAGGAGGTTTTAATTAGATGTAATCCCAGTTGTCTACTTGTGCTTTTGTTGCCTGTGCTTTTGGGTTCCAAAAAATTGCTCAGGCCATGTCCTAGAGCTTTCCCTCTATTTTCTTGTATTTTACAGTTCCAGGTTTTATGTTTAAGTCTGTAGTCCTTTTTTTTATACTTAATTTTTTTTCAGCTTTAATTGAGTTTATTGGTACATTTTAGGGATACAGTACAGTTACATTCATTGTTGGGATCTTGTACCTCTACATGACAAGTCTTGATTCTCATTTTTTCCCCTTACCCCTGCCCTCCCTTCACCCCCTCCTCCCCTCCCCATCTACAAACACTTTATTT
>NW_022900915.1:21983341-22003914 GCF_012274545.1 Fukomys damarensis
GTGTGCCTTATTTATTTCACTTAGGAGTATATCTTCAATATGTATCCATTTTCCTATGAATGAATCTATTTTCTCGTTCTTTATGGCTGAGTAATATTCCATTTTATAGAAAAACCACATCTTCTTTATCCAGTTTCCAACTGATGGGCAAATAGGCATATTAAATGGCCAGAAACTGAAAACCTTCACGTTTGTAGTCCTTTTTGATTTGACTTTCTTGTATGGTGTGAGACAAGGGTCTAATTCTATCCTTCTGCATGCAGCTGTCCAGTTTTCCCCTGCATCGCTTCTTGAAGACACTGTCATTTCTCCTTTGTGTGTTCTTAGCACTTGCATTGAAAAGTAATCGATTCATAGGCTTGTTTCTTGGCACTGTTTTCTGTTTGTTTGATCTGTGTGCCTGTTTCATGCTAATATTATATGATTTTGATTATTATATGTTTGTAGAAAAGTTTGAAGTCAGGTAAATTGATGATCCTAGTTTTGTTTTTGCTTATGATTGCTTTGTCCATATGGAGTCTTTGTAGTTCCATATGAATTTTAAAATTGTCTTTTTATTTTTTGTGAAAATAGTGCTCTATTTTTTGTGAAAAGGATTGCATTTAATCTGTAGGTCACTTTGGGTGGTATGGATATTTTAACAGTATCCTTCCAATTCATAAACACATAATGTATGTATCCTTTTATGTTGTTATAACAAACTGCCTGAGGCTAAGTACTTTATAAAGAATAGAGGTTTATTTATCTCACAGTTATGGAGGCTGAAAGTCCAAAGTTGGGTGTTCGATTCACTTGTTCAGCCCCTTGGCTGCATCACAACATGGCAGAAAAATGCAAAGATCCACGTGTGTGGGGTGGTCTTGCTTTATAACCACTCGCCCACGCCAGAACTAATCAGAGCCCCTTAAGAACTACAGTAATCTCTGTAGAAGGAGGCAGCCTCGGCTACCCACCTCTTTAAATGCCCCATCTCTTAAACATTTTATCATTTCTCAGCATTGCCAACTAGGAACCAAACTTTCATCACGTAAACTCTTGAGGGGACACATG
This sequence comes from Fukomys damarensis, assembly GCF_012274545.1. Taxonomy (NCBI): domain Eukaryota; kingdom Metazoa; phylum Chordata; class Mammalia; order Rodentia; family Bathyergidae; genus Fukomys; species Fukomys damarensis. The sequence goes on from NW_022900915.1 coordinate 21,984,392, forward strand.
ATCAAACCTTATTCAGACTATTGCATGGGATATTTTTCCATTCGTCTGTCTTTTTCAGTGTCTTTCACCGATGCTTTATAGTTTTTAGTGTACAGATTTTTCACTTCCTGGATTAAATTTATTCCCAAGTATTTTTGAAGCTTGTTGTGAGCCGCTTTCTCAATTTCTTTTTAAGATACTTCATTGTCAGCATATTCCACTCAACATTGTTTCCCAGGTGCATCTATTTTCCTATAAATATCTCAATTTGTCCTTCTTTATAGCTAAGTAATATTCCATTATATGTAGATATATTTTCTTTATCCGATAGTTTGTTGATGGGAATATAGGCTGTTTCCAGGATTTTGCTATTATGAATTTTGCTGCTGTAAACATTGGTGTGCATGCAGTGCTGTAGTATGATGTCTTAAGCTTTTTGGGGAAGATATCGAGAAGAAGCTGAATCTCATAACTTCTAATTTTAATTCTTTGAGAAAGCGCCCTACTGATTTCCATAATAGTTTTACTAGTTTGCATTCCCACCAACGTTGGCAGTTTCATTTTCCAGCATGGCCTCACTGGCGTTACTTATTTTTGGTTTCTTGATTATTGACATTGTTTCTGGAGCAAGATGAAAGCTTATTGTTTTAATTTGCATCTCTCTAATGGCTTTTTTTTCAGGGGGAAAATCGAACTCCAGCCCTTACACTTGCAAGGCAGGCTCCGTAACCACTGAGTTAAATACCTGGCCCTCTAATGACTTTTTTGATGATGAAAGGATATTAAATTTTGCTAACTGCTTTTCCATGTGTGTTACTTTTTCATGGATCATTTTTTTTCTTTTCTTTCAATGTACTATATCACATTTATAGATTTGCATATATTGAACTATCCTTTTATCCCTTAACTAAATCCCACTTGATATTAGTGAATGATTTTTTAATTTGGTGGTGAACTTGGCTTGCTAATGTTTTACTGAGTATTTTTGTATCTATGTTTATCAGGGATATTGGCCTGTGGTTCTCTTTTCTCATAGTATCCTTGTCTGGTTTTGCTATCAGAGTAATTCTGCCCCTCCTCCAAAACACCAAGCTTGAAAGACTTTTTTATTCAACTTTTGAAAAGACATTATGGATTACTGACATTAGTTTTTTAAAATGTGTAGAGGGCCAGGGATTTGGCTCAGTGGTTCTGCCACCTGCCTCACGAGAGCAAGGGCCCAAGCTCAATCCCTGATACCAAAAAAAAAAAAAGTTTGGTAGAATTTTAAGTGAGCCATCAAGTGCTTAGCTTTTCTTTGATGGAAGAGTTTTTATTATCAACTCAATCTTCCTTTCTCATTGGTCTATTCAGGTTTTCTATTCATTCATAATTTAGTGTTAGAAGTTTTTTTTTGGTTTTGTTTTGTCCTGGTACCAGGGATCGAGCTTGAAACCTTGTGCTTGTGAGGCAGGTACAGAACCACTGAACTAAATCCCCAGCTAGTGTTAGAAGTTTTTGTTTGGAATGTACTCATTTCTTTTGGGTCACCCAATTGTTATATGGGTAAATCATTGCTCAATATCTTATGATCCTTTCTATGTCTGTCATGGCAGTTGTCATAACTCTCTGATTTATATCTAAAGATATGTGATTTGTAGCACATTCTTATGGTAGTCAAATCTTCTGAATTTGGCTGTGTACTTCACAAGTGAATTCTATATTTTCATGTGATTTCTAAATTAAACATATTTATTGTATATGTTGATAAAATCTGGTGTAATATATCCATCCATACATACTCTGTGCATTGTGAGTTTTTTCCTTCAGTACTTTAAATGTAGCACCCCACTCTCTCCTGTTGGTCAAGTTTCTGCTGGGAAGTGTGCTGCTAGCCCGATAGGAACTCTTGTACATGAGATTTATTTATTTTCTCTTGCCATTTTCAGGACTTTCATTTTTGGCAATTTGGTTAATAATATGTGTTGGTGTAGTCTTGTTTGAATGGAATCTTACTGAGATCTTTAACCACTTTGCTATTTATATTTTTCTCCAGTATGGAAAGTTTTCTGCCCTTGTTTTGAAAAAGAAACTAAGCTTTCTATTATTTTGTCTCTCTTATCACCTTTGAATTTTTATAACTTCAATATTAGCTCTTTTGATAGTGTTTGTCTTAGTTACTTTTTTTGTTACAGAGAAAAAATACCCAACTGTCTTAGTTACTTTTCTTTCATTGCTGAGACAAAATACCTGATACCCAAAGTTGAAGGGGAAAGCATTTATTTAGCTCACAGTTTGCAGAGCTTTCAGTCAGTCCATAATCAGCTGGCTTCAAGGCCTGAGTGAAAGAGGTATTAGAGAAGAAGCAGTTTGTGGCAGTCAGAAGATAGCAAAGAAAGCAGGAGACAACTACTTTTAGCTCACAGTTTGCAGAGCTTTCAGTCAGTCCATAATCAGCTGGCTTCAAGGCCTGAGTGAGAGAGGTATTAGAGAAGAAGCAGTTTGTGGCAGTCAGAAGATAGCAAAGAAAGCAGGAGAAACTATAGCTCCTTCTATTTCTTATGTCTTATCCAGGCTGCTTAGCGCAGGTAGCAGTCACTACCTGCCCTAATTCTAGTGCCCTTGAGCCTAACATTGTACCATGAATCCATCCCAGCATCACGCACTCTAGATCCAGCCACCTCTGCAAAAGCCCCATTTATGAGTACATGAAACTTTAGGGGGACATCTAGATACAAGTATAACATTCCAAAGACTCATGCACACTCCTTTATACAAAAGGCATTTAGTCCATTTGCAAAAGTTGCCAAAGTCCTACCTAATATTTTCAGCACTGCTAAAAAGTCCAAATCCAAAGTTGCCTCAGGGATTTAAGGCAAACACTTAGCTGCAAGCCCCTGTACAGATGAAAAGAAAGTGAAACACTTCCAACATAAAATGGCATAGAACAGACATTCCCATTCCAAATGTCACAAAAGGGGGATAAGCAAGGAATGGGACCAAAGTAAGACCAAAATTCAGCAGGGCAAACTTTAAATCCCAAGTTCCACCTCCAGCATTCCTGGCTGTGGCAAGTTGTGAACTCCAAAGTCCTTGGGTGACTCCACCCCTCTAGCACTGCCAGTGGTTATAGCTCTTATGGCTCCTCTCTGGGGCCTGCTTTGCTCCCTCCATTCAGTTTTCCTCAAGCAAACCATGTTCCTGGCTTCTCCGACTTTCCGGGGTCTCCACTGCACCTTTGGCTTCGCATTCCCAGCTTCCCAGCTTCGCACACGGCCCTCTCAGGGTCACACTGCCTGGCCTCACAAGCCTTCTTCTGAAACCTGGGCAGAAGCCTTCCTGACCCCACAACTCTTAGCCAGGCTTCCTCTGTCTTGGCTGTTGGGGTCTGGTGCCTATGAACCAAATCCTGATGAACAACTCCCTTAGGCCATTCAGGAACATGGTGCTCTGGGGCTCTCTTTTCAAAGCAAAGTCTTTTACTTTTGCAAATTTGCTGCTGCAAAGGATGGAGCCCTGCTGCTTATTGTGATGCCCTCAGGCCATCTTTTCTATTATCCTGTTCCTGCTTAGCAATCAAGATCTCCTCTGTTCCATCTTTACATTCCACAGCTTACTGGAGCTTCCTTTCTGGCCAAAGTAAAAAATGTTTTAAATCATTCTGCTGGGCTTTTTGCTTTTCATTCGCAACAGAAGTCTGGCTAAAAGCCCCAACAGTAACCATGCCACCACCTCAACATGAGACTGTCTTGAAATTTCTTCTGCAAGATTAATTAGTCCAATGCTCTTAATCAGTCACAGGCGAAGTCTCTGAATGTGAGCAAAATGCAGACAAATTTTCTGCCAAGGCACAATACGTATCATCTGTAGTCCAACAGCCAATGCAGTACTTCTTTGCAGCAGAAACTTCCTGAGCCTGGTCCTTCCTGGCTCTCTGGTCTTCAGAGGTCTGACTAGAATCTCCCACACAGAATAGCCTAAGGCATTTCAGCTCTGCTTTCCACCTGGCATCTCTGAACCTGTCCTAACTTCTTCCCACAAGTTAGGCAGAGTTACGGCAATGACCCCGCTTCTCTGGTACCAAATTGTCTTACTTACTTTTCTTTCATTGCTGAGACAAAATACCCAACACCCAAAGTTAAAGGGGAAAAGGTTTATTTAGCTCACAGTTTGTAGAGGTTTCAGTCCATAATCAGCTGGCTCAAGACAGGGTGGCATGTCGGAGGGGCATTGCAGGGGAGAAATAGTCCATGGCAAAGTATAAGACATCAATAGCAGAAAGCAAGTGATAGTAACAGCTTCTTTCTGCCCATTTTATGTTCTACCTAGTGAGTCTGGGAGAGTAAGTGTGGGTCCTGGATCTAGAGGAACAGCCCTAGGTCCTCAGTCTAATGGAGCCTAGACTGGTGCTGAGGCCTATCTGAGGGCAGATCTGACTCTAGGTCTGGTGGAGCATAAGGCCACAGGATATAGACGGGACGTTATGGCTGCAGAGATTGGTCTGACTGGGCAGACCTGATACCTGCGTCCCAACAGTAACCATGCCACCACCTCAACATGAGACTGTCTTGAAATTTCTTCTGCAAGATTAATTAGTCCAACGCCCTTAATCAGTCACAGGCGAAGTCTCTGAATGTGAGCAAAATGCAGACAAACTTTCTGCCAAGGCACAATACGTATCATCTGGAGTCCAACAGCCAATGCAGTGCTTCTTTGCAGCAGAAACTTCCTGAGCCTGACCATGCCACCACCTCAACATGAGACTGTCTTGAAATTTCTTCTGCAAGATTAATTAGTCCAACGCCCTTAATCAGTCACAGGCGAAGTCTCTGAATGTGAGCAAAATGCAGACAAACTTTCTGCCAAGGCACAATACGTATCATCTGGAGTCCAACAGCCAATGCAGTGCTTCTTTGCAGCAGAAACTTCCTGAGCCTGGTCCTTCCTGGCTCTCTGGTCTTCAGAGGTCTGACTAGAATCTCCCACACAGAATAGCCTAAGGCATTTCAGCTCTGCTTTCCACCTGGCATCTCTGAACCTGTCCTAACTTCTTCCCACAAGTTAGGCAGAGTTACGGCAATGACCCCGCTTCTCTGGTACCAAATTGTCTTACTTACTTTTCTTTCATTGCTGAGACAAAATACCCAACACCCAAAGTTAAAGGGGAAAAGGTTTATTTAGCTCACAGTTTGTAGAGGTTTCAGTCCATAATCAGCTGGCTCAAGGCAGGGTGGCATGGCGGAGGGGCATTGCAGGGGAGAAATAGTCCATGGCAAAGTATAAGACAGCAATAGCAGAAAACAAGTGATAGTAACAGCTTCTTTCTGCCCATTTTATATTCTGGGAGAGTAAGTGTGGGTCCTGGATCTAGAGGAACAGCCCTAGGTCCTCAGTCTAATGGAGCCTAGACTGGTGCTGAGGCCTATCTGAGGGCAGATCTGACTCTAGGTCTGGTGGAGCATAAGGCCACAGGATATAGACGGGACGTTATGGCTGCAGAGATTGGTCTGACTGGGCAGACCTGATACCTGCGAATAGTTGTGCTGACCTAGTACCGGGGCAGCCTAAAGCTTGGGGTATGTGGGCCAAGTTGTATCTAGACTGGCCACAGAAGCTTGCCTGGTGGTGAGTGGAATCTGTAGCCTACATTCACAGGATCTGGTTTGTCTCCTTGTCTGAGGATGAGGGCTCTCGAGGCTAGCCTTGTGGTTAGTGTGCATGCAATTCAGAATTGTGGGGGATAGCTCAGTGCTGGGACCAGCATAGGTCCACTTGGTCCTGGCTGGTGCTAGGGGTGGCCTAGAGCCTACTTTTTCATTTCTGCAAATAACACATACATTCCCTCTATTCAAATTTTAAAAGAACAGAATGATGCCTCTCATTCTATTTTTGACTAGTGGCTTTTCACATAATCTAGTAGGCTTCTTTTCGTTCCTTCTCCAAGCTGTCCACAACTGCATTTTTCCTAGCTTCCACCCTTCCTTGTGGGCCCATGGCCTAGCCCTGGGGCTGACTGAAAGACTAGGGCTCCTTGGCCTGGCAGTGAAACCTATCCAGAGACTGATTTTGCCAAGAAGGCCTAGAACCTCGGGTGGTGAAACCTGGTATGGTAGGCCAGGAGATTCCGTCCAAACTTTTCATACTGGAGTCTGGCTGTGGGAGTCAGCCACCGGGGCTGGCTTGGCACCTGAGGCTGTGGAGGCTGGTAAGGTACTATGAGAGGCCTGAAGCTGAGGGCCCCTAGGACTGGCCTGGTCCACCGGGTTTTACTTGATGAGGTGCCAGGCCTGGACAGCAGTTCCACCAGGCAGGCCTGCAGCTCAAAGTTATAAGATTCCACCTGGTACTTAGGATGAGCCTGAAGGGTTAGTTAGCCTGAGACCAAGGAGACCCACCTAGTTTTGACCTTTAGGGAAGACATACTTTTGGGGTCCATAGCAAAGTCCAGTGCTCTTTTTCCTTTCCTTGCCTCACACAGAAATTACCTTTCTCCATGTTATTCTACCTGGGATTGAAGGGGTGTGGTAGGTTCCTGAGTGTAAAACTGTCCTTCCCTCTCTCTCCCAAGGCATCTTTTCGCATTTCTGTGCCACACATGACTGCTGTAAGCTTTCTGTGTCACACACAGTTACTGCTGTAAGCTCTCATCTGATTTTCCTAGCTCTTGGGAAGGTATGTTTTGAGCATGAATACTTATACAAATTGATGTTTTTCTGGGTGTATAAGCACTGGAGAGTACTTTGCTGTCATCTTGCTCATGTTAGTCTCCCAAGCTTACCATCTGGTTGAATATTTGGAGACTTCAGGTTGGCCCATTTCATATATCAAAATACAAGAACAAAAACACCCACAAAATCTGTGGGTGCCTACTCATAATATTTGTGATATTTGTAAATCATTCTAACAATGTCTTGAACACAGTAAATACTCAAATATTAACTATAGCATTATTATTTACCAGTTATGTGACATTGAGCAAGTCACGTAACCTTCTCGATCATTAGTTTCTTTATAAAAGAGGGCATTGGTCTAGAAAGTTGTTAATGCTTCTTCATTCTGTTACAGTCCATAGTTATGTGGCTTTATAACAGGAAAGAAAGTTAAGAAATCTCAGATTGAAATGAGAAATGGACTGGAGTGAAATAGAGATAAAGGAAAAGAAAGAGGTTATGGCATAAGATGGATACAATAAGAAAATTCCTCCATGGCACTGAACACCTTGTAAGGGGCTCTTTAAAATGTTACTGAATCGAGCCGGGTGTGGTGGCGCATGCCTGTAATCCCAGCACTTGGGAGGCTGAGGCAGGAGGATCGCTGTGAGTTCAAAACCAGCCTGGGCTACATGGTGAGTTCCAGGTCAGTCTCAACTACATAGAGAGACCCTGTCTCAAAACAACCAAAAAATAAATAAATAAATAAATAAATAAATAAATGTTACTGAATAGACTAACCTGTGTCCATGGCTACCCACAACTCCTAGATACCCTGACCTGGCACTGGGCAATAAAAGCCTAACTCACCTGCAGGTTCAGTTCATACAGGTAACACTCAGCTCTCTTCCAGGCCTAGACCAATGTTGCTGGAACAAACCCAAGAAAAGTTGATTCCAGATCCTCATTAGCAGGAACACTTCCTTCTGATAAACTACTTTTATTCTTTCTCAGAGTTGTCTTTGCAAAACATTTTCTTTCCTAGAAAGGACTCACAGTTTCACCAACCTGGGGGTTGGAGGCAAGGGCTCAGCGTTCCCACTTACAGCTTGAAAGTGTCATCAATCTTGAGAGATAGTGTCATTTAGTATTTCAAAACAAAGATCTTGACATTTACTTGGTTATGACAAGAAGAATGATGCAAGCTATTTTGCTCCTTCAGAAAGCAATAGCTAAAAACAAGTCAAAGTGGGCTAGAAATTACCAATTAGTCCTCTGGGGAAAACTGAAGTACTGATGTGTCATGACCTAAGTCCTCAGCAAGTCCCCTTGTCACAAGGAAGGGTGGAAGGTAGGAAAAACGCAATTGTGGATAGCTTGGAGAAGGAACGAAAAGGAGCCTACTAGATTATGTGAAAAGTCACTAGTCAAAAATAGAATGAGAGGCATCATTCTGTTCTTTTAAAATTGGAATAGAGGGAATGTATGTGTTATTTGCAGAAATGAAAAGGTACAAAAATATGAGATAATGCACTTTAGGTTTGCTGTGAGGTTCAAGTAGATTCTGTCCCATAAAGCTAATGTTCTTGACTCTCGGACTTCACAGAGAGTGCCTTCCAGTTCCCCGAGGTTTCCCAGGTCACAATAACAATAAGCCATGTTTGGCAGGCCCTGGGCCTCACCTTCACACACCCCCATAATCACCCTTCTTTTTCCTCCAGTCATCTGTGGGAGACTCCCGTGAGTCATGTGCTTGTGACTGAACTGTGAGATTCTGTCAGGAATTCAGCGACAGATCCCTGACAGGGAAAGTGAACTCTACCCCCACACTGCTCGTCAGGCACTCTGTCTCCTGCTTCCTCCCTTTGTCTCTGTGCCTTCAATATGGCAATAGCTCCCACTCTTAGGATCAGCACCGTCCCTGTGGTACAGACCACACTTGGCCAACACATGTGTAAATGATCCTATATTCTTCTCAATTTATCTGACGTGAGTGCCACCCGTTTCTGCTGGGCCTCTGTCCTATAGAGCACACGCTTTCTGGATCTCCACTCATGCCCCAGGCAGAAGCCCCTGTTGCACCATGAAGTCACAGGAAGGAAGTCTTACTGAACTGTTCGGTGAAAAGAATTCAGGAGGCTGAATTAAGATATTTTTGAAGTTGATACCATACCAAAATGGTGTTGGCTGTCTCATGACCCCTGAGACTTAATCAACTGGCTGGAAAGTTGACAGCAGCACAGAGAGAATGGTCATTGCCAAATCCCCAAAGAAAGAGGTGAAGAATTTGCCAAGAGATGTAGGGTTCCCTGTTCTGAGCACCTTACAGTTTGGTTTTGCAAAATTTTTGTGGGGGGGCATTTGAAGATACTTTTCTGTTCTCTATGATTTCTGATAAGAAGTCAGCCATAAATTGGATTATTTCCCCCTATATGTAGTTGTCATCTTTCTCTTGCTGCTTGTAATATTTTCTCTTTATCCTTGATTTTCAACCATTTCAGGAGGTGCCTCTGTGGGCTTCCTCGTACTTACTCTCCTTAGTGCTCTATTAAAGCCCAAACTGCTTCTCTTTCCAGGTATCATAGACAAAAGATCTACCAGACAAAACAGTCTACAGAAAACAACTGTAATACCTGGGCAAGTACAAAAAGCAAGCACATGCAGACAGTGAAGAGAGAACCAGAGCAGATGGTCTGTTTTGAACAGAGAGTCAGATATCCAGACCATACTCAAACTCAGTTATGAGAAGACAAGTAGCCAGTTTTTTTAATGGACAGAAGATTGGGACAAGGACCAAATTAAAGAAAGTATACAAATGGCCATTAAATACATGAAGATGTTTTATATTTAGTTAAAATTACTAAACACATTGAGGTGTGGTGGCACATGCCTGTAATCCTAGCACTTAGGAAGCTGAGACAGGAGAGTTGTAGGTCTAAGTTCAACCAGGGCACTTAGGCCACACACACACACACACACACACACACACACACACACACCCCACTGCCATTCAGGATCTGAATCTCAGCCCACACCTCTTCAAGCCTAACCTTTCTGTAACTGTTATCTCACCTACAAGGTAAAGACAATATTATTATTAACCTCACTACATTTTTAAGAGGATTAAATGAGATAGTAAACATGCATGCTGTTTATGTTAGCTGTCACTACAAGTCTTTTTCTTGGAGAGGAATTAATTTCTAGTGCACCCTCCAGAACATGAGAGCAGTACCAGTGTTTCTGCTGAACAGCTCCATCCAAGAACAAACTTCACACTGTATTCTATGAAATTAAAAGCCCTGCGGATCCCACTGAACCAAGCAGGGTAAGAGTGAGTGCTTGCTATTCAGGATATAGCCAGAAAAATCAGATCTAGCAATCTGAAGATTTCCTATTTCTGTTTCTATTCTTTGTAGCTCTAGACACCCACATCAGCTATTTAGGCTAGTTTATCTCAAAACAATATGACTGGTATAGGAAAAAAATCTGGAAATTTCACACCTTGTTGTTTAGATGTATTCTTTTAACTGTTCCCTTTTATCTGCCTCTACTTTATTGTATGATACCACCTTTCATATAAAGAAAATAACCACTTAATTTCTTTTGTAATGACCCATTAAGGGTGTATTTATACTATATTTCCATTTCACATGGGAGAGCTAGGATATTTCATCTGTATTCAACTCCAATATCTCTATATTAAATATTATAGAGACCATGAACAAGATTTAAACAAAACTATAAGGGATTATTCTGTAACAAACCTTATTCTCTCCTCTTGCATATTTTTAAGAACAGATTTTGAGTTTGGGTTGTTTTTCTATAGCTATCTGGATGGTTTTTGTGGAGTCTAGGAATTCTGACAGTAATTTCCCTCATGGTTTCTGAGACATCGTACAGTGAGCTACCTTGTTCTTTATTTGTATCACACTAGACAAGTATGTTTTTGTTCCTCTGTTGCATATAATAACTTGTTTATAAATAATTTATATTTACATCGTATATACACCATATATTATTAAATACTAGACCTTATTAAATAATTTTCAATTTCTACTTACAATTTCAGAATTGTCATTGCAAACAAATTAAATAGCATTTTCTTATTTTGCAAGGTTGAGGTAAGAACTAATGACATACATGGCAGATTTTTTTCCTTGGTAATTAGAAAGCCTCTGGCTTCCTTATTTAATCTCCAAGGACAGTGTAAGTGATTACTCTGTATGAATGAGTTTCAGGCTGCAGTTCCATTTTAATCAATTTTTTTCGCACCGAGAGAAATTTGTAAAACAAATATTTAACATAAATTCTTCAGGATGTAGGAATTTTCAGTTTCTGTGACATTATTATTGTATGGCACTGCGATTCTGAAGAAATTTTTCTTTCCTAAATCAATTTACAAGATGAAATTTCCCCCCATGCTTATATTTTGGTGACGTTTATATTCTCCCCTGTTTTGTTCCACAAACAACAGAATCATCAGATGTGTTAAAGAAATGACCCCTTGACCCAGCAATTCCATTTCTAGGAATTTATTTTAAGAAAGTGAGAGTGGGACAACTTTATCTGGTTGTCAACCAGGAATTAGCTCTTCCAGGGACAATTTTACCCAGAAGTCTCCAAGGGCCGATGAGAGGAGCTGAGAATTCCCAGTCACATGCTGGACTGGAGTAGCTTCTGAGGACTCTGTAAAGGGTAAGAAAATTACATGTGGCGTTGGTTTCAGCAAGGTGTTTTAATCAAGCACAAGCCAGATTAAATCTGTTCTGTAAGAGACTGGATGTCAATTTAGCTGTTGCCTGAATCAATGAAACAAGCCGGATTTTTAAAGGTTGTGGAGGCTGTGATTAGAAAGCAGGTAATTGGGTAACGTCTATGAGCAAGACAAGCCAGATATGTATTGATCAAGAAAGGGAAAGTCTGACTTGATTAACCTCCTCAGCGTCAATAAACCAATGGTTGGTTATGAATGTGATTTTGCTTCTCTCCTTTAGTAAAGGGCCAAAAATAGCCCAGAAAGGGCCTATGGAGAAGGCAAAAATGTGTCTGAATCAGGAGCCTACCTATTGTTGGGGGGAAATACTGGAAAAAGAGCAGAACTTTCTTATCAGACAAAAACTATTTATCCCTTAAACTTCATACAGTAGAATTCGTTGCCGAGCTCTGCACTGGTGGCCACAGCATTAGACTCGTGCCTTCTTGTCCAGCTCTGAAACTTCTGCTGGAAGCAAATGTGTCAGGAAATAGAAAGCTTTCTTGTATCAAGAAATCTCTTTCACGACTCTGTCTTGCTCTGGAGGCTCCCGGAATGTCCCTCCCCAGGGACCTGAGACCCCTCAGAAAGCAGTTCACAGGGGGTAGATTTTCCCCTTCTGGGAAACAGATGGAACTGATAGGCTGGGAATTCACAGGCAGGAACATCCACTGGGTCCATGAGTGCTCTTGCTGAAGACACAACCTGTCCTACCTACAGAATGAGATCAGGTAGCATCTGCAGACCCCTTTTCTGGTGTCTCTGGGTTACACATCACAAGTACTGAGTTTTCAGGTTTCTAATAAAGAACTAGGTAACACTTCTCCTTTCTCTTTACTAATGAAAACTAGAAAGTTGAGAGTGGACATCCATCTGGGCCCACAGTTTGGAAGCTGGGATAAACTAAGAGAAGGTACCTTGGTTCCTCCACCTCCTGCTTTAGAACAGGCTGAGATCTGCAGTGAGATGTGAGTGACCCTCAGGACCTGAGCCCCCACCATCCTTGCACTGCTGTAGCTCTGTTTGGCTCTGAATAGATGGGGAAGATCCCACTCCTGGTACAGCAGGAGTAGTGTGGAAACTGTCTGCACGTCTGTTGCATTTGATAGACAATGCAGAGTATAGAAATCTCTGCATCTCTCATGGTATCCTGTGACTTCTAGCTCACTGCAATAAACAGAATTAGTTTAAGAACAGAGGCAGCTTCAAGTCTGGTAAAACCTAAAGCAATAAAATTTTATTTTAATAGGCTTCATATATAGAAAATAAAAGATTATTCAGAACTTAATTTTTTGTGAAGCAAAGTATATTGTGGTTTGATAAAGGACCTGCTTATACAAATGAAGCTGGGAGAAAGCAGAAGAGGGGAAGGAACCTATAGAATTCCTGGACCAATAATATCTGGGTATTCCTAAGTCTTGAGTCAGTAGTTGTACTAGTCTGCTTTGCATTACTAAAACAAAATACCTGAGGCTGTGTAACTGTATAAAGAAAAGAGGAATATTTTGTTTAGCAGTCCTGGAGGCTAAAGGATAGCCTTCTCATTGGCAGAAACTCAAAGCAGCACATGGCAAGAAACAAGCATTGTGTTTCTCTCCCTTCCCCCGCTTCCCTTTCACCCTGCAAAAGCTAGCAGCTTCCAGTCATGAGGGCTCCACCCCGATGTGCTTGTCAAACTGAAATCACTTTCAAATGATTCATCTATAAACACACCAGTCAAGTTTCTACTCTGTTAATAAGTCACAGTGGGTATTAAATGTCAGTCTATGAAATTTGGTCCTTGGGGACCCATTCAGTCCATTTCCAAACCACAGCATTAGTTACCATTTTTCTTCCCTACACCATTGTTTGTCCAAATTTTATTTTGACCCAAGACACAGATTTTGCCAGCACTTGGGGAGACACTCAAGGCCTCAGACCCTCCCAGAGTGTGTGGGTGCACAGCTGTGTCATGGAGATGATTCTCTGGCAGCAGCCAGGCTTCTGCCTCTGCTCACTGTGCTGGGGAGTATAGAACTGGAATAGCTAAGTGCTCACATCTCGAGACCGACTTCATGGCACACTCCCAATCCCTTTGCTTTCAACAATAAGTAAAATGCTCTCCACCATCAACCCAATTCACCTTGAACAGCATGGACATTAGCTCCTGAGACTGGACTAAACAGTTTCTCAGTGTCTTATGAAGGAATCCCCTCCTCGACTGATCTAGGTTTCATAGCACGAAACAAAGATATTTAGTGCAAATATCCCAGCAGTGAGTGGAAATGGAAGCAAATGTCTTTTTCTTGTTAATGTTTTTCTTTTGATGTATTCAGTATTCTAGAAACATGGGGCATGAAATGGCTTAGGAAATTTTATGTGAAAGTGTTGTCCAAGGCAAAAAAATGCAAATCATAATTATGCCTAAATGCTTTCATTCTAACATGCAATACTGGTTTCCGTTCCTCTTCTAGGTTAAACATTTCGGTTTCTGTTTACATAAATCTTTCCCTGACCCTGTGACAAAAGGCTCCTGTATTTCTGCTAGCTATTATCAAATGGCAATCAAGTGCATTAACACCTCAGAGGCAGCCAGTAGAGATTGATTAGCTCTGTCACTCAGGAGCTAGGGCATGATGGAAAATGGATGGCCCATAGCAGTGAGGGAAGCTGGAGGTGGAACGCAGCTCCACTGGTCATTTGTGTTCAGTGCAGTTAGGTAGGAACCGACCTGGGGAAAGGAGGCTTGTCTTTCCTGCAAGGGGAGGAGCCCAATTGGCCTGGGCTGGGCTAGGGAAGGAGTATTCAGCCTTCCTGTCTTTGGCAGGCTGTGATCAGGGCTCAGCCCCAAAAGCACTGACCAAGAGAGCCCTCAGGAGGCCGAGTCTGGCCACTGAGATAGGTGGAAGCCAGATGGAGAGAGTGTTGCAGAGTAAGGAGACAGCCTGGGGGCCTAAGTGAGCTGCGGAGGAATAGAGTTGAGGTCTGTCCAGACACTGTCAAAGTTTACAAGGACAAGGGGAAGGGGATTTAGCTCAGTGGTGCCAGCACCTGCTTCACAAGCTCAAGGTTCTGAGTTCAATCCCTGGGGCAAGACCTTGGAATAGATCAGCCACAGGAAGCAGGGGCCCTTGCTGCATCGACAAGAGTCTGGTTCAAGTTACCTCTACTCAAATGAGTCATTTGGCTTCACGCTGTTCTTGTATCAAAGCAGAATATAAGCCACTTACATCCCTAGCTGTGGAGCAGTGTGACCTGGTGCTTTATAGTGCTAGACACCAGTGCCACCACGATGACAGAAAGACTAGGACCAGTGGTCTGTTGTATTTCATCAACAGCCTGGAAAGCTATTTGCACCTTACTCTGTGAGTCTGCCTCTCCTGAGGCACACTTTACAACAGGGGACCCTGAGGACAGCAGCCTTTCCACTCCTAGCAAGTGGCATCAGCAGCCTTCGAAAGTTCTGTCCTTAGAGACTCTCGGCCCCTCCAGCACATTTTCATTTCATTTGCGCTAGGGGAGGTCATCCTGCTAGCAAGGAGGACACAGACCACAGAGGAGACTGATCACTCAGAAAGTGGCAAATCCTGGTTAGTTTCTTATAATTTCAATACTAAGTAAAAGAGTCTTCTTCATACTGTGTAACAGAGGTGGAAAAAGAATTAGGGTTGGAGTCAGTACATCTATGTTTAATTCCGGACGCATCAATTACTGACTTGTGGTCTGTGAGCTAAAGACTCATTTTAAAGCCTTTGAGCCTCAGTTCTTCCATTTAAAAAATGGTCATCAGAAGGCCTAATCTTTCTCTCCCAGGAAAAATCAAATAGTGATAAAGATGACAAAATTGACGATAATTTGTATCATGTAACCCCACCATGTACCAGACACTGTTCTAAACACCCTACATCTACTAGTTCATTTAATCCTTATTTCAATCCTATGAAGTGTGCAGTTATAATATCCTTGATTTTCAGAAGGCAAAAAAAAAAAAAATGGGATTAAGTGACTGACTTGCCCAAGAAAATCGCAGAGCCAGAATTAAATTCTGACCAGCCTCTCTTAACCTAGGCTATTTCTTCTTGAAGATAATATATATGAAACTGCCTTGGAACCTCCTATCCCTACAAAATAGGCATTCCATATATGTATCAGAAAGGGTCAAATAAAATATTGAACAGGTGAATTAAGTGCTAACCACAAATAAGGAGGTATTGTCTTTATTATGATTAGAAGTGGGCAGTTCTGACCCATACAAGAACATGATGCAAATCTGAATCCTGTTCTGTCACCTGAGTGCTGACAGGTGGGAGTGAGTCCTTGTTGCCCTGGGGGCTCAGCAGGGACAGACATGAGGGGCGTGGGCCCTGCAGCACTGTGTGGAAGTATTTTGGTGGCTGCCCCAAAGCAAATAAGGAGAGTTCAATGCCTGAAGCCCTTTTTTCAGCAGGCTGAGAAGGGGAATCTTTCATTCTAACAGGCCATTGGTTCTGATTGATGAACAGAGTAGTTTCCCTTAGGAGAAACTGACAAAGGCAATTTACAAAGGGGCCAAAGTGGGAGGAATTAAGCCATGCACTGACAAGGCAGATGGTGGTGGCCTGCCACAGTCCTGGGGGCCTCGCAACCGTGTTGCAGACACTTCTCAGCCCCTGAAGTACGTGTAGCCACCACGGATGTTTCACTTTTCAGCTCGGTCTGGGATCAATGGCCAACACTGTGTGAAGGCTGTCCATCACCCAGGAGCAGACTGTGAGTTATGAGGCAAAAATCTTAGCACTGATTCCACCAATCTCCTCTCTTGCAGCTGGGAATGTGCAAGTGAGCACTCCACCAGGGCTTCCTGAGGGGGGACCAGGGTCCGAGCCCAGTTCTGATGACTTCTCAAAGCCTAGGAGCACCTGATACCTTTTCTGAAGGGCAGGATATACTATGGAGGAGCCATACTCACTCTGCCAAGACATTTCTTGGGAAGTATGGTGTGTCGAGGGTCCCTCTGTCAGTCAGGTTTCCAGGTGCCAAGGCACAGTACTTCATACCCACAATTTAAGGAGGACAGGCTCATTTTGGCTCATGGTTTTATAGGATTCTGTCAGTGGTTGGTTAGCTGGCTCCAAGCAGAAATGGCATAGTGGAAGAAAACTACTTACCCTGTCAGAGAAAGAGAAGAGCTGGGGACAAGAATACACCCTTCCAGTCAGGGATTTAGCTCAGTGGTGCCACTGCCTGCCTCTTAAATGCAAGGTCCCAAGTTTGATTCCCAGTACAAAAAAAAAGAATCCACCCTTCCAGGTCATTCCCCAGTGACCCCCCTCCAACCAGCACCTACCTTCTAAAATCACTTGAGCTGCTGAACTCACCAGAGGATGAGTCCCTTGATGAATACAGTGTCCCTATGATCCGATTACCTTTCAAGCACCTGAGACTTTGGGGGCACATTTAAGATCTAAACTATAACATCCTGCCCTTGGCCCCAAAAGGCTCATATATATACCTCACTGTACGAAATGAATTTGAACAGGGAAATGATTTCTGACCAGAAGGAGCCTGTGCTGCAGCTAACTGGGTAGCAAACAAAAGGCTCCTCCTATTTTCCTCTACTCTCCTTTGTTCTTAGTGGAGTTTCTGTGACCCATACTTCCTGCCATATATACATATGATGAATCCTAGTGCGCCTTTCTATCCAATCGTATAAGCTGAATGTATTTACCTCAACCAATGAGGTAATGTTGAGCGTCTTGCCACTGTATCCTCACACCTCCTTTCCCAAATCCATAGAAACCCTATTCACGGCTGAGACAGGGCTGATTGCTTTATGGAGAAGTCCCCCAGTCAGTCTGCTAGAGAAATAAACCTCCCTCCAACTTCCAGGGTGTGGACTTCATTCTTCTTGCCCGACTCTGTGACACCACCTAGAGCTACAGCACTGTGGGTTTTATTTGCTACAGTACATTGAATGCATCTTCAAGAGTTACCAAAGTCTTTATCAGTTCCAGCGCAGCTGTAAAGTCCAAGCCAAACTCTTAGCTGTGAGTCCCTGTAGACATCAAAAAGGAAGTTAAATACTTCCAATATAATGGTGCAGGGTATATGTTTCCAATCAAAATGGAAGAATCGTGGAGCAGAAAGGAATCAGACCAAAGGATGGCTGAAAGCCACACGGTAAGCGTTAAGTCATGTAGCTCCTGAGCAGGACCCAAGGCAGGTTGTGGGGAGATGTGAGCTCTAAGAGCCTAGGGGGTCCTACCCTTCTGTTCTCGCTTGTAGCAGCCCACATGGCTTCTCTTTTAGGTTGGCTTCACTTCTCTACCTGCAGTTTTCCTCAGCATATGTTCTATGTTCCTTGCATCTCCAACTTCCTGGGGTCTTCACTTTAACTTTGGCTTCACTCTCACTGTCATAAAGAATCTACTTGTCAAAAATAGGCTTTGCTTTTCCTACTGGGGATGGAACATGGGTCCTTACACTTGCAAGGCAGTCTGCGGAACCACTGAGCTAAATTCCCGGCCCCAAAAATAGGTGTTTGAAAGGAAAGTTTTTTCTAGTTAATGGGGACTAAAATCAGGAGATTCTAGCAGCTCTTTGGGAAAAGCCAAATTTTTCACATCTGTGTGTAGATGGACTGACACTGGGAGAGATTTCATCCATGAGAGGATGGGCTGACACCAGTGGGGAGTGGTATCAGCAACTAGCTGGGAAAGATATTAGGCTTATACAGATATTGAAGGGGCTAAGGAATCTGGGTGAAATATCTATGACTTGGTTGCCCAAGGACGGTCTGCTCAGGTGTGTACAGTTACTGGACTGACCAGGGGATTTATATACTATATTTTGAGTCCATTTGCCTTATTTACTGCGAAGCTGCTGTTGTTTGCTAAAAAGAAGCCTGTTTGCTTTGTCCCATTTGTGGGAAGGACTCACTTAAATCAGGCCCGACACTCATAGCTTCAAGCATCACCCTTTCAGGGGCTCCTCACAGGCACTGTGACTCTGTCACACATTTTTGTCCAGCAGCCTAGCCTTCTTCTGAAATCTAGGTTGAAGCATCAGAACTCTTGCATTCTGCATGCCTGAAAAACTAGCATCGATGGGTGAAGTCAAGGTCTGCCCTGCTCAAGCAGTAGCCTGGCCCACTTTTACTATAGGTGTTCCAGCCTCTGCAGCCTAGAAGGCTGAACACCAGCAACACTTTTCCCTGTGGCCCTGAAGGGGTAAGGTACCCTAGGACTCTCTTCTCAAAGCAAAGTCTTCCCAAGGAATTTACCCTTCTGTACCCTTGAGCCTTTGATGGGTAGAATCTTTCCCGAGATGTCCTCAAGGCATCTTTCCTGTTATGCAAAGTACTTCATTTTAATGCTAATCTTTTTAGCAACCACGCTCTCCTTGGCTCCCACTTTACAGACACTTCCTTTCTGGCAAAACTGAAAAAATTTCCTATCACTCAGCTCTGCTTTTTGCTCCTTATTCTCACTATAAATCTGGCCAAAAGCAGCCACAACCAGAATGTTGGGCTGCCTGGAAATTTCCTCTGCCAGATCAATTAATCCACCAACTTTAAATTCAGACACACACAAAATCTTAGGACATGGGAGAAATGTAGGCAAATTGCTACAGTAAAACATGCATGGCCTCTAGTCCATTTCCACCTGAAACCTTGTGAGTCCGGCTTTTATTGTCTATATTCCTATCAGCATTCTGGTCTTCTGAACCCCAACCAGAATCACTCATGGAGCCTTGCTTATTATACTGTTGTTCTAGGGCTTCTCTAGCCAGCCTCTCCAAATCTTTCCAAACTCTTCTTGAAAATCAGTTCCAAAGGCTTCTAAACCACATAGTCAAGTAAAGTCATAGCAATGATCCCATTTTTCTGGTACCAAATTTTCCCTCCTCCACTCTGGAGCAAGCATGTATATTAGTCTACCTACAATTATAAAGAAACATCATTTATCTCCTTTCCTCATCCAATAGCATCCATTTCTACCTCAGACACTGCTATTACCAAGTGGAGGAGCCTGAGATTTGGGAGTCACTAGTCTTCCCTTAGTTTTCATGTCCTAGTCAGATTCAGTAGGTCTCACTCTTGAATCCAGAGGTCTTAAACTCTTTTTGTGACTATGAAAAGAAGTGTGTTTTATATTGAGACCCAGTGTACAATAACACACACACACACACACACACACACACAC
>NW_022900915.1:22005585-22089311 GCF_012274545.1 Fukomys damarensis
ACACACACACACACACACACACACACACACCCCTGGAACAAATGTTCATGAAATAATACCCTTCCTAGGTGCCTTGCACTCTGGTAGTTTTTAGTTATGTTTCATTAAAGAATATCTTGTCATGACTCATTATCAATATCAATATAATATCCTCTAGTAGGCCAGGATCGAACAGTTTGAATAGCACAGTCCTAACAATTTCTTGGATCTAATCTCTTCTTTGTATTTCCACTGCCATTTCCTTTATCATCTCCTGCCTGGGCAGACCCAGTAACTGCAAAATACTTCTTTTGATTCTTTTTTTTTTGGTACCAGAGATCGAACTCAGGACCTTGCCTTTGCAAGGCAGGTGGTGGCACCACTGAGCTACATCCCGGCCCTCCTTTTGATTATTCTTAGTCTCCTTCAACCATTGTGAATATTGATAAACAGTGAAAATTTCTAAACACCGCTTCCATGGTCAGACCTCTCACATAGCTTCCTTTCCTTCTACACAAAGTCTTTTTTTTCCCCCCTTTTTTTAAATCATGGCTGTCCTCTGTGGGCAGCCATGAAGGTGAGAGCTGCTGCCACTGAAATAGCTTTTTGGGTTTTAGTGTGGGTATTTAGATTACTAAGTGGTAGAGGCCAAGAAACAGCTTTTACCTACCAGAGGCAAAGTTGTTCTGGTCATGGACAGGTGGCCAGATGGTGTTTCATAATGCTTGGCCTTCAGGGCTCTTTATTGGTGGCTGATTGGTATCTCTAGGACTAAGAGGGACAGTCAGCTCACAAAAGCACTGCTAGAATTATATAGCTGAAAAAAAAAAAAAAAAAAACTGCCTCCCAAACAGAAGTCCGACTAGAATCATCAGGTAGAGGATCAAGATCACTTACAAGTTTCTAGGCCTAACATGGTTCACAGATGAGAGTTTACTGAGTAGGAAGATATGACATACACTTGAGCAAGAGCCTGATGACAAAATTATAAGACTATAAATTTTCTTCCCATCCTTCTCCTAAGAGAGTTATGGCTATTCACTGGAGTAACTGCACTGGAAGAGAGAATTGCTCAACTATTTGGTGAATTACTTTGGCTCTTAGAATTCCACTGTGGTCCAGAAGCCAGAATGTGGAGATCAGCTAAAAATGGTGATTTGGTAGCTACCTTGCATCTTCATGGTAGCCTACTGTAGTTTTATTTTTTCCTCCTTGTTTCCAGCCCAAACTTGCTCTGCAGAGCCTGTTTTTTCCCCCTACCCTTCTAGGTTTTTTTTTTTTCCTACTTTTAATATGTGTGAAATTTTACCACCATTAAGGGAAAAAAAAACGATGATTTGTTTTAAGTTTATGTTTTGGTCCATATTCATCTTTCTATGTATATGAGGGATCCAACCTACCTGCAGCCTCCCGTGCACAGTTAGATAAAATTAGCACAATCTGTACTTTGGCTGTTTGTTTGGTGGAGCAAAGTTTATTTGTTAGGCAAATAAAAGCCTGTGGAATAGTCTCTACTTCATCAAAATAGAAAAGCAAAAGTAATGCCCCATTTCTGGGAATTCCAGCTGGGAAAGCCAGCTGTTTACATATATTATCTTTATTTAACATGCATGACTACAACAACAAGACTGGGAGTATTAACCTCATCACACAGATGAGAAACCTGAGTTACTCAGGCTGGAGAAGGTGTTTCTGTAAAAGCGTCCAGTTCTCAGCTCCAGAACCTTGCTAACCTTTGCCGATGTGGCCTGCAGCTGACCTCTGCACATCTTCAGAGTGGCTGTTTGTCAACTCCCAGCATGCAGGTTGTCAAGCATTTTACCCCTGGTTAGACTCTTAACAAGAAAGGTACTGAGGACTCCTTTTCTTAATAGATGTTATTATCATGAAATATTTTATTCCACACTTGCCTTCTGCTTGAAGACTGATTGTGGACACTGAAATGAGTTGTGGAATAAGCCTCAGTAATGCATAATTAATATACGTGCTGATTCAGTTAGTCAGAACACCCCACACACTCTTTTTCTTGCTTAAAAATTTACATTTATATTAGAAATTTTATGAGAATGTGAGAAGGGAATAAAAATCCCCCATAGTTCTTGAGACCCTCTTCCTTTCCCTTCACTTCGTCAGGTGTTTTCTCTCAGCTCCTGCTGTTTTTCAGCTCTGAAGTGCTGCAGGGAGCTTGGGTCTGCCTGCTGTGGCTGGGCAAAGCCGTGCCCTCCTCCAGGTCAGAAATCAGCCTGTCAGCCTCGGCACCCCTCTGCCCATCCCACACTTGAACACTCCTCTCATTACGCTTCCTCTTCTTCCCGAACAACTCTCCAGCGTGACATTTCCTCTCTAGCCCCATCTGCCGATAACCCGACTTCATTAAACTTTCCAATCCCTCCTTCTAGCTTTGTTCACTTTCGCTGTTCTTTCCTCCTGTTCACTTTCTACACTGTTGTCCGCAGCTGTCCTTCTAGCAGATCAGTAATACAATTCTTCAGTGGTTCCCTATGGAAGAAACGTGTCTTTTGCTTCTCAGCGTCCCTCAAACCATCTCCCAGCCCCTCCCAGCTCAGCAGGTTGTTGACCCAGGCCTTTCCCAGGATGCTCCTCACGAGGTCTCGGTCGGTCGCAGACACCCGCAGGCTCACTCAGATTTTCTCCAGAGCTAGAGGTGTGAGGAAAGCATCCTCCATGTCTCTTATCTGCACCTAAAATAGTCCTGATGAACATATTCCCTACAACCAAGAGGAAAATTCCATTGTTGTACCCTAGAACACATCTCTCCATAGGAGTTGGCCTTTTGTTTTTTTTTTTGTTTTTGGTGCTGGGGATTGAACTCAGGACCTCACGCTTGCCAGGAAGGTGATGTACCACCGAGCTAAATCCCCAACCTGGTACTTTTTTAAAAATCTTGGTCTTTTTGGTTAATAAGATGTCGAAAATGTTTTCAAAATTCATTCACGCTATTGCATATATCACTAGTACTTTCACTGTCTTGCTAAGTAGTATTCCATTTTATGCTACAACTTACGATTTGCTTATGAACATTGGCACGGTGTCTCGGTTTTGACTAATGAAACTAAGGTGGCTGTAAACATTCTCATACAGGCATTGTTGTGGACACACATCTGGAAGAGATGTAGAAAGTTTGGGATGGAAAATGTTTGTTAGAGAAAGTCACCTGTGAAGGGAGGGGGACAGGAACATGACTGGGCTGTAGAGGTTGAGCTCGACTTGGATCGGAGCAGAGATGAGTGGAACCTGAATGATGCGCTTGAACACAACACCCTGTTCCCTGACCAGCCTGCGTGCTGTCTGTCGGTGTCCAGGTTGGGCCGAAGAGAGCGGTCCTTGATGCCCTGCCTCACCCAGTCACTGGCTGGGGTGGACCTGGAAGACATGGACAGCTGGAGATATGTGCCCAGCACAGTCCTCACAGTTGGCCAGCAGGCCACTCCGACAGGGTCTCCCAATGGCTCATCTCTACGTCCAACATAGTCTACCCCTGGAGCCACCTTTTTTGGTTTGTTTTCAGGAGTAGAAACAAAGAGATATTAGCTAGCATCCTCACTGTTCCAGTCAGTCCTGGGGACATAGTAAACACCCACCAGCACCCCTCCTCCAATTCGTCAAGCCCTCACTGGCCTTAGGGCTTGGTGCGGCGCCCACCTCTTTACTGGAATCCATGCGCTTCTCAGGCCAGGGCCAGTCTCTGTCCGTTAACACTCACAGTTGGGTGAAGGAGTGTAGAGAGGCTCCCAACAGATTTACCGGGTTCTCAGGAATTCCTTGCCCTCACTGTAGAAGAAGAACCCTGCTCCAATAGAGTCACTAGATCCTGCCAAGGTAGCGACACCTTTGCTCGCCTGCTAGGCCTTGAACACAGGAGAACAAAGTGCCCAAGTGACAGCTGTCGCTAGTATTTCAATGAGACTCTTTCCACGCCTTCCAGAGAGAATGTGTTCTATTTGGGGACCAGAACATATTGCTTTGCAGAACTCCGAGTTGGAAAGATGGAAGCACAAGGTTTCCCAGCTAATCACTAGGAGCGATGAGAAGTGGGACTGTCCTTTTTCTACCTCTCGCTTCTGGGACTTCCTACTAAGGACTGAGCACTATGAGACCTTTGATTCAATGCACGGACTACATGTGCAGGACAGTACTCCATCCTTGCAGAGTATTGCCCTCCACAGCGGTTTTGTGGTACAGCATATGGATACAACCAGTGCAGTGTTTGGCCATGGGTCCCATACTGACTTTTTATTACTGTTGTACAAATAACACAAACCCAGAGTCTTAAAACAACATGGTTTTATTAGCTTATTGGCCTGTAAGTTAGAAGTCCACAGGTTCTCAGGGCTAGGTTTCTTCCAAGGGAGAATCCTTACTTTTTCTTGCTTTGAGGATCTGCTTACATTATTTGCTTCATCATTCCTTACTCTGTCATTAAAACTGGTAACATAACATCTTCAAGGTGTGTCCCTCCTCCCCTTCTGCCATTACAGTCATGCAACTTGTCTTACAAGAACACTTTTAATTATATGAGCCCACCATATAGTTGTAAATGATCTTCCCATCTCAAAATCCTTAATTGCAAAACTTGTTTGCCAAAGAAGGTGACAAAGTCATCTGTTGCCAAAATTAGGAAGTGAACATTTTAGGGGGACCAATTTTCAGCCTACCATACCTTGCTCTTGCTTTCCCACAGAGCAGTGGTTCTCACCTGAAGATGATATAGGACCTCTAAGTGATATAGGAGAAATAATATAACTCCCTATCTGCTAGATTGTCTGATACTCTGAGTTCATGTTTCCAGAATCAAAGAATGAATTCTGAGGATCAGTGAGGTTAAGAGTAAGAACATTTTATTGAGAGAGAAAGCTCCAGAGACAGACAGGAGAGGGGGCCTGGCAAATGGATTGCTGAGGACCCTACTTAGAGAGGAAGCTTTATAGAGCAAAATTACAAGGTAGGTGCAAAATCAAGAGATGGGTACAATGTGGAACGAAAGTATGATCAACCAATAAGATTGTAAGTATAGCCATTTAAGTAATATTGATCGGATAGTAGCAAGGGCATGTGGATGACATCATTACCTTGGTCAATAACCTATAGTTTTAGTCTTGTCTCAGTTTTAGTGGGTGGGAGATGATGGCCCACCTCTAATGAGATAATGGTTTGTTTATATGGGAAATCTCAAAAGAGTGATACCAATAATCCTAAACTTCTATTTATCCCTTAGGGAAGTATTCAAATCTAGCCATTGTGACTTTAATCTTTAGAAGTGCCTCAGTCTCGTTCTGATGTGTTCTCATCCTTTGCACTGACTCCTTTGGTGGTTTAATATAGTATTATAATATTTCTACCTAATTTAGGTATCTGTAATAAGACAATCTTGTTCTTCAGGGGATATTTGAGAGTGTCTGGAGGCAGTTTTGATTTTCACAATTGAAGAGGGTGGTCCTGGCATATAGGGGGTTGAGGACAAAGCTGTCAAACATTCCATGATGTACACGACAGACCCCACAACAAAAGATTA
Organism: Fukomys damarensis; assembly: GCF_012274545.1. NCBI lineage: Eukaryota > Metazoa > Chordata > Mammalia > Rodentia > Bathyergidae > Fukomys > Fukomys damarensis. Next base: position 22,011,098 of record NW_022900915.1, read on the forward strand.
CAGGGCCCGAGCTGTCAGGGATGGTGAAGTTCAGAAATGTAAGACCTAGGGCCTTACTTCCACTCGGAGGAACTTGAACAGCTGAAAGGGCCTCCAAGAGGCTGGGCCTATAGCCCAGCGAGTGCTCCAGGAGAGCAGGGAGAATCACCCAGGAAGGAGCACACCGGACTAGTTGGAAAACGGACCTTTATTAGTCTGGGCAGAAGGCACTCCCCAAGCCAAGTAGCTCAGAGAGGCAACTGCTCAGGGGCTGAGGTTGTTTTATAGGGTTTTTCTACACAAAAAAATTCAAACACAGGTCAGGGCACTCACAGAACTACCAGGGGATAAGATTCCAAACACACTGCTTATCTTATGCAGGAAATGTTTTACGGTCTCCTTTTGTCATACCATTTGTCCCTGGGTGGGCTGTTAACCAAGTTAGCAATTAGCATATGAAAGTTTGTTTGTAGTTTGAGCAGCTCCTTCTTGATGTTTGATGGGGAGCAGGGAAGCAGTGTCTCTGGCCTATTAGCAGGCCAGCATGGAGTCACTTTAGCTCAGTCAGGTCCCACAAGAAACACTGGTAGAAATTGATTCTCTTGGATCCTAAGGCAAAAAGAATCACATTGAGACATATCATAGTTTTTAACATTAGTGTTAGATGTGTCTTTATAGCACTGTCTTTAGAGTCCTAAGAAAAATGAACTTAGCCCTAGATTCTATCCCCAGTTGAGGGGGGAGGAGGGAGAGAGAGAGACAGAGGAGAGGGAGAAATTAGAGCAGGAATATTGTAATAACTGAAAACACTCATAAAGTCTACCTTTCCCCTCATAATTCCTTTGGAAACATTTGGGGAGATATTCTGGAAGAGTGTTAAGTATGGAGCTGAGAAAATTACAGGTGTTGCCAATAAGAGACAGTGTTGAATTTGAGCCAGGTAGCCAGGTGTGTGAAAAAAGTTAGAGACAGTAAATAAAATGAATTCATTAGACCTTAATGCACATAGATTCCTCACTCAGGAGGTCAATATAAATTCAGGATCCACAGGCTCAGAGATGTAAGTATTTAAAGGCACATAAATATTCCCTGAAGTTATGTCAAAAGGCCACCAGAGAAATAACAACAGCATCATAACACTGAAGACATATGATTTTATGCCTGGCTGTATGATGAGATTTTTTAAAACTCGTGAATGTGTTATTCATGTAATAAAACCAAAGTAAATTAAAAATATCTATTTAAAAAATAAAATTCTCAATCCCTGTGATTTTTGAATGCACAGCTAATTTTTATAAGTAAGAATTCCCTATTTATTTTCTCAGGAAAAGGAAGAGGACTAGATGCAACATGCTGTCAACAACAAAACTGTCACATAAATTATGACCTATGCATTCCATTATGTAGCTATTAAAATTATGATCTTATTGAAAGCTTATGTAGAAATATGGAAAATGTTAGAAAATAATGTCAAAGCTGTGTGTAAACTTTTATAAAATTACTCCACTTTGAAAACACACGCTGCAAGGGGATTGTCCAGTGACAGCAGTGCTTTCATTAAAAGTGATGGAGTTATAAATAATACACAGCATTTTTTCTTTTAGCCATTTCCCCCAAGTTCAATCTATAATGTTACTTTTATGATGACAAGGGAAAAAGTAATTTCCTTTAAAAAACTAGGAATGCTTGTTTTTAGATCGTTCACAGATATCAAGTCAAACAGCCTGCTAATTTTTTGAGGAAGGCCCTCTTTTCTTAAATAGGAGATTGCAAAATTACTACCTTCTGCCTGACACGGAAAGCCACGGGAGTTCTATCAACAAACATCTGTGACTTGCTTGCCTTTCCTCTTTCTTTCTCCCTCCCTGTCCTCCATCGTTCCTTTCTTTCGTTCCTTTCTTTCTTCCCTCTTGCCCTCCTTTCCGTTCTTTCTTGATGAATGGAAAGCCAAATTCAGGCCCTCTGTATGTGTGAGGGGTTCGGGTTGTGTGATTTCCTGTTGTGTGAGTTGAGCTGTTACAAATTAGAAGATCATCTCATTAAGAAAGGTCCCTGGGTTTTAGTAAGAAGCACAATCAATGCTAGCCACTAAGAGATTTGGTTTCAAATTAGTTTGAAGTTTTGGGATCTTCAGGGATAGATCTGAGCTTAGCAGCAAGATATAGTAAGTCTCAGACCCTGCTTAACTGAGGCCCCCTATGAGTTTTGGTCCACATAATTTCATACTTATATATAAGAGAGAAATAAACATCTACTTTGTTTACGCCACTACATTTGGGGTGGCTGAAACCACACCCTGCTCATCCAAGGGCAGTGGCAATAGGAAGATGTTTAACAGCACATCTTCAGGGTGTTGATGATCTGTGCAATGTCAGAATGTTTTTTAGCTCAGATACCAAAAAAAGGAAGAGTGCTTTATAAGATTAAATAGCAACACAGACTTTTCCTCATGCCCACAGAGGGAGGGAAAACACTTGTGAATATATTGGGCCTATGATGTTGTCCCTGGTAGGATATGTGGGAGGGATGTGAAGCCTCTCTTGAAGTTAGCACTGAAGGAATTCAAAAACATTGGGAGTCAGTGTACGTTCTGCATTAGTGGAGACCTGCAGCAAAAATATGTCATCTCAAGCCTTTCCAAGCTGGGACAGGTGCAACCGGGACACACAGATGCTAACAAGCAGAGTTTGCAGTCGTGAGAAGCAGGAGCCCGGAGTGAAACCTAAGCTTAGGGTTCTGTTCCAGGCTGATTCTTCTTTTCAGTAAGGAAGTTGGGACTTGTATTGGCATACCACTAGGTGTCTTTCACAAATTCTCTGTGTGTATTACGATCAGGGGCATATAACTCTTATTTCTAAGTATGGGTTTAGGCGATCTCAACCAATTCTTTTATTTCCATGAAGTTTCAAGTTTCCCTTTGTATCTATTGCAGGTGCTCAGAGTGAGTCAAAATATTCAAGCAACTTTCCTTAAAAGTGCTCCCTTACAAGGCAAGTTGCTGCTTATAAGGGTTCTGCAATTCATCCTGCTAAATAAGGGTGCTTAGACCTTATTAAATTTTAAGGAGCTGAGGATATAGCTCAGTGGTGCCACTGCCTGCCTTGCAAGTGCAAGGTCCCAAGTTTGATCCCCAGTACCAAAAAAGAAAAAAATTTTAAAGGGAAAATAGTACCAGAGTTACTATGATTTTAGAAGGCACTGATCAGATAAGACTGTGAAGTTACACATTTGTTCGTTTCTTTTCTTTTCTTTTCTTTTTGGTACCAGGGATTGAACTCAGGTCCTGGCACTTTTCAAGGCAGGTGCAGTGCCACTGAGCTAAACCCCTGGCCCTATTTGTTTCTTGATATCTTGACTCCACATGTTTAGCTTGATGTAGGACTGGATGGCAGTGATAGGAAGCAACTGGAAGAACAAATTTAGGTGATTCCTGGGTAAGGTTAATTAAACTCTTGAAAATTCCAAATACATTATGGATTCCCGAGAAAGTTGAATTTAATAAAAGTTGGTAGCACTATACTGTAGGCACTTTAACCTTCCTTGGAAAGTTATCATGGACTCATGTGGCTGGATCTGCAAAGCTAATAAGAGAGAAAAGCTGCTAGGTATGGTCAAGAGGCTGTGGAGAATGTTCTGGACCCTTCTGTGGATTTCTAGGTGAATACTGAAAAGTATGTCAAAGAAATCCAGGAAGTTTGGGGCAAGAGAGTTTAGTAAGTGATTGGCATTTATTAGGTTATTTTAAAATTTACTTTTGGAAAACCATCATTCTACTGAAAATTTCCCTTGCCTCTACCTGATAGTTACTTAGTGATTGTGGAACCATCCCACAGGCCTGGAGGAGAAAGGCTAGGGGCATAGGAAAATAATTCTCTTAAGGGCTGAGTTCAAATGAACCCTACTGACTAATAATTTTGTGTACCACCAGCCTGACTTCTAGTCTCCCCCAGATTTATCAGCAAGACAAGATTATATTAGTCAGCTTGCTCTCACTGTTACAAAATACCAGAGAATAACAACTTAAAGGATGAAAGATTTATTTTTCTCATAGTTTGGGATTCTAGTCCCTGGTCAGATGGCTCCATGGCTTTTAGGACTGAGGTGAGGCAAAACATGGTAGAGAGACGTGGTTTAGTAAAGCTGCTTACCTCATGGCAGCAGGGAAGCAGAGTGAGAAAGGATGAGCTGAAGGAGGTGGGGACAAAATATATGCTTCAAAGACATCCTCCTACTGACTTATTTCCTCCAAACAGGCCCCACTTCCTGAGAACCCATTCAGCTTGGGTTATTTGAGATTTCCTAAACGATATTTGGTTCTCGGGGGGAATTTACTGTCTATGTTAATCATCTTTTCATTGCTAAGACAAAATACCTGACATACACAGTTTTAAGAAGAAAAAGGTTTATCTTACCTCACAGTTCCCAAGGTTCCAGCCACGGTTCACTGGCTCCAAGGCAGGAACGCCATCTCGGAGCCAAGCTGCTCACCTCATGGCAGCCAGGGAACAGAGAGAGCAGGAAGAGCCGGAGAGGAAGTAGCTGGGGACCAGATATACCCTTCACAGCCCCAGTGACCTGCTTCCTCCCATGGGCCCTGTCTCCTGTTCTATCACCTCTGGTCATGCCGTGAAAATATGGTATCAGTGGTTTAATCCACTGACAAAGTTTAGATCCCTCATGATTCAATCACTTCCCCAAAGCTCATCAGCAACCAAGCTTTCAACACAGTGAGTTGTTTTGACAAACTAGATCCAAGCCCTAGCACTGTTGCAGACTAGGTACTTATGGTATCTGAGAAACAAGTATTCAAAATGTTTTCTGTGATCAGTGGGTTGGCCCGGTGGACCTAACTCCCATTTCCAGCTCTGCCCCCGGGCCCTTCTCCTTCTAACCTGGTTTGCTGAGTTTCACTCCCCTGTGAAGCAATGCAAAGGAGTCTCCTTTCCTGGCAAAGTAACTGGACGTTAGGGGGAAAAGGCTACAGATTGCTGGCTGCTTGAATGAGATGGCATTTTGTAGCCACACAAATATCCCGATGCTTTTATGGGCACAGATTATATTATTATTTCCTGAAGTCACAAGAGATAAATGGTCTCTCATGTAAGTTCTGAGATCACTTTTTGTAATAAATCCATATTAAGGCAGCTCAGCAATTCCGAAGACTCCCTGACAGTGGTGTCCACCAGAAAAGAATGGGTATGGGTAGGACACATCTAAGGGGTACAGTAAGCAAGGCATTGCAAATACTAGCCATGAATCGTTACAGGAGAAATCTTACCCAGAATACTAGACTTGAATTAATTGTTCTATGTGTAGGTGAGGCACCTTTGTACAGTAATGTCAGAAAAAAATCAAACCTGAAAAATACTTGTGTCTAATTGGGAGGTAAAAGCCAATACACTGCAAAGCTAGAGTCAGCACTTGGTTTTCGCTCCCTCCCCAGGCATCTCAGAGGAAGGTGAAATGTTTGAATGAATAAGAATGAAAATAGGTTGAACTGAACTGTTCCTCTCCTCTGGGTCAAGCAGATTGCTCTTTAGCTTCTGGCTGATACTGGTGGCTCAGAGCGCCTGCTAATTGCTCCGTTCTGAAGTACTGAGATATTAGTTCTGGACTGGGCAAGGCCACATGCAATGTGCCTCTGAGTGACTAGATGTTCCCACATGTCTCCTAAAATCTGCATTAGTTGATAAAATGGCAGAGTGTGCCTAGGCACCCTACATTTGGTAGAACCAAGATTCATTTGGTTGGGGTGGGGGGCAAGGCTCCAGCCATCATTCTTGAAAGCTGCCCTGGAAAAAAGGTGGCCCCTAATGAGACTTTTGTGATAGCAGCTGGATGCTCAGGTCTACATTTCTGGGAGGGCAGAGAGGAATTTTACAAATGCACTCTGGCCTTCTGGGCCTCATTGCCCTCTGTAGCCTCAACAGTCTTTGAGCACATTGTGTTCCTGGAACGCGTCAGTCAGCTGACAGGTTGGGCATTTTTCAAAGACAAAGCATAATAGCTAGTTGCAAACGTACCTTCCTCCTGGTGGGAGAAAATCCTGGCTTCTTTACCCTGTTGTTCACCTGCTTACTCAGAGTGTGTGGCCAGGGTGAACTCTGTGGTAGGTGACTGGAGACACCCACAAGGGCTTCCCTGAGAGCAGGCAGGCAGAGTCAATCTGGCAGCACCTGGCCTTCCCACTTTGGTTTAGGAAAAGGCCTAAATTGTTAGCTAACAGGTGTCCTCTGGGGAGTATGAGGAGTCCTGAAAAAAATTCTCAAAAGATTCTGAAGCCGTAGACAGAGACCTGGCCCAGCAACCACTACTTTCTGTACCGTGAAACATAATAAAGAGTGACAGGTACAGCTTACAGCAGGGTTGGGATCAGGACCTGGATCTCTGTCTCTGTGAGTAACTTTCAATGGCAGAGCCAAGAGCAGACTCCCAGCGTCCTGCTTGGCCTTCTTTCTAGAGCACCGAGGCTGTGCTAATGTCAGAGAAATCATAAATGGCACCACATGTGGAAAATTGTGAAGCTGTTTATAAACCACAGCACTCCTATTTCTAATTTACTACATGAATGTCTCATGGTGGCATCACAAGCTTTCTCCTTTAAAGCTAAGTGTTCAGACCTATTACTTATGCTACCCCCAACTTCTCCCTGGCTAAATGCTGCTTCTTGGGTACCTGGTTATTTCAAAAGTGGGGCAACCATACTAGCATTAAAATTCAAGTTGGAAGACTTGCTAATACAGAGCAATCTTTGAATAACAGTCTTCAAAGAAAATAATTTAGTCTTTCAAAGTTTGATCCTGTGCTAGAATTTCAGAACTGATGAGGAATTCTGAAGAGGAAAGACTGGATTCACAAGTGAAGTTTCAGGAAGTGGTGTCTAGCTAGAATAGCCCATGACTCCCCACGGGGCAAGACAGCAAGAACTGACCTGGGTTTTCCCAGGTATATATTTTTCCAAATGGTACAACTAACAATGTGAAATAGGAAGAAAGGGGCTAAAGGTGTAGGGGAAGTCGGAAGGGTAGGGGAAAGGAAATAAGGGAAAAGAAAAAAATATGAGAAAATGAAAAAATGGAAACAAAGTCTTTGTAAATAGAGGAGGGTGGAGGGGATGAAGGGAGGGCAGGGGAATGGGGAAAAATGAGAACCAAGATCTGTCATGTAAAGGTACAAGATCCCAGTGATGAATGTAACTGTACTGTATACTTAACAAGTACCAATAACTTCAATGAGAAAGAAAAAATAGGATTGTTACTGGGATCATTCATTCTGAAAGTGACATGAACAAGCTAATACATTCAACAAGGCAATTGGGTTTGATTCATCTTGAAATTGATATTTTTAACTCTGGGCTTTGTTCAGATTTATTCAGGAAACCCACATGGATGTGTAAGAACAGGATGTAGTGGTAACTGCACGAGATGGGAAGTTGGGTACGAAAAGATGGTGGTAGTACTGAAGCCCCATAGAATAATTTCCGAGTTGACCCATGGTTGTGTGTAAGAGCCCACGTGGGAGCTTCTGAGCAGGGGCAGACGGAAAGGAAGGAGGGAGAAGAGCAAGTTGGAACAGGAGCTTAGTGGAGGGCGGCAGTTCTGGAAGATAATGTTAGATCTGGCAAAAATTCAGGTGGGAAGGGGGCCTAGAGAGAATCAGAACTCTGCCGGGTGCCAGGCATTGTGCCTGTAGGTTGGATATTGCTGTGGGGTAAATGTCTTTAAAATACTGCCGAAAGCTTTCCCATTGTTCTTGTATTTCCTGTCACATCTTTCTCTTCCCCTCACTCAGACAGGACCTGGACCACCTGAGAGTCTTTGCCTCAGAGAAAGGTTATGGGGCAAAAACATGGGAGAAAACAATGAAACTTGTAAGCCTCAAAAGTTTGGACCCTACAGGCAATTAAGAAATAAAAACAGAAACAAAAAAGTGTGAAGAGCAAGTGCAGCGCTCCTAACTCTGAGCAGGAGTGGTGAATGGGGGTAAAAGAAGTGGTTAAAATACAGATGCTGATGAGGCCCTGAACTCTCCCCTCCCTTGATCAAGATTCACCAAAGCAGAAATCCACAAAACATAGACATTTGAGAACGTGAGGCCCCTTGCCGCCAAAGCAGCTATAAGACCTGGCTCAGCGACAAGGCAGGGTCCTGAGGGGGAGTGGACTTAGAGAAACGGAAAGGCTTGGTCTGGAGATAACTGGGCCTGCAGGTTCCTTCTGATGGGAAAGGGGAATCGTGACTGTTCTGGCACAGCCAGATGAAATGTGGCCTAGTGAACGCCAACACTGAGCATCTGAGGCCAAGGGTGCCTATCTCCCCGCAGACGCTTTGGCTTCTCCGTAATCATTGCCACCCTCCAGAGTTGGCTACGTTGTTTCTGCCAGCAGGCTTGAAATAAACTCTGTGGGTAAATTTAATACGTGCTACCATGTATTAGTTAATCCTAACATTGTTGCTTGGAATTGTTATCCCCAGGTAAATATACCAAACAAGGCACAGAAAATCATTACAAGTCATTCCGCAATTCCTGGGATAGTTCCATAGATATATGATGAGGCCCCTGTAAATCCTAGACACTGTAAGGACCATTTGTATTAATTTTCTCTTGCTACACAGTGGATTGCTAGATACTTAATGGTTTAAAACAGCACTTATTAACTAGTTCACAGCTCAGTTGGTCTGATGTCAGGCAAGCAATAGCTGGGTTCTGTGCTCAGTGTCCTGGACTGAAATCAAGGTGCTGAATGCCTGAGATGAGTCATTGCCTGGAGGTTCTGGGGAAACAAATGCTTCTAAATTCACTGTTAGTGGCACAACACGGTACCTGTGGTTGTAGGACAAAGGCCCCATGTTCTTTCTGGCTATCAGCCTTGCTCTGAATGTGGAGGCTGCTCCTATTACTTGCCATGAGCCCATCTCCAAACTTGGCATCTTTGCTTCCTTATCTGCAGCCAGCTGGAAAAAAATCTGCTTCTAAACCTCTGTGGTTCCGTTGGCCCCTATTGTGACCAGATCATTTGAGATCACGGTTACATCTGCAAACTTCCTTTACAGCCGTACCTAAGTGAGGGTTTGCTTGGATAACTGGGAGAAGCTTGTGCACATTAGAGACTGGATATCCCAGGGGAGCAAACAGTTTAGAATTCTGTCACAGTACTGTCCCCTTAGTAAGTACTAAATAAGGTGGATTTTGCATTCCGGTTGTAGAGACAGACCATTAACAAGTGTACAAAAAAATAAGCGGGATCATTACAGGCATGGCCTGTGATGTGGCAATGGCGTAGGCCTGACCTGTGTTTTCATACAGAGGGAGAACCAACAACAGGTGGGAGCTGCAACTTTCAGGTGCAGGAACATACAGGTCACCCAGGAAGTTGAGGCTGCACTGGGCTAAAGTCTCCAAAGCCTGGGCACCTCCAGGGCTGTCACCTGGCTGCCGGCCTCACCTGTATCCACCTCCTGCTCTCATGGGCCACCAAGCAAGCTCAGATCTGAGAGCAAGGACTTTGTAGAATGCAGAACCCTGCTGCATCTGACCCCGGACCCAGGCAGAAATCAAATAAGTTAGGAGTGGGGTCTACGTGATGGCTGACAGGTGTGCTTTAGGCGCCACATCTAAGGGAATTCAGTTTTGAAAGGAAGCCTGTGGCTGGAGGCCAAGCCTTGAGTGATGCAAGCCTCCTCCAATTCCAGCCTCCTGCCTATCACTGCCCTCCAGGGCCTCTGTAGCAGCCCCTGCCAGGCTTCGCAGGAAGCAGGCTGCTGAAAACAGGATGCTGCTGGTGTGGGTAGCGCTATTGCACCTTCTTGGTCCTGGCTGGAGGAGGGGGAGGTTGGAGCTCCTCTTACCCAGTGTGGAGTCAGGAGGAGGGATCTGCGGGAGAAGGTGTCTGTGGGATCAGAACATGGCTCTGTTCTCCACTGGACTTCTCAAAAAATCTTTAAAAATAAAGTGTTAAATGCACATATGAGATTCTGGCAAGAGCGTCGACTTCTGAATGGTTTAACTCTTTGAATGAAGGTTGAGATGATAACTGTTATTTTGAAAATCAAGGAAAGAATTGTGGGCAAAAGAGCCCTGGTCTGAGTGCCTGCTTGAGCCCTCGAGTAGCCTCTTGTGCGCACTGCTTCTCACTGAGTAAGCGCAACTCGGGAGAGCAAACAGGGCGGAGGCCTGGACCTCAAGGATCTTGACAGTGTAGGAAGGAAAGAGCTGCAGCCTCTTCTGGAGACCAGCCTGGTAGTGAGTGCTGTCAGCGGCAACTTCCGAGCCCACCCAGATCCAGCCACTTCTGTCCTGATTCATGGTTTCCCTCCTGAGCCAAATCACCACCTGCAGAAGCTTTCATAGTGAGCCCCTCTCTTCCTCTTTACCCAAAACTGAATGACAGCTTTCTACACAGAAGCTATGAAATATATGAAACAGAGATATTTCACCCGCTGAAAACCTTCTCTTGCCTTCCTTCCAAACTGAGAATGCAGCCAATACTTACACTGGCATTGTCCATATTGAGTTCCAACCCATGGACATCAAGTGTTCCTTATTTCTTCAACAGTATTTTCATATCAGATATATTGAGCTATGATTTACATACAATAAAGCACTTCTTGCTAAGTTGTATAGTTTGAAGTTTGACAAATATACGCAGTTGTGCAACCATCACCAAAAAGAGGAGTATTTTTATTACTTCAAAATTTCCCTATATTACTTTGTCCCTTTGTCCCTTTTCAAATCCTATAGTTTTGTCTTTTCCTGAATGTCATGTAAATGGAACATAATGCTTAGATTTCTGTTTGTTTCACTTTTCATGCTTTATATTAGCATTTTGTTACTTTCTAATAGTGAGTAGTATTCCAGCATGCAAATGTATTACAGTTCATCCATTCATCTTTGAATACACAGTTGTTTCCAGATTAAGTCTGTAATGGATATAAACACGTGACATTTGAGTACAAGAATTTGTGGGAATATATTTTCGTTTCTCTTAGGCAAATATCTGGGAGTGAAATTTGTGGGCATTATGTGAAGTATATGTTTAATATTATGAAAATTGTTTTCCAGTATGATGTACTATTTTTTCATTCTTACAAGCAATGTTTGTAGCTTTTAACTGTTACATATTCTTAGCAGTTTATGTTGCTGTGTTTTTGGATTTTTTTAACCATCTATATAGGCACATAGCTTACCTCATTTCCCTAATGACTAGAGATGCTGAGTGGCCTTTCATACAACCTTTCATAGGTGAAATGTCTGTCCAAATCTTTATTTATTGTAGTATTTATTCTATTCTCAAATTACAAGGTTCTTTGCATATTCTAGATTGTCATTTATCAGATATTCATTCTACATATATTGTTCCCAGTCTCTTGTTTTCTAGTAGAATTTTTGTGGTTTAAAACTTTGTTTATATCTATGATCCATTTCCAGTTGCCTTTTGTAAATGGTGTGAGATAAGATTCAATGTTTTTTAGGGGTGTTGTTTATTTGTAAATTAATGTCTAGTCCTTCTCAGCATCATTTACTGGGTAGGATACTCATTCAACAACAAATGACCACAACATCATCACTGAAAAATCAATGGCCATGTATGCGTGGGCCTATTTCTGGACTCTGTTCTATACCACTGATCTTGGTACATACATCACTCACCGTACTCTTGGTTACTATAGCTTTAGAGCAGGATGCGAAACCACATGGTGAGAATGCTTTTTTCCTTCAAAATTATTCTGTCTATTGTAGGTTCTTTGTTTTTGCTTATAAATTTTATCCTCACATCATGTGAATCTTTACCAAAAATATCCTGTTGGGATTTTGATTGAAATTGTATTGAATCCAAAGCTCTATAACTATTAAGGAAATTGAGTTTGTAGTTTAAAATTTCCCACAAAGAAAAACTTTAGGTCCAAATGGCTTCAATGGTAAAATTTAACAAACATCAAAGAAATAATAGCAATTGTAAGGAAGCTCTTTTAGAATATAGAAGAGTACTGAATGCTTCCTCACTCATTAAGGCCAACATTATCTGATTAAAAAAAAAGAACAAGGCGTTATAAGAAAAAGCTAAAGATAGTACTTATGAATAGAGACACACACACAAAAATCTTTAAAATTGTACCAAATTTAGTCTAGTCTTGGCCCCTAGCTTTCTTTCAAAAGGTCCTGAAGGAGGTTCAGGATCAGCATCAATCCTCTTGACTCCTAGGACAGCTGGAGCTGCCCAGCTCCACCCCTTGCAACTGCCTCCAATGACCACCCTCTGCCTGACTCTCCCCCACCACATACAGCAATGGTCTCTGTCAGTTTTCTTCCTTCCTTTGTTCCAAGAAATTTGGAATGGTCTCTCAAATTTGGGTGACGTGATGGTTAATTCTATGCATCAACTCGAGTGAGCCTCAAGATGGAAAGATGATTGAACACACATATTTCTGGGTATCTATGAGAGTTTTTGGATGAGGTTAGCATTTGAATCAGCAGACTGAGTCAAGTGAGCTGCCCTTTCCAGCCTAAGTGGGCATCACTGAATCCACTGCAGGCCTGAAGAGAAAAAATAAATGAAAAGGCAAAGCAAGGAAGAATTCTTTCTCTGTGTTTGGCTGTCTCTTATGCCCTCCCTCTCTCTCTAGGAGATGTATGTCACACCCATAGATAGATCCTCTCCTGCTCCTCCTAGGGTGTATGTACACACGCAACCTCCTGTTGCCTCTTTCTCTAGAGAACCCAAATTTAATGCATGTGAACTTTGCATCCATCCAAGCCCCTTGCCTCTCATGTACTTGCCCCTGGTCTCATTCATTGTATCCTCTTCACGTGGACCCACATCCCAGATCTTTGGACTACTACATGTCAGGCTTATATGTCCCTGGACATAGTATGATTTTCCTTTGTGGCTCTCACATTTTACCCTCACTACCTCCCTCCAGTCCTTCAAATTCCAGGTCAGTAGCATTGGGTCAGGAATCTTCGTATGACCTGTTTTAGTGGTTGTCATGGTTTAGATCTAGAATGTCTCCCCAAAGCCTCGTGTGTCCAGAGATGGGGCTTTTAGATGGGAGTCTGATACTCATAAGTGGATTAATATGCTAATAAATCTGTAGCTGAATATGCTGCGCAAGAGCTGGAAGGCTGTATGTGCCTCTCAGTCTCAACGTTTTGCTCTCTGCTTCCTGGCTGCCGTGACTTGAGCAGTTTTCCTCCATTGTGCTCTCATTGTGCCAGTTTCTGCCTTGGAACTAGCCAACCGTGGATTGAAACTATGAGTTGCAATAAGCTTCTCCTTTAAGTCGGTATCAGGTATCACGTCCCAGTGACAAGACAGTAACTAAAATAGTAGTCCCTCAGCTAGATTCCAAGTTCTATGCCTTTTTTCTACTTTAATATTTCTCATAGTTGATAATTGCTGTTGGTTCATTTTTGTCAACCTCATTTTAAAATTTTTTAATGATGAGGATTTTTTGCCTCATTTGTATCTCTCCTTAGAACCTAATGTAGTCCTAGGTTCCTATCATACACTTATAGTTGTTAGTTTAACAAAGCAGTAATTGATGAAATCTCAGCCATTCCAAGAGCCCACAGCTAATGGGGTGCCCAGAAAAGGTGATCAGAGGAGGCTCTAGGGGTTAGGAGACGAACTTATTCCAACCTCCATACTGTCATGAGTTTGCTATCTTTAAAGAGGTACAGGAATCTAGATTGGCCCCTCTGGGTAGGCTGGGTTCATTGGGGAATATTCCACGGACAGACGTGTGGTACTGGCAACCGCTACATCCTCCTATACTGACTCGTGGTTCCTTAATCATTTAGACCCCTAGAGGGCTGAGTCCTTTAATTATCTCCAGATATACCTAAATCCCCCAGGGACACAATTTAAACAAGGAGATGCAGGCTAGACCCCTGCCACGTGCAGATGCGATGCTGAAATTTAGAAGGGTGCCCTCACCTGCCATGGCCCCACTGCTGGCCTCTTGTTGCCAGGCCAATAACCTTATTTGCTTTGCTCCTCCTCCCAACCAGCAAGATTCACTGAATCCTATGAGAATCCCTGCCTTTTATAATCAATAATGAACGAAGCAGCCCAAGATGACTTCCCCTGGGCAGACTAGAGATTGAAAGAGAAGCAGTTCATGGTGTAATATTCCTGTATTTTAGCAATGCTATAGTTTTGGCTCTGAATTATATTGCTGAGCCCTTTCCGTATAGTTCAGTTCTAATGACCAGTAATTTTTTTCCTTCCTGGATGTCATTTTATGTAGAATGTCTGGAAGGCCACCCTTTTTCATCCTGAGCATTACCTATAACCTGAGTAAATACCATTCATGTAAGTCCTGCACCACAAAATTAATCTCTGACAATGAAAAGACTGAATGAGACAGTAAGAAAGGCGAAGTCCAGCTGGAGGACTTTAATTATTTGGAACTAGTGAACACACTTCCTAGCGCGCTGGGGACAGTCCTATTGTTCCAGGTTAATCATGCAGAGTGTCAGTGTCATTGTCACAGAAGGGCTGAGGTAAGAGGAGAAAAGAGGATGGGAGAATTCTCCAGCATGACGTTCATTACCAGGAGAAGATAATGTTCAACATCTTTCAGAGAGCTAACTTGGATGGCTTTCCTGCTATACTTTATTTTCCTCAAACCAGAAGCATGTCTTGCTTTGTGATAAGTAAGCCTGTCAGTTACCACCATCTTGCAAGCCATTGTCAGTGTATTTGCTTTTGTGTAATGCAAATCTCCCTCACCTCTGCACCAAGACTAAGTTTGAGATGACCAGGCTCCAGCATCCCTTCTGCCACCCCTGCTTACACCAAGGAGAGATAAATATAATAACAGAGTGGGCTGATCCTTTAGACATAGAAAATTGTACTGGTGTCACTGAGCCTTGCTGTGAGGCCCTCCTTCATTTCTAGTCTTTTGGAGAAGTTCCAAGGCTAAAAGGAAGATTTATTTTTTGCCTCATAATCTGAATTGTTCAAAAATTATTTCTGAACTATTACAGATAGGGAGAAAACATCTCAACTATAAGAGGTATAAAAATGCCAATTTCATCTCTTAAAAATATGTGTTTCGGAAGAATATAGGAGGTCCAGATAAATCAAGGGAGTGTAATCTGGTTGTGCTCAGAGCCCGTGGACAGTGCTGGGAAGGTGAGGAGGCCCGCAGGTGTCGCCCTCTAATCTCCACTGTTAAGGCTGTAAGTTTATTTTGCATGTTTCACCATCAAGTTCTTGCCAGGAAAAATCCTGGGAAACAAAAAGAAAGAAGAAAAAGATGGTTCACAAACATGTTGCTCAGAGGAAGGTCAGGAATTACACCAAGGCAACAGACAGCTGGTTCTTGATGTGCCTCTGAGTCAAACAGCCTTGTGTCTGATAGCTAGTGAGAAGAGTATTATTGTTTTTTAAATCTCAGAACAACACATTCCTGACATTTTTCATGTATTAATTTGCAGTCTGATACTAGACAGTGAGTTAGAAGGATGATAAAATTGAGGCTCTTGCGAAACAGTTTACCAGAAATTCAAGCAAAGGAGGGACCAGTCTCTGGCTCCCTTCTCCTCTGTGTGTGGATCCCTGTTCACTGTAGAAACCAAGAGGCATTGGGTTGGTGCGTGTGGGGTTGACTCCTGGAGGAAATGCATTCAAGCACAGAATGTGCGGAGAGGGGCAGTGTCGAGGCCAGGGCTTCCCAAGTGCCAGTCATTTGCTTACGGATTCTGCACTGTTGTCATAGCCAGAATCACCTGTCCTGTTATTTCTTTCCTCAGTACAAGCATTTCATTTTGTTTTTTCTATTTAAGTTATCTTATTGGCTTGAAGGGCTACATATAATTTTTATAGCTACATATAGGTGCATACCCATAACAGTGATATACCCACAACCTAAACCATCTCTAGGATTACCTAGTAGCTCACATAATGTTTTGGGAAAATATTTGGTTTGCCCAGAAGGTCACAACTATAGTACTGGGTGGCATGAGCTTTTTTGAATTTCTAAATGTCTTGCTTGTGTACTATTGTATACTGCCTGGTTGTCTGGGCCAGCCATAAAACATTAGCATTCACTTTCCCTGGAATATCAACTCACATATAATACTCCTGAGAAAAACAAATTGCTTTTTTTTTTTTTTTAATAACATGCAGTTGATTTGGGTGGATACAATCTTTCAAGATGTACATATGTTATGTGTTGGGAGTAATAAAAATGACTTTCTAGAAAGGAAAGTTTAATATTCACTGGTTCAGACCACCTCCATCTTCATAAAGATGAAGAAACTGAGCTACAGAAACTCCAGGAACTTGCAAATGGAGAGAGACCCAAGACTTATGCTCCTTGGAGTCAAGACTCCAAGACTCAGACTCTTAATTCCTTATTCACACACTCTTTGCCCTGTTACCTGCCTCTCTCACTTCCCTGTCTTTTGCCCCAGGACCAGTTGCATTTGACCACATTCATATTAATTGATTGATTTCCCAGGGAGTGAACATTCCCTGGCCTAGATGCAGACATAAGACTGGGAAATGGGCTACTGTCCTTAAATGGATCCAAGTGATGGCCTCTGTGCCCAGTGTACGTGGTTGGGGAGCTGTGTGCAGGTACAAAAAGGAAGGTTTCCTTTACTCCTTGTCCCCAGTGAGACCTTGGATGTTAGAAGTTTTTCAAGAAAACTTTGCTGAATAACTGATTGGAAGAAAAATTGAATAGAAATACAAAATGCCTCCAACATGGGACACATCCCTGTACAGCAAAGCTAGTGTTGCTCCCCTCTCCGAATTTCTTCCTAGAGCAAAGGGCTTCTGAAGTTATCACAGAGGGTGGATCTAGGAATCTGAGCCATGCCACGTAAGGTGGGTGTACCTAGGCACAGTGAGCCTGGAAGAAGTTTTAAAGGGGGCATGGCATTGCTCTCCAGGCTGTTGCCAGTACAGCCAAAGATGACCCAAGTGAAAGTCCGTCTTACAGCAACCCTTTCTATGATCGTGTGGGTGGAGGCTGCGACCTGAATAAGGCAAAGATGACAGGGTACCGCTCCATCCATTAGATCACTTCCTGTGGTGAGTGCCACTCCCACAGCCATATTTCATTGTATGAGGCTCTGCCCTTGCATTGGCCAGGAAGAGGCAAGGTGCTCTCCTGTGACAGGAATCTGGGGATGACCTCTAGCCACCGGCCAGCCGTGAAACAGGACCTCAGTGCCATAACCGCAACAAAATGAATTCTGCCACCTGGGCTATGTTTTGACCCTCTGTGACACTGCAGCTCTGGCTGATACCTGAACTGAGCCTAGAAGGCCCCTGGAGCCAAGGCCCCAGGTAAGCCATGTCTCTGATGGAAAATGTGAGATACAGTATGTGTTGTTTAAAGCCTCTTAGTGAGCATTTGTTATGCAATAATAAAACACTAATACAGAGGCCTTATCTTCATCAGGTCCGGAGCTAGACAGGTTAAACAGATCATCACATTTAGTTTTCCTAAGATCCACATGAAGTAGGTCCATAATTTTACCAATTTTACTAATATGAAAGCTGATGAGAGATGTGAACCCAGATAAACTTCCAGTAATCAAACACTTGTGACTAGGTCTGTGGTTACCAATTTGTACAACAAGCCACCCCAAGGTGCGCAGAAATTCATAGGCACCCCTAAAGGATTTTTGATGTTTTAGGGAATCATCTGTTGGATGTCATGTGAGTTACCATTCCATGTAACTTATAGATTCAACATTAGATTATACTGCATTCTATTCGATGACATGTATTTGTGAAACTGATTTCAGGTGGTTGCTCCATTAAAAACAACTGCATTATGATCACTGTGCAATAGGAAATCAGGGTAGTTAGGTTTACTCTAATTCTAAGACTTGGGAAGTTGTACAGTACCCACCAGGCATACATTCTTTAAGTAACTGTGATTATTTAAGAACAAAATCAAAATAGTCTTTTTCCTTTCAACTTATGCATGTTATTTCAAATGGACACTGTTCTTAGAATATAAACACTAAGTTAAGTGTGAATAAATACTTAATATATGGAACCACCGGCACTTCTTTTGGGCCTACAAGTGCTGTGAATAAAGTTATTTTGACACTAAAGACTCTGAGAACACTTGTGCACTTCTCTTTTTGGCGATCCGGTCAACTAGTGGTTGAAGGGCTGACAAATCCCATCTTACCCTCCAGAGGCGGGGACTAAACTGAAGGACAGAGTCCTTCATGGGAGCCTATTACACAAGGACTCTCTGACTAATATCCTTTATACAGTCATGACCATGCTCATGTAAAAGCAGCCTCTTGAGTGATGAGAGATTAGTGTTGAGAAAGATGTTCAACTAAGGGTGGATGGGCAGTTCCAGGCCACGTCTCGGGAGGGTTTCTGTACCTGCCTCAGGTGGGAAGTGTATCCAGGGGGTCACTAAGGCCTCTCTAGGATCCTGAGATCCTAGATCTGAAGCCCCAGTTAGAGCACAGCACTAGTATTCCATTTCCCATAGCCAGATGTTTCTAGAGAACCTAGAACCACAGACAGGGTTCCTCCATTGGAAGAGTGACCATATTAGCCCAAATGCAGGCTAAACTGCCATAATCAAGAAATCCCAATGTGATGGCTTACATGGGGTAGAAATTCATTTTTCTCTATTTAACTCCTTAAGCATGGGATGGGAAGGTGTCTAGGGTTAAAGGACAGCTCAGCTGTTTTCAGTGAGTGGACTCTGTCTCTTTGTCTAAGAAGGTTGCTCCACTTAGAGCCATCTCCCAGCTTTGGATACGGAGGTAGTTTGTTATGGCCACCATAACAAATACTACAGTCCGGGAGCCTTAAGCAACAGAAGTTTATTTCCTCATAGTTATGGAGGGTAGAAGTCCGAGATCAAGGTGTTGAAATATTGGTTCCTTATGAGCCTTCTTTTCCCTCTAAGTCTTTGTCCACATTTTCTTTTATTCCAAAGTCACCAGTTATATTAGGTTAAGGCTCAGCTTAGTGACCTCATTTGAATTACTGCCTCTAGAGAGACATTCTCTCCAACATATTCTCATTTTGAGATAGTGGGAGACATTTTACATATGAATCTTGTAGGGGCACAAATTAGCCCATAACAGACACTGAAAGACAATTTGCAGCCTTCCTCAAAGGATCCTTACAGAGACCTTTGAATTTCTTTGTGTGCTGCCTTGCATGCCACAGACATCTGATAGACCAGTGAGCCCTGACTGGATAGCCACTTGTGTAGATTGTGTTTGCCCTTGAGTTCAGTGTCCTGAGCCTGTAAGAGTGAAAACAGGTAAGGAGACCAGAGGCAGGAAATGACATTAGGCCCCTTTGTCAGTAGATAGAGCTGTCCAGCCCAGTTGGAACGCAATGCAAACATGAGTAGGATTTTGCTTAAAAGTCACCAAGTACAGATATCTGTGAATTTTGAGGTATGATAGCATTTGAAGGGCTACAGAGATCTCATCTGGTATTGATGGTCTCAGTTCATTGAACAAACAAATGCGTTATAACAGCATTTTGAAGTGAACATCTCTGGAGAAAGTTGAAGTGGAAAAGGAACATCTGTGGAGCCCTTGTGGGTGTACACTGCTACCTTAGCCATCTGTACATGCATTGCTTATCAATAGGACAGCCATTATCTTTATTTTGTAGATGGAGAATCCAAGCCTCTAAGTTACTGTGCTACTCAGTGCTTCATACTGTATGGTAGAGCTGAGATTTGAACTCAGATCAGTGTGCTGACTCTCATATATTTTTTATCACACCTTAGTTTTTACTTTTCCTTGGAGAAGAGGTAAGTGATAGCTGAACTGCCTGGTAGAAAACATTGCCAAGATGGGAAGAACCAGCATGGCAAAGGTTCAAGAGAATGAAAGGTGTATAGGGCTGCTGATCACTTCCCCTGGGACCCTTTGTTCAGAGTTGGCCCTAGGAGCACTGAGACTTGGAGTATTTTGAAAGCAGAGCCCCTCATCAGGATAGTGTGCCCTCTACAGGCAACTTGTGGGATGACAGCAAGAGAAGGCCCAAACATGGCAGCCCTGAAGGATATGAGGGGCCTGCTGTAGAGATGGAGCACTTCAGTGAGTTGCTGTGTCTCATGGCACATGGGAAAATCCCACGATGTCTGTAAAATGATCTCCAGAACAACCCTCTGTATTTTGTTTGCATTTTAAATTCTTTTTTTTTTTCCTTCCAGTGATTCCTCTTCCCCAACTTTTCCCCACATGGGCTCAGTCTCTCCCAGAGGTTGGTCTCAGATTTAGGAAAAAGGAAGCAGATGGGGGATTTTTCTGGCTAGGCCCACTGATGAATTTTAAACATCTCGCCTCTCTCAGGACACTTGTTTCTAAACCCAGCCTCCTCTTAACATCCTTTCTATTTCTGTATTTTTCTCACTGCTTTCCATGGAGATTTGGATTTCATTAGTGATGTGAGCTGATAAAGACAGATAGCCCATCCGCGATTTTAAATTTGCTACTCTAATTTAATCTCTCCTTTGATGTTTCTCCTTTAGAGGCAGTGTAATCAGTTGGGCTTTCTTGGCTGCTGTTCATAGCTCTAATTTTTAGCTATGGGGTCAACGTCTTTGCCCTTCCTCAGCCTTTCCCCAGAGTAATCTGTTTCAACAAGCATTCTAGCTACCTGAGAAAAATGTGTGCTCTTTCACCTCATCAACTATTCTACCATTTCATGAATTTTTTAACTTAGTTCACTGCCATGCATGCATCAGACATCTGGTAGACCTGTGAGTCCTGATTGGAAAGATGCCCTTTGTAGACTGTGGTTGTCCTTGAGTTCAGTGCCCTGCTCTGTCAGTACATCGTCTTAGTGTATGTCCTCTCTGTCCTTCTGTAGGATTACTTTGGCTATTCATATTCATTTAAACATTCATACATATTTTAGAATCTGTTGTTTTTGTTTTGAATTTATTTAAATTTGAAATCTCGCCAATATGATAAACAAGAAAATAGTATTTCAATGCAGGTTTTTATTTTTCCTTAATAGATGAGTTTCAGCATTGACCAAACCCACCGTGGTGGCCTAAGGCTTCAGAGGATCAGGCCAACTCAGAACAGAGAGGGCCTCACAAGAGGACTAACAAGTGTCTGGCTGCCCGCTCCCTCCCTGCCTGCCCTGGGTCCCCGGACAGCTTTTATTACTGTCGTCATCCTGGGCCACATTTGTGAAAGCTGGGGGTGGAGCGTGCTGTGTGTAAGCAGATGCAAAGCTCAAGAATAAACGTGGAAAGATGAACAAACGGGGGGGGGGCGGGGGGGCAGGATCACGCCGCAGGCACAGGGCCAGAACTTCATGCAGGTTTGCTGGGGGGAAGGAAGGCTGCAGGCTGAGCACTTCCTTCTGTGCCATGCAAACCGTCTTGTTTGTGAGGTGCTTGCACTCTGCTGCACCCTCTGCCCAGGGACAATTTCAGTCCTAATGATTCGCCTGGACTGGAACAGCTAAACCCCCACAGGCCCCGTATGGGATAACGGTCAACGGAGTGTCACGCTTAACACGCTGAGCCCAGCTGCTTAAATAAAGGTCTGGCATGGTTGACAGAAAACAAGGAGATGGAGTCATTTTCAGGCAGAGAGGGTGGCCCTTCGGGAGAAGGTCGCCCTCTGTAACGGGGACTGCAGCCTTTCCTGACAGACATCTCAGAAGGAGAACCTGTCATTCCGTGGCTCCGCTCTCCCATTTCAGTGAAAATTTTGCTGTCAGTGGATCTGAGACTTTATTAGAGAAACAAAGTACTACAGGTATTGTCTGCCTATAGGAAAAATATTGCAGCAATAAATATTTCTTACTTTATGTAAGGAAACAGTCTCTGTAGTTGATTTAGTTCAGGAAAAGTTGTTCTAACACACAAATTTATAACCCCATTTATTTTCTCTGTAGATATTATAAAATATTTCATATATTTTATATGAAAGTACCTTCTGTGTAGGATATAATGAAGGATAACAATGTAGATATCATTGTAGAAACCCCTTACCCTAAGAAATAAAAGAATAATGATCCTGAGCGCCTCTCACCCTATTCATCTCTTTTTTGCCCAAAGGAAACTTATATTTAGGATTTGGTTTTTATTTCCTTGACTTTTATTATAGTATTAGCTAAACATTTTGGCATCTCCAAACAATATGGTGAGTTTGATATAAATTTGTGATCCTTATGTAAAAGGGCTCAAGCTATGTGTAATCTTTGATTGCTTTCATTCAAATTTTAAAACTGGTTTATTGAGGTGTAATTCGTATACAGATAACATTCATACTTTTAGTGTGCGGTTCAAATGAGTTCGGACAAATGTATACAGCCATGTAAACACCACAGTCAGAAGGACTAGCATGCTCATCATCTCATAAAATTTCCTTGTACCTTGGTAGCCCATCCTCAATCCCTGTTAACTTATTATGTTTGTCTGTTTCTTTTCTTTTTTAAAATTTTTGTACTGGGCGTTGAACCAGAACCTTTGCACTGATTAACTTTCCAAAGCCCCCTTTTTTACTTTTAATTTTGAGACATTGTCTCACTAAATTACTATGCTGCGCAGGCTGGGCTTAAATTTGTGATCCTCCTGCCTCAGCCTCCCAGAGTACTAGGACCATACCCACCACACCCAGCTCAATTATGTATTTGTTGTCATAGCATTGTATGCATTTTCACAGTAGCATATAAAAGAAAGCATATGCTATAAAGTCTTTTGTGTTTGGCTTTATTTCATTTAGCATAATGCTTTTGCAACAGGTTTTTATGTGGTGCTTTGCTTTCATTTTTGTGAAAAAGTAGGTTTTCTGGCTCATGTGGTATGAACATGTTTAACTTTATTTAAAAAATCCAAATTATTTCCTATGCTCCTTTGCACTTTCTAGCGTTTCACGTTCCTTGCCAGTGGTGGTGATGTCAATTTTTTGAAGTTTACTTATTTTATTTGGTGTACAGTGTTCCCTTTGATCTTTTATTATTTTCATGTATATTATTTTTATTCCATGTATTATACATTTTAATGGAGTTCGGTATGATATTTCAACACATGCAAGCACGTAGCATGCATTGATCAAATCAGGGTGATTAGTATCTCCTCCTTTTTCTTATTCCTTTAATGTTTAGAGCCTGCTAGCTCCTCTCCTCTCTGTCTTCTTAAAATGTATTACAGGTTCTTATGAAACATTCTCACAACATAGCCCTTCTGACTGTGTTTGGGACCCTTTGTCTAATCTTCACCCAGCACTCTCCGAACCCTAGTAATCATCTTACATAACCATGATTATGTTGAGGCACAATCTCATTTTTTAAATTAATTTTATTGGTACATATAATGTATACAGTGTAATGACATTCATTGTTGGAAATTTGCACCTATACGTAATCTTGGTGCTTATTTTTTCCCCATTCCCCTGCCCTCCCTTCAACCCCTCCCTCCGTCCCTACCTACGAAGACTGTTTCCATTATTTTTCATTTTCTCATATTGATTCCACAATCCTCTCTAGCTAAACTGTTCAGTGTTCATCATGAAAGGATGCTGAATTTTATCAAATGCTTTTTTTACATCCATTAAGATTTTTGTCCTTTGTTCTCTTAATGTGATATACTACATATATTGATTTGTGTATGTTAAACCCTCCTTGAATCCCTGGAATAAATCCAGTTTGATCATGGTGAGCTCTTGATGAGCTTTCAATTTGCTAGTGTTTTTTTCAGAATTTAAAAATATATGTTCATTAGTGTGACAATTAATCATGATACGCCAACTTGAATGGATGAAGAATTGGCTAGCAGATCAGTAAAGCACAGTTTCAGGTGCGTCTGTGGATGATTAACATGTAGGCTGGCAGACTGAGCGGGGAAGACCCACCCTAGACATGGGTGGCACCAGCCAATAGAATAGACTTGTTACCTCGATAGGATAAAAGGAAAAGAAGAAGTGTGCCTGTTTTGAAAAGCTCCGGCTTGCCTGAGTGGGCCTGTCCTTTGCTGTCAGTACCTTTGGCCCTGGGTCTGCGGTTTAAAACTTCCCAAGCTTACTGGTACTGACAACTGTCCAGTGAGCATTCCTGCCTTCCAGCTTGGATTGGGGCTGCACCCTTGATCTCTTGTTCTGTGGCTTCCACCATGGACTGGTTATGTAGCTACTGGGTCTTTGGTTCTACAGTGTGTGCATAGCCGTTATAGACCCTCCTGCCTCCGATTCTGTAAGTCTACCTAATCCCCTCACATCATCAGACATGTATTTTCTGATTGTTTTCCTGTAGAAAACCCTAACTAATATGATCAGATATATTAGTGTATAGTTATTTTTTGTTTTGTTCTTTGAGGTTTTAGTAATTTCCTTGATGATTAACAATATTAAGTATTCTTTTTACGTATTTACTGGTTATTTAAAAATATTTAATTTTATTAAAATTTAAAATTGGGCCGGGGATTTAGCTCAGCGGTTTGGTGGCCTGCACAAGGACCCAAGTTCAATCCCTGGTACCACCAAAAAAAAAAAAAAAAAAAAAAAAAAAATTTTTAAATTAATGCTTATATAAAATTTTTCCTTGATAAAATACTGATTTAAATTTTTTAAAATTGGCTTGTTTGTCTTACTAGTGAGGCCTAAAAGTTCCCCATATATTCTGGAGCCATGACCTTTACCAAATATGTATTTAGTGAAAATGTTCACCCATTATATCATTTTTCCATTTTATTACAAGTATCTTTTAAAGAGAAAGTTTCAGATTTTCAGAAAGTCCAATTTATTATTTCTTTTATGAGTTAGGCTTGTATTTAAATATTTTGCCTAACCCCAAATTACAAAGATTTCCTCCTATATTTTCTTTTGGAGTTTTTATCATTCTTCCTTAATATGTCTACAATCCCATTATGATTAATCTTTACTTGGTGAAAAGTGTTAGCAAAGTTTCTATGGTAAGTGGCAAAGGCTTTTACTTTGAAATAGCCGGTTGTCCTGACACTGGAATCTGATCATGTGAACTTTCTATGGGCCTATTTTGGAATCACAGTTTGGTTCCATTAAGCTCTGTGGCTATCGTTCTACAAATACCACACTATTTGGTTACTGTAGTTTTACCATAAGTAGTACAAATCTTTCTCTCAAAAATTTTGGTGACTCTAGATCCAATGATTTTACATATAAATTATAGGATCAGGTGGACAATACTGGAAATTTGATTGGGATTATACCAACTACAGATCATAAGGGTAGAACTGATATTGTATCAAGTGTTCTAATAGTATCTCTCTCCATTAATTTCTCTTAACAGTATTATAATTTTCAGGGAACAGTTTTTTACATTTAACCTAAAAATTTAATTATTGATACAATTGTTATTTTTTTTGTTCAAATTTCTAATTATTTGTTGCTAGTATATAGAATCTGGTTGATTTTGTAGGTTGACCTTTTTGCCTGTGATCTTGCTTAACCCACAAAAATAGTTTTAGTAGATTTCTGAAATTTCTGGTTTTTAATTTTGCATTGTTGATCATATAGCTACAGATAAAAATAATTTTACTTTCAGCCAGGAGTGGTGGCACATGCCTGTAATCCCAGCACTCTGGAGGCTGAGGCAGGAGGATCGCTGTGAGTTCGAGACCACCCTGGGCTTCATAGTGAGTTCCAGGTCATTCTCAACTCTACATAGTGAGACCCTGTATCAAAAAATAAAAAATGAAAAAACCTTTTTTACTTTGTTCTGCTCAGATTTTATGCTTTTATTTCTTACATTATTTTACTGTTTGTGACCCCCCCAATGAAAAATGAATAAACATAATAAGTGGATATTTTTACTTTGTTCCTGATCATGGGGGAGAAATACTTACTTTTTAAATATTGACTATCATATTAGCTGTACATTATTCATAGATAAACCTTTGTAGTTGACAGGTAGCTGTATTGCTAGAGCCCTTAGGAAATGACTACTTCTCAGAGATGTCTTCTAGGTGCAGATGGCTTTTGGGTATTGAGTCTTTTGCACGATCCTACCACTTCAATTTATTGGGGATGAGAAATTATTGCTGATTTGGCTAGCCCCTGGTTCTTTGGCACTTGCCTATAGCATTATTCATGACTCGTAGGAAATCTCAGTCTTGGCATAGCAGGAAGACAACTGATTAGAACAGGATCAGGCGTTTAGTTCAGTGGCATGTGCAAGGTCCTGAGTTCAATCCCTGGTACCAAAAAATTATATAATATACAAATAAAAAAATTAATGTGACCTTGACTGAAGTGGTATAATCAGCAATAATAGTAGGATCAAACACAGCCTAGAAAATGACAAATTGAGGCAATTCTTAATTTGCCATCTTTAACCATATGAACCATAGTTGTGGTTATATAACAAAATCTAAAACAAACCACATAATTATATACAGTAAATATTCCCTCAATATGGAGGTTTTACCCTCAGGAGAAAAAACTTAAAGGGGTTGGGGGAAGAAGAGAGAAATAGAAGGCAGGCTAGAGAATGAAGGAGGAAACTGGTAAGGAAGACAGAGGGAAAGAGAAGGAAGAAATAAAAGTAACAGCACAACAACAAGTAAAACACTAGAGACCCTGCTCACACTCATATAAAAACAAGAACAGTCAAGAAAAACAACAAGAACAGCAAAGCATGAAAAAAGAAAATGTTTACTTCAGGGTGTGTCTCAGCTATCACTGGAAGACAGAGTGGGCACGCAGGGCCCAGGTCTACGCTGATCTCAGCAAGTCAGCTTTAGATTTCCAGAGGATGAGTGCATAATCCTGGAAGCCTGCACCTTTAGTCGGGTTGAAGTTCAGGCTGGTTTCTGGCTATGAGGCTGGAACCCAATTTGTTTAGCTTGCAACACTCCATGTGCCTCCTGCCAGTTTGAACTCTGTTGTGCCTTGCTCTGACACTGGGAACTGGTAGATGTAGCTAGCCCATAGCTGCTCTGAGTTCTGAGTTTAGTCGGCCTCTTTCCAAAATGACTACTGGCCGATTGCCTTCTCCTGGCAACCTACCAACCACTGCGGTCTGCTGTGTCCACTCCTCTGTTCCAGGGCGGGTTTCTCTGTGGAGGCCGCTGAGGTCACTAGTAATCTCTGTGTGCCTGCACATTTGAGCCATCCCTCCCGAGCAGTGAGTCAGGGCTCAGAAAGGAGGGGCTGCCTGCTACCTCCTTCTTCTGTGTTGAGGTCTCTCTTCACTTTTCCCGTGGGCTTCAATTCTTTCTGTAGATCCTTGCTAGGTTCTGAGGACCCTCTTCTCTCCTTTCTTCTCTTCCTCACATTGCTGTATTCCTGCATCTGGACACCAAATCTCAGAGATGCTATTTCTCTGTTGTTCACTACTCCACCATTTTCCTGGAAGTTCCAATTTTTGCAGCTGACAATGTTACTTTCTACTTAGCTGAGGGTTTTTTCATCAGGGGCTATTGAATGTTGTAAATTTTTTTTCTATATCTAATAAGATAATATGGATTTTTTTCTAGTCAAACATGTTTGATTTCAATTTCTTTTATTTTTGATTACTCAACTTTGTAATTCTTTTATAAAACCTATTTTTAATGACTTATTAATGTTTTAAGAATTTTAGTATCCAATTCCTGACATTGGTCTGGTATGTTTTGGAATACTCTTGTTGGTTTTTGTTATCAGTGTAATGCTGTTCTCTTAAAGTGATTTTTCTACCTTTTGGAAACACATAATATTGTTAGTATTTTTTCTATAAGTGTCTGATAAAATTAGTGAACCCATTGGGCACTGAGTTTTCTTTGTAGGACGATTTTTTTTGTTTTGTTTTTTTGAGACAGGGTCTCACTGTGTAGTTGAGACTGACATGGAACTCACTATGTAGCTCAGGCTGGTCTCGAACTCACAGCAATCCTCCTGCCTCAGCTTCCCGAGTGCTGGGATTATAGGTGTGTACCACCACACCTGGCCAAGATTTTTTAAACTATAAATTCATTTTATTTAATATGAACCCCTTTGACTTATCTGTTTCTTCCTGGGTTTTTGTAGTTTGTGCCTTTTAAGAAACTTGTGGATTTTATGAATTTGGCATATTTCATGGCATGAAGTTAGTAATATTTTCTTGCTTTCACTAGCGAATGGTGGTTTGTCCTATTTCATTCCTGGTCCTGATATTGATAATCTTTGTCTTTTGTCTTTTTTTCCTTGATCTCTCCAGAAGATATTCCTTGTTTATATTGATATTTCCAAGCAGTTAACATTTCATTTTATTTGTTTTTCTTTTGATTTCTTATCTATTTCATCATTTTGCTATTTATTATTGCTTTTAAGTGTGGCGTAAGAACTAAATCTTAACCATCTCAGGAGTAGAAAGACATTTAAGATCAGGAGCTTTTTTATGGTGATCTGCAATCCTAAGCAAAACACATCTCTAGAGACAAAAGCTATGATTGACTTCAATTATATTGCCAAACATAAAATCAAACCAATAATCAAAGAACCTGAATGGCTGCTTTGCCTCTTGAAAGAGAATGAAAGTGTTCTAACTATATTGTTTAGGGCTTTTCTTTTTAAATAAATTATTTTGAATATATAATATCTAATTTGTGACCTTAATACACTACAGGCTGTTGAGTAGCACTCTGATATTGTGGAAACACGCCCAAAGCCATGTCTTACCTTTTATTAACATACAAACTGAACCAGTGTCCTGTAGGCAGGCACTTAGAAGTGCCTATTTGAGCTTCTGGAATGCGGTCTGGGAACCAGGTTCCCAGGTTAAAATATGGCTGTCTTTTGGGTTTTTCTATAGGCTGCTAAATGGTCATACAGTCTCATTATATCCCGCTATCTAAAGGTTTCAGAAGCCTGTAATTTCTAGAAATCTCCTTAGTGGTTCTAGGGTGTTGGGCTGTGGAGAGGAAAGAATTGGTTTAATTCTTTTTTAAAATCTTTATTTAAGTTTTTGGTTTAATTCTTTCTTCCCCCAGTCTTTGGGTTCCCTTAGAAATAATAAGGCCTAAGTATTTTACTTCAAGGCTACAAAGTCATGCCTTAGACCTAGAAACATTATAACCTCTGTCTGTTGGAAAATTCAGCAGAACACATGTGTCTTGGCTAGAAAGCTCTTTTGAGGGGGAACATAACACTATACAACTACATATTGCAAGGCTGACTTGGGAAAAACTATAGTATTTCCTTTTATCAGATCAGGATCTAGGGATATCTTCATCTGTTTTTGATAAATTTAAAGTAACTGAAGGGCTTAGTTCTCGTATTTCTTAGACCTTTAAGAACACATGCCTGAAAATGTCCCCTGCTTGGTAAGCCAGTAGGGGTTTTGTATAGGAACTGCTTGTGTTCCAGGAGAAGCCAGTTATTACTCTGGCTGCCTGTCTTTTGAGCTCCCAAAATACTTGTCTCTAAATGTAGTACTATTTGTCGCTCATTAAAAACCAATATTTGATTTAAGAGCATCATTACATCTTTCTAATCTAGTCCATAGGTCTGAGTAAGTTCTCTACAGACCTCAGGGTACATACCAGGGTCATCCACAAACTTTATTAGGTCTCATTCAATCTGTCTTAGATCACTGAGAAAAAGAAACATGAACACAGGTAGTCCCATGTTTGCCATTTACTTCTTGAAAGGAATATTGTCTTTGAACAACTTAGCTAAGGATGGATAGACTCATGGAGGTTTTTTTTTGTTTTTTTGGTATCAGGGATCAAACTTGGGTTCTTGTGCTTTTGAGGAAGGCAGCAGGACCACTGAGCTAAATCCCCCACCCCCTCATGGAGGTTTTGATTGTGGCTGGCCTAGATACTCCATCCTCAGCACTTGGTGGTCAAGGTTTAAAGTTGTCTTAGAAACTTTGTTTCAGTTTCTAAAGGGTGAGAAGTAACCTCAGGCTTAGAGGTACTGAATGTCTTAAGGGTGAGGTGTCTCTCATTACATTTACCCTTGAATACAAGCATGAATTACTTCTTAATGTGAAGAAAATCTCAACATAAGATGATTTTGACCATTTTCTCTCTTTTATAGTGCAATTCTGATTGTGGAATATCATCATAGTACTTTCCTCTCTGTACTTGGCTTTAGGAGGTAGGCACACCACATGCAGGTGTAGAAAAATATTAAATTGCTCTTTAATACATTCAAAAAGTGTGAGAGGTTCAGATATGGAATTCCTAATCTGAAGCAAGAGAAAGAAATATGGTGTCCTATAAGTATCTGCTTGATTCCTGTGCCCCCTAGAGTGTCCCCCCAAAGTTTATTCCACTCCTGGGTAGGTAGCTACCATGTGGAGAGAGACCCAGAAAATAAAACCAGACTGGACTATCTATGCTTACCAGGGTGCAATCTTATATTCCCCAGGTAACTCATATCCTTCAGTAAGTACTCCAAAGCTCAAGTTACAATTGACTTCAGCTATAACAGTCATGTTTAGAGAAAGAAGTGTTGTTAGCAGACCAAGAAACTCAAGCCACAGCTTTCTAGTTCCTTTAAAGAGAGGAGAATAGGGCACTTTTCCTGCAAAAGAGATCTCCTCCAGAGATGCTAAGTCAGAGATTCTGCCCTGGGCCCTCAGGAAGAGAAAGCTCTGAGAAATTTCTGTTGTCTATCCAGTCTTTTAGGCAACTTTTAATAGCAAGACAAGGCTATTCCTTTAAGGTCCATTTTAAATTCTCTAAGTATTTGAAACTCATAGGTCTTCCCAGCAGCCACAATCTACATAGTAAAGGCACCTTTATCAATTTCCTCTGTGCACACACTTGATGGAAGAGAATGGCTGACCAAAAGAGTCCCGTATTGTAGTTAGCAGGTAAAATCAAATGCAAGTTACTCATTGCTATTTTCCCTAGTGTAAGGCAAAACAGTTGTGAGTTGACTTAGTCTGACTTTCTGGAAGAAGGAGCAATCTGAACACAAGGGATTCTCAAATGAACTCCCAACAAGTTGCAGAAAAATTTAAGAGGAGTTTTTAATTCACTAGCAGAGAAAAAGTCCAAATGAAGCTCAAGCTGGTTAAACATCCCCCCCAAAAAAATCATCATAAAACATTAAGACCACAGTCAGTGTCCCAAAGCCTATCAGAAAAGGTGTTTTATCTCCCCTACACACATAAATGATGAAGACCATGCGTAGGAGGTGGGGAGAAGGTTCAGGTAGTTTTTAATCTATGAAAGACTTGTTTTTATGTTTGTCTAGAGGTCTCTTACTAGAAAAGAAAACAGTTCTAGTGTAGCTCAGCTAGTGTAGCTCAGCTCTTAACAGAGGCTTAAGAAAGGGCTCTGACGACATCATTTCAGATCACTCTGAGACACATGATCACTGACAGAGCTCCCCTTTCACCTCACAGAGGAGTCCAGATAGGGCAAGATGTGGAGATTTTCTGCTGATTACCTGGATGGGCTGTCGGGAACTACTTTTTTCTGAGGGACCTTTGGTATCTGCCAGAGAGTAGCCCTGACCATGACCTCATAGTTCTCACCTAGTTCCACACAATCAGAGATCTGTCTCTGAAAAGAACCCAGTTGCCTATCTGGTCAACGTTTCATCCACCACTGGCATCAGTGGGAGTGGGGATTCACCAGAGGGCAACTGGAGAAACCCGTCCCTGCTTTGAGAGTGGCAGCTGCCTTAGGGGCAATTACTAGTTGGCAGAGTAACTACTCCTTGGCATTCTAAAAGGGACAGATAAAAGCCTGAACTGCCTTTATCTGAGACAATTTCATAAGACACCCATTTTACAGCATTTTGAAGCAACTAAGTGAAAATGCAATGCATACAAAACAATAAAATGTAATTTTAACAAAACACAATGCATAAAAAAACAAGAAATTTGCAAACCTTTAAAATACACATCTTAAAATTAAGACACTTCTGAGACAAAAGTTTAAAGGCCAGAATTTATGAAAAATTTATGCAAAAACCAGAATCTATGAAAATAATATGATCCTATGAAACAAGTTACAATCTATGAAGCAAAAAGACCAAGTTTGAACCTATGAAAGAAAACTCTTTCCTCCAACTAGTAATCTCGGTGGAAGACGTCCAAAATGATATAGGGAGAGAGATGTAACCCTCAAACCTGCTAGATAACTGAAACGCGAGTTCGTGTTCTCTAACAATGAAGAATGAATTCTAGGAACAATGGAGATTAAGAGTGGGAAAAATTTATTGAGGGAAAGAAAGCTTCTGTCTAAGAGAGACAGAAGGGGGACTGGAAAGTGGGTTGCCCAGTAGGTCTTAATTTCAACTACTGTAATTTCCTGTGGATACTCGAATCAGTGTCATATCAGCACTGTCTTGTAGAGGATCGCCTATCATCCTGAAGCACTGCACAGGTTGTCTCTCAGAAGCATATTTCTTTGAGACAAATTTTAGAATTCTCTAATAGGTCCACAGTGTCCAGTACTGCGAACAGTGTCAATTTGGGGGCCTGGGAGAATCCTGTGGCAGGCCGAAATAGCTCCGCCCTGCAGGAAAGCTGTTATGAGCTAGCATAAGTCTTTATTTTTAGTAATAGTGGAAATTAAAACTACAGCAAAAATTTACAGGAAAAGGCTTTCATGAGAAAGTAGGAGCAAAATGGTAAGGGAGTTTAGTTGGAGGAGTTAACAAAGATCAAGCTGTCCCTTAACAGAGGAGATGAAGAAATGCAGGGTAGAACTGAAGCCTGAGCAGCTGGATGGAGTGCATCCGATGAAGGGGGTCGAACTGGCCCTTACTGCGCTTTTCCTCATTGTTTAGTGCACAAAGATTCCCACGTGACTTTCTGTATCCTAAGCAGAAGTTAGAAGCTTCCAAAATCTTATTTTGGAGAGTCATTCATGTTAATGCTAGTGAACACATCTCCTTATTTTTTACTCTACATTGTTTTACTGTGAGACTATATCACAATTCATTTTTCCATTCACCTGTTGGTAAACATTTCAGGTTTTGTTTTTTCTATTTTGTTCATTGCTGGATTTGGTTTGTCTTTACTTTGAGGAAGGTGCATTATGATTAAGATGAACTTAATTTGCTTCCACTTTCCTTGCCCTTTGTTTTCAAAGCTACATTAAATCGTTAAATTGATTGGAGAGTTTTCCTTTTCCTCCTTTCTTTTTCTTCTTCTTCCCAGAAATGATTACAAGAAGAAATTATCCAATCTTTGAAACCTTTGTAGGTCATCCTTATTTCTATACCTATAGGTCTGGTATTATTTTTGTAGAAAGATACTAATTTTCTCATATTTATTTTTTAAAACGTTCTCTTTTGAAACAGTTCCATATTTATGAGAGGGCAATCTAAGGGGATGTCCTGATGGATAATATAAAGGGAAATCTTTTGCATGTTTCCACCTAGCCGCTCCTAAGAATTTGACACTGGAAGAAGCCACCGAGTTTATTCATCTTTCCGTGTACATGCACAGTTATGCAGTTCTCTCTCTCTCTCTGTTTCTGTACACTTTCACCATGTGTGCAACTCTATAACCACCACCATAATGATGATACCAAAATACACCGTAACTACAAGGCTCCTGTGTTACTCTTGTGTTGACACCTGTCCCTTCTCCCTGTCACGAGCTCCTAGTCATCACTAACCTGTTCTCTGTCCCTGTTACGTTATTTTATGTGTCACACAAATGAAGTCACACAGTGTGTATCTTTTTGAGATTAACTTTTTCTTGATGTTCACCCCAGTTCCGTTATCAGTAGTCTTCCTTTCCGCAGATGAGTAGCAGTTCATGGTATGCATGCACGACAGTTTGCTCGCTGATTGACCTGTTCAGGAGGTTCAGATGGTTTTCGGTTTGGGACTATGATGAAAAAAGCCACTGTGAACATCTGTGCACAACTTTATGCATGAAAATAAGCCTCCAATTCCTGGTATAAATACTAGGGGAAGATTTGAAATACCTGATTTCAGTTCAGTAATGGTTAGAGAATTATTCTTGATGTTTATTTCTTGAGTTTGCTTTAGTATGTTGGTATTTTTCTCAGAATTTGTTAATTCTTTTTAGTGTTTCGTATTAGCCTAGAGCTCATAGCATTCACCTATTACCTTTTAAATCACCAGTTTCCATATTTGTGTTGACTTTTTCATTCTGATATTTTATTCTCTTTCTTAGTTTCATTAAAGGATTTAAAAACATGGGTTCTTGGCTTTATTGATCCTTCAGATTATTTCTCTGCATAAGTTATATTTCAAATTTACCAACTCATGGGGAATAAAAACATATTTAAAATGTTTATTCTCCATAGTTCCTTTAAAATTTGTCTGTTGAAAGAAACTTTCCCACTGCTCCTGGGTCAAATTTCAGAAAGACCAATGGCTTAGGGCTTCTTGACATTCTGGGCCACATAATTCTTTGTGGGCAGATCCTGTGCATTGTAGGGTGTTTCACAGCATTCCTGGACTTTACTATATGCAGCTGGTAAGTGACAGGCAAACCATTTACAGACATTGTCAAACATCCCCTGGTAGATGAAATTGTTCCCATTGAGAGGTAAAACCATGTATATTGTGTTTAATCTTAGAAAACATGGATTCTTAGAATCACTTATTTTTTAAAGTTTGACAAAACATTGATTCTTTTAGTAAAGACATCTCAGTCATTTTTCTTTCCTCATCTTGGCCTTATATTAATATTTAATTTGGGTCAAGAAAAGAGTATGTAGGAGATAAGATGTTATTTTAACAGTAAAATAGACAAAAATGGATAGTTTACCTACATAAAAGTAAGTTACATTCATATATCTTATTGAAATCATGTGAGAACCAATAGTTCTATATACACTTTTATTGCTTTACGTGGGACTTGATATAAACTGTAATGTAAAAGAACATCTTATTAGGTGTATGCTAAGGCTTCTTCCCTGGGGTTACTACCTATCAAAAGAGACCAGGGCGGGGGATTTAGTTCAGTGGTTCTGCCTGCCTTGCAAGTGCAGGGTCTTGTGTTCGATCCCTGGTACCAAACAAACAAACAAACAAAACAGGTCAGCCAATAATTGCCACTGAATCTGCCTCCGAATTTAACATTGTAGGAATTTTGAAGGAAATTACTGTAACAGTTTTCTTTTGTCTGTGACTGTGCTTTCAAAGACGTGTTTAACTATTACAGTAAAAAGAGTCCATAAATAATACAAAACAAACACCCTACAATACACAAATCTAACAGTATATGCGTTGAGCAAATTTACAAAATATGTTTCAAGGTGCATTTTCTTTTATCTTCAGTGCTTTTGAGAGGCTACCAGTCAGTATGTGTATACTGAAAATACACCATGTAGTTGTTCTAATAAGAAATCCTGTAGTGAGTTTAATTCAGATTGGATGTAACAACTTAGTAACATAAATATTTAGACAAAGCTACAGAAAGATAATTTTTTTTTTTTTGGTATCGGGTATTGAACTCGGGTCCTTGCACTTGCAAGGCAGGCCACCGAATCACTGAGCTAAATCCCCGGCCCCAATTTCATTATTTTCTATGTTAAATGTTTTTTTGGTGTTTATACTTAAATACTTAAGTAGTATGTATGTGTTAAGTTTTGGTGGTGGTTTATATTTTAAAAGGACCAGCTTCCTTATGATTTGCCTGAAATTCTGGTGGAAATTATTACAGGAATTAGCTAATAAACACTAAGAGAAGGACTTTCAAAATACTGATTGACTTTGGCAGCAAATGGCTGTTTTTTAAAAGATAAATGAAGGTAGACAAGACCATTAAGGTGAAGGGCTATTTCAAATACTTGACATTTAGCAATTTAACAAAATTGTATCCACTGATATCATTGTAATACCTAATTGCATATGATTACTTCAAACAAAACAAATGCCCATAAGGGGGAAAAAAACTTCTATTTTAACTTTATCTAAATTTACTTTCAGTCAAGTCAATACTCTAGTACATTTTCCTTTTAATACAATACTCCTTTCTCAGCCAGGCTGTTCCTGGGAGTCAGTTTATGTAATACGGGAGTTAATTTAGGAGTAAGTGCTTGCAGTTTTAAATAAACAGTAAATTTTTGCTTCCTTCTTAATGTGCTAATAGTTGTATCTAAAAATATGTAACTCTTGGGCTGGGGATTTAGCTCAGTGGCACCTTGCCTGCCTTGCAAGTGCAAGGTCCTGAGTTTTATCCTCAGTACCCACAACCCTGAATGAAAGTCTTAAAAATTTACCATTTCAGATTTATTATCTGAAACCTTTGGAAAATAATCAAACGAAACTACAAAATTATCACATTTGTTGAAATCTGTATATAAAACCAATTACCTTTACTTTAAAAGTGTCCTTTAGTAGTAGCGTACCAATTAAAAAGAAAAAAATAGTGGCTCCACAGATGGTCTTATATCATTCTTTGAAAAAGGAAACTATTTCTTTTAACTTTGCACCCTCCAAGACAATTCAAAACAAATCATTTAATTGTCTTGGTCATGAATATTTCTGAGGTGAGATTTTCTATTTCCTTATAGCTTCTGTAGGAAACTATTTCTTTTAACTTTGCACCCTCCAAGACAATTCAAAACAAATCATTTAATTGTCTTGGTCATGAATATTTCTGAGGTGAGATTTTCTATTTCCTGCCATAGCTTCTGGTTATTGGAAAACCCATGCTTCCTTTACTGAGACAGTTTGGTCCGGCTGATGTTGGTGTAACCCTTCCAATGTTCTTCACCCTCATCTTTGCTTCTGGAGGCATGTATTTCCTCTGGTTCACTGTATTCATTAAAAGCTGTGGTTTTTCCATCAAATGGAGTACTACTCAGCCATAAAGAATGAAAAACTGGAGTCATTCATAGGAAAGTGGGTGCGTATTGAGGCCATACTCTTAAGTGAAATAAACAAGACACACATGTGTAAATACTGAATAGTTTCTCTTGTGTGAAAAACTAAAAGTGTACATTGTATAACTGCATAAAAATTGTATAACTGATAATGTGAAATAGGAAGAAAAGAGCTAAAGGTGTAGGGGAAGGGGGAAGAGTAGGGAAAAGGAAATAAGGGACAAGAAAAAATATGAGAAAAAGAAAAAAATGGAAACAGATCCTTTGTAAATAGGGGAGGGTGGAGGGGGTGAAGGTAGGGCAGGGGAATGGGGAAAAAATGAGAACCAAGACCTGTCATGTAAAGGTACGAGATTCCACTGATGAATGTAATTGTACTATATACCTAAAATGTACCAATAAACTCAATAAGAATAAAAAAAGCAGCTGGGCATGGTCACTCACACCTGTAATCCCAGCACTCGGGAGGCTGAGGCAGGAGGATCACTATGAGTTCAACACCAGCCTGGGCTACACAGTGAGTTCCAGGTCAGTCTCAACTGCATAGTGAGACCCTGTCTCAAAACAAAAACAACCAAACAAGAACTAAGAAAAAAAAAAGCTTCTGCTACTGAAAGTGTTTTTGGAGCAAGAATTGGGACAGTTTCTTCAGGCTTCCTCCATCCAAGTTTGGATATAGTTGATGCTTTGTTGTCTGACTTCCCTCAGCAAATCCACTTGGAGATCTTTGTAGGCTTTGTTGTGGGGGACTCTGCATTTTGTTCTTCAGCTGATGGCTTCTCAGTGCTGCGACTGGAATGTTACTTTTTAAACATTGTCTTATTATGTGCATGTTTGCAGTATGAAATGGTCATGGAAGTTGGTACATGTACATGCTACATCATCTTTTTGTCTTTTGGAGAGGTTTACTTTGCCACTTTTTTTTGGCCACTTTGTTTCAGAGGGTTCAGTCCATGGGTAGCTGGCTCCTGGGCAGAAATGGTATGGTGGAAAGTCCTAGTGGAGAAAAGATGCTCAACCCGTGGCAACCAGGAAGGGGCGGGGAGAGGAGGAAGAGTAAGGAGAGGGGAGGAGAAGGCGAGGGAGGGGAAGGGAGGGGAAGGGAGGGGAGAGACTCTCTAAAGGCCCTCAGCAACCCACTTCCTCCAACTGAGCCCCACCTCGTCGTGGCACATTCGGCCATGAACTCATCGGAGTCCAGCACCTCCACCACCCAGTCACCTTCTATCCCCAGCACATGAGACTTTGGGTGGGCATTTCAGATCTAAACAATCCTACTTAATCTTATAAGTGACCCCCGGCATTACTGAAAGGTCCTCTGAAGAATACATATTCTAAATAGACAGATGCTTCTATTTGTGAAACATCTGCTTTAAGTTAGGAAAACATGGGTTACGTATAGAATGTGCATATTTCTGACTATGAAAAAGGTTGTTCATAAGGGAAAAAGAATGAGATCAGAAAAGCTAAGAAGGGCGGCATGGTAATATGTGTGTGTGTGTGTGTGTGTGTGTGTGTGTCTTTTCTAAGTTTGTACATGCATCAGAGATACAAATAGGGGAGGCTGGACTTAAGCTGTTTTATTGTTTTGTTTTAATAAAACTAAGGATTAGCTTGGCTGGGGCTACCCCCTACTTGGTTGAAATGAAAAGTAGTAGTTAAACTCTAACAGATAAGATGTTGTATCCTGTTCGGTAGTCTTTGGGAGAGCTGGGGTATTCCTGGGGATGGAGAAATCTGGTTGGCAGTGACAGAAGTCCACAGACTGTGAGCCTGCGTAGCTCCTCAGTGGGCAAATCCCCCCTCCCGCCCCACTCTTTCACAAGATGACGCTTCCTGATGGTGTCCCTCAGGGCTCCCCGAGCCATCAGAGTGAGTCACGATGGTTGGACAACGGGCAGGAGGACGGGAGGAGAATGGGAGGCAGATGACGGGCTTCCAAGGGGCAGTTGGAAAATGAGCCTGGGAACAAGATCCACCATGCTTGCATTATTTATTGGCTTGTACTCAAGTCTAGAAGGAAATGCTTGATTTGTATTTTTAAAGGAAAGGGGAAGGCCCTGCTACATGTATGGTAAGACTAAGCACCATGGAAAGCTGAGAGTAGCTAGATGAGAGTAGCTTCTAAGTCTGTCAATACCTCAGCTTCCTGTGACATTTATTTTTCTATTAATTTTGGCATTTATATTGCTATGCTAGATCAATTAGCCTGTCATAATGTCTAGACCATTGACCTTATCACTTAACTATCATATAGTGCCATGGATCACCACAGAGAGACTGCAGAAGAAACATTTATAATTTTGAATTACCCAATCCCCGAGTGGGGAAACATTAAAAGGCCTAGTGCTGATAATCGGTAGCATATTAGATGATGGAACCTTCGGGGAGACTTTCTTTTTCTCATCACTCTTGAATTTTGATAGCCCCACTTGTAGTTTAGATCTTAAATGTTCCTCACAGGCCTGTTTTGAGGGGTTGGTCCCCGGCCTGTGGTGCCATTGTGAGGTGTGGAACTTTTAGAAGCAGGGCCTACTGGATGAAGCCAAGCCACTGGGTTAGGCTTTTGATGGGGATATTAGGACCCTAGCCTCTCGTCTCTCTCTGGTCACCATGAGAACAGGAATCCACTGCCCTATGCTCCCTCATGATGTACTACTGTGCTACCGCAGGACAAAGCCGTAGGACCAAGTAAGCATGCACTAAAACTTCAGAAACTGGGAGCCAAAAGAACCTTTGTAAGTTGATTATCTCAACATTTATTCACAATAACAAATAGCTGATGGATACACCACTGTACTAAGGAAAGGAACAGAATCCACCCTGCATAGTGCTGGTGTTCACATATTCCAACATGTCCTCAGAAGGGCAATCCCCAAATCTCAAAACTATAAATGTCCTTAGACAACACAGTTGGGTACAGGGAACAGAAATGGACCATGGATGACTCAGACAGAAGGGAATTATCCAGAAGGCCACAGAGGGAGATTCCTAAAATTAATGGAAGACTAAAGAACAAGGCTTTGGAATAGAAAGAAACCCAGGTTCTCCAGAGAGCTGGGAAGCAGGTGTTATAGCCACATTCTCCTAGAAGGAATGGAGTCTGCCATCCTTCTATCCTTCAAGAAATTGGTCCTGGGAGAAAAAGTCCAGTTGGGTGAATAAAAAAAAAATGATATGAATTTCTTTGCTTCTGTAATGTCAGGTGGGCAGCTGAAACTACCTTTCCATCAGCACTGGAAATCCCCCTATAGAAAATCAGGATGCTTTTAAGAACAGGGATGGGAGGTTATTCCTTTCCCCAAAAACCTACTTATTGATAGTCCAACCTCACAGGTAAGGAAGTTGTGGCCTGGAATGACATGGCTTGAGTTTACAAATTAGTGAGAGTCAACCAGAGATGAAAACTGAGTTTCCTACCTTCTCAGTGCTTTTTCGACACCCAGTTGTCTTTGGAACCTGGGTGTAAGAGCTAGAGTTTGATCCATGTGTGTTGCCCTGTCCAGATGTTTCAGATTCGGGGAATGTGGGAAGCACTTCAGCAGACTGAGTTTTCAATTAAAGAGTAAGCGCCAAAGCTGGGCGTAGTGGCACAAGCCTGTAATCCCAGCACTCGGGAGGCTGAGGCAGAGTTCGAGACCAGCCTGGACTACATAGTGAGTTCCAGGTCAGTCTCAACTACATAGTGAGACCCTTTCTCAAGAAAAAAAAAAAAAAAAAGAGTAAGCGCCGATGCTTTTAGCAGAAACTAATTCCTACTTCTGTTTTCTATTGCAATGTCACCACCATACACCTGGAGAAATCACCAGCTAGAAGGGGGAATTACAGGAAGGTACAGGACTTTAAATACCCCGGGAGCTCTAAGGAATTTCAAGGATGCCCTTCATTCATTCTAGGGAATGGGGTTTCAGTCAGATAGTCAAACTTCCTTGGTGATTGGATGCACCTGGTTCTAATTAACTTAGGTTCAATAAAACCACACATTGTTAAGGATTCTGGGCCAGTAATCAGATCTGCTGAAGGGTTGCGACCTCAGACAAACAAGATGAATGGTGAGACAGAAATCACCAAAACCCCAGAAACACACAGCTCTGGTCAGGGTATTGCAGAAGCAGGCAGCTCAAAGTGGACTCTCTGGGTCTATCTCACCTATCTTGAGAAGTTTGTGGGCTGCCATCCAAACCCTAACACACGTGTCTTTGAGAAGCCATGAAGGTGGCTTTCTGTAAACCAACATTAGGGCTGAGCGGGGTTGGTTTAGTGCAGGGAAAGCAAATAAATGGGCAAAATCTGGTGCATTTTTCAAAACCTGTCAGTAGCAGGGTACAGTTTTTGGAAGGGTACTGATTTGCGAGGAGAACGTGGAAGTCAAGCATCTTGGCTCTGTGATGAGCTCAGCCTGTACTTGAGGCAGGCGAGGCTGCACACCCGAAAGGCTTCACAGGAGCAGGTTTCGGTTCATTTCCAAATTTCCCTCTCAGGCACCTTTCTCCCCCAAATCACTGTATTAAATCTAAACAAATTCTGTTATGAAAAGACAAAACTCCCAAAACAAAAATATAAAAAACCTGGCAAATAGCCAACCCAAACTGAGAACTGGGACTTGAACTACATCTTCGTTTTGGTATCTAAATAGAGAAAATAGTGATTGGACTATAAGCAACATACACATTTTCATCAGAATTCATAAGCTTAATTACAGTGAAACTGAAAGCTAATAATTTCTCTGCACTGTTCTATCCCTTAGAGGCTGGTTACCATGGAAATCTCACTTTCCTCTTTTTCTGCTTAGAGCATATTTATACAGAAAAGGAAGAGGAATATAAACACGATGGAAAGATTAAACAAGAGAAGGCACAGTTTGCTACAAATATTTTACATTTATTATAAGAATACAGAAAAAAGATGTTCTGCAGACTCATGAGTGGTAATTGGTCTATTGGAAAAGGAGGCTATTCAAAGATGGTTTAAGTTTACAGAAATGAAATCATGTCTTAAAAATGGAGAAAGCAAACATCCACAATGTTAGCCAAAATTTAAAGTGTTTTTCTTCTGAGTGTTAAAAACTAATAAATAAATGTTAAATACAGGTTTCAGTTAAAAATTGATAAAAGATAACTGCTTTATATATTTAGCTCTCATTCATTTTCACTTGGTTACAAAGCCAGATAAATCCAGATTATGTCTGTATGTTTTACACTTGAACTTTCCAGAAGCACCCAATTTTCCAGTGTTTCTTTTATCTGCTTAACAAATATATTATTTAAAAATAATAAAAAAGATTAAAGGTGCTTTAACATGACATGAAATGACCACACATTGCTGCTAGAAAACTTTGTTAGGCACAGGGGTGCTTGCTCAAAAGCTGCCTGCGGATGGAACATACCTGGAAACAAGTAGCTGTGGGCACCCCACTCCCTGCCCATCACCCTAAGTTCATCTTCTAGTAAAGGGAAGAGAGGAAATTGGAAAAACCACATTTGCATAGCCACTTGCTGGGGGCCTGTACCAGGAAAGTGGTAGTGACTCAGGCTAGTGAGCTTCCCTGGTCACACAGCATGGGTACCATTTGTATTTCTTGTCTTTGCTTTCAATTTGCCTAGATTCCTAGACAAGTCAGAGCTGTGCATGGAACTTTTGACAGCTTGATTTTATTCTCTTGTATTTATCTGGCTTTGCTTTTCTTAACCCTATGTCATCATAAGAAATGACTTGAGAGACTTTCAATTTTTTAGGGCCCAAAGCAGAAGCCAGACCAAACCAAGGAACACAAATGGTAGTAGCATAGTCAGCAGAATGTGCACCATCAACCCCCACTACACTCTGTTGCTCAGTAAGGCTATCTACATGAATATATGTGGACACAAACAGGAAACCTATAGGTGTCTTACTAGAGAACCCATTTCTTATGATAAATCTCAATGGCTTATGAAGGAGAATAAGTCATAGAAATGGCCCATTGGCTCTATGCTCTTGGTTATTAGTCCACATTGCCAGGGTGAAATTGGCTGACTGACATGTTATTTAGAAAAGTGAAATATTCAAGTGAGCACAGGAACAGTGACAGGAGTTTCACTTCCTGGTCACTTTAGTCATGAGAACCAAGTTTCCCCATATCTTTGATTTTGATTTGATGCTCAGAACCTGTATCTAGGATTGAATTTAGAATTATTATAAAATACTCTACGGGAAATGAGGTGAGTTATGAAAATCAGTCTCTTTGGAACTAAAGACAAAACTAGTGAATCCCACTGGGAATGTGTATCTGTTCTGTACACTGCAGATATGAAAGGCCTAGCATCTAAGGAGGAATCATGACAGACTCACTGTTGTTGGGATTGGACGTTTGCTGGACTCAGTCTTCTCACTGTAGCTGAAGGAATGCAATTCTGACTAGAGGGGATGGGCCTCTACAGCCTCTGACGGTCTAAACACAGGAACTGCTGTACTTTGGGTTAGGAGAAAATGTTCAAAGTTACATCAACCATGGTTCTGGGCATCCTGCACTCCAAGTTTTTGGACACCAGTCTGGCATTTCTTAAAAGCAGGTAGACAAGTTTATTTCTACACAAGTTAAGTAATTTGTAAGAGGAAAATTCCTATGTGAGATCCCCTCCCCCAGGTCCATGGCCATACCACCCAGAATGCGCCTGATATCGTCTATGTCCCCACTTCTGGATTTTAAAAAAACAGCATGGATTGATGAGCTGGCAAGGACTGCCAGAATGATCTTTTCACAGAATTCCCTCTCAGAAGTTAAGATTTTGAATCTAGGGCACTTAGACATCTGTACCTCAATGGCGGGAATGTAAGCTTTTGTACTATGAAGACTGTTCAGGCATCTCAAACAAGACCTCAGTGTCATGTTATTTGACAAGAGGTGCATGAACAAAATACTAGTGAGTTTGGAATCAACATTTTTTTTTTTGCACTCAAGCTTTTGTTGCTCCACTGTAGGGATTTCTTTCTTATAGACATCTTGTATCTCTCCCATCTGACACAGCCCATTGGTATCTGACCTGTGCTTTAAAAATAAAATCCGATGTCCTATGACTGGGTGAATCACTTACATGGTTATAGTTTCTGTAGGGGCGTCTAACTGACATACAGGGGAAAGTGGTGTTCCTGTTGTCTGCTTTTATGGTTATAGTTTGCAATCTGTCTTCTTACTGTTATTTCAGAGTCTGCTATGAGTGGCATTTAGAATGTCCTTACTCTGGTACTAAAGACATCCCCAAGAGATAGGTAAAAGGTGAAATGTTTGCCTTTTGAGGAAGGCACTGTTTTGGGGGGAACTGTAGAGTAGAGCTGCTGATGTAATACAATGGTGACTGGGGGTCTGTTGAATAAGATAGATTGGCTTGTTTTGGACTTAAGATTAGCTCCTCTCTTTATTGATGCTATGAAAAATCATTTAACACTGCATAAATGAAATGCTTTCAAACATTTGTTACAAGGAAAGTGTAAGGAAATATAAAAAATGTTGGCATAAAATAATGAAATGGAAAAACTTAGTTATGTCCAGGGGGTTAAGGTAATTAGTGTTTTATCACTGCTTTGGGGTGGATAGGAAGTCCCCTGATTGGTTTAATTGGCCAAGAAAATAGGCTGCTTTCCCTGGACACATCTCCACAGTAGTCTTGCACATCCCAAAGCCTCTACTAATAGTGCCATTTATATAACACATCTGGCACCTCCTCATCCTATCTCTGCAACAAGGGCCACAACAAGATCTTTGTACACTCAGCTGTGCAAAACATGAAGGCAGTCACATACTGAGTGCACAAGCAGCCTTGGTGAGTAGATGCCTCAGGTCCCTGTAAGGCAGGGGGCCTCTGAGCACCTGAGAAGAAACTTTAGTTGAGGCTACATATGGTGTTATTCAATACAAGCTGCTGATAATGGCTTTTTTTATTTGTTCAGAGCAAAAGATCAGGAAACTGATGATGAGGAAAGGAAATACTAACCAGAATAAAACAAATACCAGAAAAATTGGCACCTTCCAGTGTTCTGTGCACCTGACACGAATGAATAAAACTGAGGGACAACATAAAATTCTGCTACTG
Organism: Fukomys damarensis; assembly: GCF_012274545.1. Classification (NCBI taxonomy): domain Eukaryota; kingdom Metazoa; phylum Chordata; class Mammalia; order Rodentia; family Bathyergidae; genus Fukomys; species Fukomys damarensis. Next base: position 22,055,844 of record NW_022900915.1, read on the forward strand.
GGGTTGTTATTATAACTTAAAACTTTATTACTTTGCAGAACTTTTGAACGTTAGCCTCAGTGGTGACATTTGGGAAGATAGCTTAGAAATTTAAGATCTGAATTTAGAACGAGTCTCAAATATTTTCATTTTGGGTTCTTAAAAGTTTGCTAGTAAGGAGGGCAACTAAATATGTTATACCACAAGGACACCATTAGTAAAATGAAAAATAGGAATTTTCACAGCAATTTTCTTGCAGTGCTGGCCACCCTAGACAGTTGTGTACTGTTATTCAGCGACCAACTACTTAGGAAGGGCTGCATCACCATCACTGCAACCTTACAGAAGAGAGCAGTGGCCACTCTGATTCAATAGCAGCTACTTGCAGACATGACAGGGAGCCTAAAGAAAATGAAACCAATACACAGCGGAGTGCCCTTTGCTAAAGTATTGCAGAGTTATGAGGCATGCAATACTTAATAACACGCAGCAGGAAGCTCCTCCAGTTCCCTTAGTACTGCGCTTCCTTGTTGGAAAGTTAGCCTTTGAGACTCTGCATTGCTGCTTTGTCGTTCGTCTCCTCTCAAGCTTCCTTTCTGGATGTCTTTCTCTGCCCTTCTGTGCTTGCTTTATCCATGCTGTATTCTGATTGGCTATGGAATGTTTCTAAGACTCCTTTCCCTCAAATGTAACCTCATTAAGGCTACCTCGCTGGTATTTCCCCATATCCCTAAGGGATTGTTTCCTTAGAGTACAGTTCAAAGCTGTATGGTCCCCTTGTGTGTAAGTATAAGAGGAACCATTTCCTCAACATGAGTCAAAATGTGAAGTGGGTCTTTTCAGGTAGAAGGATTTAGCACACATTAAGTTCACTGCAAACAAAGATTTCTAGTAAAGTATGAATTACCACCGATCTTAGTTTAAGCACTACTAAACAGAACTAATGCAAACGTAGAGACTTTGGGTACTCTTTGCAAACATGTATGACCAAATCCACTGAGTGGCAGGGTCACCCAGAGCAGCAGTGACCGGACTGGGATGGGAACCAACTTCTCAAGCAAGGGGCGGGTTATTGGTTTGCTCCTGCAAAGGGCCGCACACTGACTAGTAGGAGACACCTTGCCTCTTTTGGCTCTAGTGATCTTATTTCCTGTAGGAAAGGATCTGGCTTCATGGCACTTTTTTCCTCTGGCTTCCAAGTGACACTGTCCAAATCTTTGTTTCATTTTAATTTTTCCACGTTCTCTGTAGAGGAACTGGTTCTTCCCTCCTTTGCCTTTGTGCAAGCTTGCCTCAGTGTCTCATTAACAGATGCACTAAGGCCACGCTTGTACTCCTGTGCAGTTGAAAGCGAGGAAGAACATAACATGGCAGGACTTTCCTACTGCTGAAGAATCTCAATCCTCATTAGGTAGCTAAGTGATTCTTAGTGTCTGTATTTTAACAATTGAAAATTTAATCTTGGCATCAGTACAAGGCAGAGGGATGGTTTTCAGAGTGTACTAAATGTTTAAAATTGAATTATGGCTAAGACACAGTTTATATACCTTCTGTGTTACACTACTATTTTTTAAATGAGAACTTTATGAGACTTTAAATCTGTACCAATAACTCTGTTAAGCATGTAATCTTGGTACAAGAAATCTTGACTTTTTAAATCAGTGTCTTCCTTTGCAAAAATGAATATGCAATTCTGGATTCTCCCAAATAATATAGTGTTCAGAGTTGATGTGAAATTAATCAAACCAGATAAAAATAAATTATTAAAAATTCTGATATGTATAAACCAGTTATAGAAGAGGTGAACTTCATTTTAATGGTGAACTTTCATGCTAACTTTATAGTAAAATGGAAACAAACTCATTTTCATATAAAATCTGATTTAATTCAGATATTAAAACATAAAGAAAACATGTCTTTTTCAATCTCGTTGTTGTTCTTTTTAGAGTCCTGTTTTATGTAAGCAGCCTGACCTAACACAAAAGTCTTTTCATGACCCAGAACACTACTTAGAGACAGCCAGTTCTGTTGATAGGAAACATCTGAAATATCAGCTGTGTGATAAAAGGAATGTGTATAAAAAGAAGGCCCTGAGGCAAACAAGCCCTTCTAAGAAGATACCAATTAATCTCACTTCAAATGAAACATGGCCACAAAACAGTACATAAAATAGAGTATCAGTTAACACCCTTCAAATATCTGATGACTCAAAAAAATTATAAAGTGGTTTGACTGAGATAATTCCGAACGGTGATGTATACAATACAGATCCATATTTGTGCATTCTGAGTTTTGTTATCCTGCTACAAGTTCTTCAATGTGTGGCACATACTGTAAAACACTTTGTTCTTGACACACTCTTACATCAATATCATAAAGCCATATTTATTTGAGTGGTACTAGTCAAACTTTATAAAACTGTATGATAAAACTGAGACAGGAAAAACTATGTTGTGGCTTAAAGAAAATTAAAATTATTTCAATGACAAGACATTTTGTTTTCTTTCCTAAATAACCTTAAGGTAAAAAACAACTGTGAAATGTGCTTAATGATACTTAATACAATTAGGTTCCTGGGCTCTACTGATCTGCTAGTAAATATTTTGGTAATACTGTATTTGTGAGAAAATGGTCAAGTATAGATGAGGAACTTTATTACCTATATTAAATTTGGGAGATAAAAGAGAAACAATTACATGAGACTTTTCACTTGGGACCTTGTAGCAGGATGAGCTGAAATAAAGCCTCAGTTGCCAAAAGTTTTAACAAAATCTGATAGTGTTTTTTATTATTTTCCTGGGAGAGAAATAATATGTTGGCTTTGTGAAGTTACCTTAGATTACATGGAATAAAAAACTGGTAATGCTAATTTGACATTAAAAAGTCATTTCCTTGAAGAAATTAACTACTGAAGTATTTCTCAAAAAGGCTCCTTGGTGATTCAAGGTAGAAAAATGCACGTGAAAGTCAGACTGCCTGATCCCTCCCTGCCATTAATTCAAGTAATTATGAGTGGAGCTATATATACTGAGGTGATATACTCTTCGATAATCCATTAATAACACAAAGATTTGTGACTGGACTTAATTACGTCTAGACGAGTGGCAATTTGGTTGGTTCCAACTGTTTTTTACTAAACAAGGCATGGAATTTTGTGCAGTTCTGAAGCCTCTTTACCCTCCACCAACTTGAAAATTCAAATTAGTATTTACACGTGTGCTTTTTGGGTATGGATTAGCCTCCTAAAGTACATAATTCCAATAATTATCAGTGACAGAAGGGATGAATAAATTATGCTTCAAGCATGACAAAATTAACAATAAAATGGTTTGCATAAGCTTTTCTTAATGTATGTGCCTATATTAAATTTAACATTCTATAAAACTGATATGATCCTGAAAGACTCCCAATGAGTTATTAATCTTGAACTGTACCACTGCTTGCTTTAGGACAAAGAATGAAATAACATTTAAATGCTGCAAATGTCATGATGTTTTGAAAAGCTTTTGTAATTTAAGTACAGAGTTATGATGTGAATTGCAAATTCTAACAGCCCGGATGAGTGAAATATCAATGCCACGTTCACTCTTTATACCAGAATTCAAGGATTAAACTTCAGGACTTGTTCACAAAATTAAAGCCCAAACCATCATTCTTTCTCTGTGCTCGAAGCTTAGTGCTAAGGTCGCTAAGTGACGAGAGGCTTTCTTCTTTTTAAAAGAATATTACAAACAGGTTCACCTGGAAATACTGAAGTAATAGGAGAACTCTTCTATTAGTGCATTTGAAGGATGGCATTTAATCTTAATTCATGAGTTTTTACTCTGATTTACTAGGGTGTATGCTATCAAAAAACATTTATACTTCTTTACAATATTTGACCTAAAGGAGAACCATGCTGATTAAAAAGAAGTGGCTTTATGTGTTGCAAAATACTTTTGAGGGCAAGTTCATTATGCTTTCATTTTACTCTGAATGCATTAATCAGTACATGTGTACCAAGTCTGCAAAGATATTGAAATGATAGACACAAGCCATTTTTCTCTTCTGTATCCCATTTGTAGCCTTCATAAGTGTTGGTGAGCATTCTGAACAATGATATTCACATACAGCAAACAGCTGGCGAGGGCAGGAGGAACTTTGTATCCCTTAGGCTCTTCCAGTGAACACAGACCAAATCACTAAAGTGATATTTATCTGAGCCATATTTACTGCTGAGCATAACCATCTCTCATGTATATATTCTAAGAGGCAACTGTACACAGACCAAGGGGTAAGTTCCTTGCATGCAGCTAAGAGTCACTGCAACAGAATCCTAGTCTCAACTCTGTGTTAATTTTATCCACATAAGACATCTTAAGCACTGTGCTTGCATACCTGTCAGCTATTGATAAAGACTCCCAGGGAGCAGTATGAGGGTAAATGAAGGGGAAAAGTGCAAACAGGAGGGCCATTCCTAGATCTTGTTCTCATTAACATTCACTTGACTCCTGAACCATCTATTTCATAGGTTTCTGCCTTATTCAGTTGTGTGTGTATGCGCGCGTGCGCATGTGTACTGACTCACGCAAATGTGTCTGTGAACCAGAATCAGGGGTATGACAGCTCTGGAAACTAGTAAAAATGAAGGGAATTACATTCTGGGGTACCTCCTCTATGATGAAGATACTTAACCAGAACTATGCCATTATTCTGTGGACTTGTAGTGTCTCTCGAAGAATTTTTTGTTGTTGTTGCCATTAAGAGGGATCTCTCTATGAAATACTGAAACATTCCTTTGGACCTTGTGGATGAATGCAGAGAACAGAAAAGGGATAGGTGTATGTGTATGCGTTTACAAAGGACCAAATCTGGTAAGAAGGCAGAATTATGTCTCTGTTCTCTACTTTGATGACCACTCTGCCTGCTCTTTCTCCCAGATGGCCCCCCGTCACACCTGGTTTTCACTGTCCAGCTCTCTGTAACATCCTTTAAAATCAGCTGCCTAACCTCTAACCATGTGTTAACCATGTGTTCTTTGAGCACATTGCATGCATCATTTTCTGATGCTCAGACCAAGAAGGAGGAAAACAACTTCAATAATGCAAGAGCAAGATGGTTCTTACTGGGCTTATTTCTGGCACAAAAAAGGAAAAGAATGACCTGTGAGATCCAAGTAATTCCCAATACAAGATTAAAACATGGCTATATTTAAAGTTATGATCCCTTGGCAGAGCAGAAAGCCAACCGTGGTTGGAATGTATCCTGCAGATACATCACCAATGCAGTTTATAGCACCAACTGGGTAGGTCTATGGCAGGAGACAGCAGCCTGAGAACTGTGCCTGAAGTAGAAAACCTTTGAGAAACATCAGTGGTCCTACGTATAACAAAGATTGATATTTTCATCCTTCACACATTTAGAGCCTGTGCTTTCCTATTTACAGTGGTCTGATATGCTAGGACTGCTCATAAAGCCTTTGGTGGGAGCAGTTCTTGAATACATTTGACTTTGACATATTTTAAAGTGGAACATATTTTTAAAACCCCAGTTAATAAAAAAATAACCTTAGAAGATGGCTGCAGGTAATGTGGTATGAACTCATTGTTAAGGGGAACAGTATTATTCTGCTGGAGGACAGAGTCCTGAAGGCAAGCTTGGAACTCTTCTGTGACTATGTGATTTTCCTCTTGATGATATCGAGCTCTCTCACAAGATCACTGAATTTGGGTCGATTTTCAGGCTTATAATCCCAACACTTCATCATAATTTTAGAGATATCCTCTGGACAATGCTGAGGGGCTGACATCCGGTATCCTGAAGGCCCAAGAGAATAACAGAGAATTTAGAATGCAGATAAGCTATAAATGTTTACAATTTATAAAATTTAGTGTCTATGTTGTAGGTGTAATAGAAATAAAATTGATTTCAAGGCACAATTCTCTATCTCATAGGTGGTATAGAATTTAATATTAGAGCCATCACTTAGTTCAAAAAACAATTTTTATTCATTTGTCAGAAAGTCTGAAATATGCATATACTAAAGAATATTGTAGTTGCTTAAGTATTTGCTTCTAGAATTATAATTTGAGGGCAGGCTGAAAAAATCATCTCTACAACTTAGGGTTTTGAAGATGAAGAGAGATGAGGATTTTATAGGCACTAGTTTAACAGAAGTGAATATGAGTTGTTCTTTTACAAGCGGCTGTCTGGCAGGGTCCTAGTCATGTGCTGCATGGTGTGTTTGTCTGTAAACTCAGTTAATTCAGCAACCCTTGGGTACCCAGCTGCTAGGGCCCTGCCATTTTATCAAGAGTGCTCTTGTTGAAGCTGTGGACTACAAAGGGTGTGATCATTACCTACTTACTCCCATTTCTGATCTGGGACCACATGACAAGTGTCACAAATCATTAAAAGTTTCTTCCTGAAGGCTGAGCATCTCGGTTATCAATATTGCTAAGGGGTTTATTTGGTTTGGAGGTTGGGGAACAGTACCCTGCTTCCCTGTGTGACACTGAAGATATCCTGCTGGGCAGAGAAGAGATGGAAGAAAAGCCTAGCTCTTTCCATTTCTAGTGTGTTGTGATCCTTTAAAGTACTTGTTTTCATTGTGTAATGTGGGGGACTCGGCCAAAGAGAAGAGATAAATTGAGAGAAGTTTAATTAGTGAAGCATATTGTATCTGGCCATTGTTTTTCCCCTTTCCCCAAGAAAAACTGCCTAGCTCTGAGAGAGGTCCTTGCCCAAACAGGTTTACTTCTGATTTTGTTTTTTCCCTTACACTTACGTTCTAAACAAAAGACCTCTTGTAGAATTCTTGGCTTTGGAGCTTCTTGTGGGAGTCTGCCTAATGCTGGGTGCTCTTGGTTGTGATAATTCAATCATGGAGGGCCCAGAGAGGCTCAGTCTGTTCTCTGAGAAATCATTCATTCTCTAGGCCAGCATGGTTGCACACTGAGACAATATGAGTCACACCATCCATCAGATTCAAAAGCAGAGCAGATGCATCTAACATGTCTGCTCTTCTGTACCAAGACAGCACTGGTAACATCTCCTGCCCCCGGCAATCTGGCCAGCAGAGGCACCTGGGGCTGGCTTTGAACAGTCACTGCCCGTGTCTTTGGCTTACCTCTCTCCACTTGCTCCCGTGCTTGCTGATTTGTCATGCCAGGGTACGGACAGACCCCTAAACTGAAGGTCTCCCACAGGAGGATGCCAAAGCTCCACACGTCACTCTCAGAGCTGTATCTCCCTGGAAGGAGGACAACAACCACAACTATGTGAGGCACGGGGGGCAAGGGAGGGACTGTTCCTGTTGGCCACACAGTCACATATTTATACCTGGCCAAGGCACTCAGCTAATGATCCTGTTCTCTTCACTCTTTTTAAATTTTGGGACTACTGATGTTACCAAATGAACAATCTTCAGGATATTAGTTTAATCAAACCATAAGACCAGATAGTTCAGCAAGCATGCCACCTTACTTACGGTATTCGAATGAGGTGAATGATTTATAGGGGGAAAAAAGTATACATCAGTGCCTAGAAGATTAAATAAGTTGGATTCCTGCATTTTGTCTTCTGCCTGCATCATTTTCTTTCTACTAAAATTACAAACTTAAAGCAGTAAGGAAAGTTTTTTAACTTCAATTTTTTTTACTCGTCACTGTTTACATATATTCTTACATGCTTAAAGGTCTCATTTTTTCCACTGATAGTTTCATTTATGGAAAATATATTTTTCTATGCATTTTGAATAGAGTGGAAATTAACATAGCCAGCTGATAAAAACAGCTTCTTCAAATTACATGGTGCCTTGTTTTGTTAAAATATCTTGGTGCACCTGTTTTATTGAGCTATATGAGCTAAACTCTGAGAATGCATTGTTTTTGGTAGCCTTGAGGAGAAGCACAGATAAAAATCAAGACAAGATGTCTTTTGGAGATGACGTGAAATAAAGGAGGGGCAGCAGAAAAATTATTTCCAGTCTCTAAGAGGAGAAACATTTCCAAGACTCTCGCAACACATTTGTATTTTTATTTAATTTGATGTACAGGGCATCATAACTAAACTAAACTACACTCCATCTACAATGGTGAAGTTTTCTTGAATGACTTCATTTTCTATTCCTCTTGTAGCTTCTTGCCTCAGCCCTGCCACTCCAGGATTTAAGAATGCCCCTCCTCTAAAAATGTCCTGTTTCTTTAAAAGAGAATGGCCTCTTCTCTTTGTTGAAGAAAGCAGAATGAAGAGGAGAGTGTCCCTGTGCTCTGGTAACTGTCCTAAGCCTGGAGAGCAGTCAGTGTCCATCAGCTCCAGCTGTTTGGAGTGGTGCCCTTCTAAGTAGACAGTAATTAAGGACATTCACTGCACTGTTGAGAGAACATTAATTTTCTTCACTGCATATCAATGCTTTTCATGTTTGGCATCCAATAATTTAATACTTTTCACGAAAGTCATTCAATGGCTGCAAATTAAGACTAATTTCTTTTTTAAAAAGTAAGTTATCTAGAGTCAAATATCTTAACTTGTAGAAAATATTTGGGCAGAAATCAAGACAGGCACATTATATATAAACTGAAATCACACTCCACAAGTGAAGTTTATAACTTAGCTCAACTGACTTTTGAACCTGGTTTTGCTGGATAATTTTAACAGGCCAAGACAAGTCACAATTTATAGTATAGCATTTTGTGGCTTTTCTATCTCTCATTTGATCCTTATAATACCCTTGTAGAGAAAAAGGTACTATCATCTTCCACTTTACAAATGAGGAAGCACGGGCAGAGATGGCTCACCTGATTCTGGACTCTCAGCTAAAATCCTGCCTCCTTTGCACTTCAGAGTATGTGTGGTTATGTCACAGTACTTAAATTAGAGAACACAGCAGCTCCAAACTAGCAGGTTATAAGTGGAAAGCTTTCTTTTCAATAATTGACGAATGTATGATTTTACTTCTTAGGTGGAGATGAGCATCATATTTGCTTTTTTTTTTGGTGCCGGGATTGAACTCAGGTCCTTGTACTTGTGAGGCAGGCGCCGGAACCACTGAGCTAAATTCCCGGCCTCATATTTGCTCTTAGCAGCACCAGTGGTGAAAGCTATGACTGAGGATGGTAGTGATGCTTGTCAGTCTTTGAATATGTTTCCATTCCAAATTTAAAAAGCAATTGTTAGGGGGCAAATATATATAAATAAGCAGTCAAGAAATTGGTAAGAACAGGACGAATATGATAAGAATATTTGCCTGTAGGAAGAAAAATTAAGTGGCTAGAGCTAGTGGTGCACTGCAGACCCAAGGATATGTATCATCTTTACAAAAATTAACATTAACCAAATAAAATTTATCCTATATCCCTAAGCCAAAGTTTTGAGAGGTTCCTTTGATGGGAGGTTTTATCCATCTGCCCTGACACCACACTTCATGGGAGATTTGGGCAGTAAGTATTTCAACAGTCAGAGCCAAGAGTGAAGAAAAGAATCAGTGGGAAAGAAAAGAATCTTAGAAATGAGGCTGAAAGTGTCCACCAAACACAAAATGTTATTTATACCAAACATGAAAGAAGTAGGAATAGAAATAGGAAGTATGACTAGAAATAGAAGAAGTATGACTAGAAATACTTGTGTTTTTCTTGTTTAAAAAATGCCAAGATTTAGAACCAATCTTTAGTACTTTAATGTTTATGAGAACCAATACAGTTTCTCAGGATGGCCTGCGCCTTGTAGACTCTTTGAGGAATTTCTTCAATGGATTGGGTAATAAATACTAGAGACTCCTTCCTTGTCTACCTCTTTTTCATCTGATTTATTCTGCATCCTATAAAGTTAGTATAAAAGACTGCTAAAAAGTGTCTCTCATTGTCAATCAAAAATTTTCACACCTGTTCTTATTAAAAAGCATTTAGGTCTGGCTATTAGAGGCACCTGAAATTAGAACTCTGATTTGTAAATACTTTATCCAGGTTCAGGACTACAATACAATGGTCAAGAGGTAAAATTTTATGTGGTATAACTTCTGAAATAGAGGATTTTAAAAGGCTATATAAGGCAGAGAATCTGGTTAACAAATTCAAGGGCTGGATTTTACTGGTATATTTTTTCAGGACTTCCAAGTCTAGGTACAGCTTCCTTTGCAGGTAAAAATGCTTTGTCATCTTTTATCCTGGATTGTTCCCCTCAGCAATATAACCCTAGAATAACAACTGTACCAGAAAAGAATCACTACGGAAATTATCAGGCCTGCCACCTTCTCTGGATTATAAGAGTAGATTGGTTTGCAGTCAGTAGGAAATGTAAAAAAAATCTCTTCTCCTGGCACACAGAAGACAAAGGGTGAACTAGTATTATGATGGTGTCTGAATCAGCCCCAACAAGCTTCTTAAACCAACTGCATTCAAAAGCTTTACCTGGAAAACATTTGGTGGTTCCTCCAGGAGTTAAATATAAAATGACCCTATGGCTCTGAGTATACACCTAAAAATAACTGAATACCAGCACTTAATGAAACTTCATATACAATGTAGCTCTAGTCACAAGAGCCAAAATGTGAAAACTGCCCAAATATGCATGAAATGGATGAACGCATAAACAAGCTGTGTTACATCTACAGAATGAAATATTATTCGGCCTTGAAAAGGAATAAAGTACTGATAATGCTCAATGTGAATGAGCCTTGAAAACAGTGTATTAAATGAAAGAAGCCAGACATAAAAATCTACATACCTAATCCCATTTATGTGAAATATCCAGAAGAGGTAAACACACAGAAATAAAATGCAGATTAGTAGTTGCCATTGGCTGATAGGCAACTGAAGAGAAAATGCTTTAACTGGGTAATTTTATTTATAATGAAGAAAAAAACCAAAACAAACAAACTAGATAGAGACACTAGTTGCCCAACATTGTGATTAACATTAAGTGCTACTGAATTGTTCACTTTAAAATGGTTAATCTAACCTTATATGGATTTTACCTCAATTTTTTAAACAGGTTAGCTTTCACTTAGGCATGACATTAAAGCATTTATAATTTCTTTATAACTTTTTATGATGGGGTAATTTTTCATTTTTAGTCCAAGAAATATTTTATATTTTAATTCAAAACATATGCATTCACTAATCCCTAGGTTTCAATTTTAGTATATGTGCTGCCGAAGTGAGCACACCAACCCCTAGGTTTATATGCTGTTTCCATTAATGAAAATGTAATCCCTAATTTCAGTTAAAGCACATTCTGGTCTTTTTTCTGAATTCTTGAGATTACTCACTTATTTGGTTCATTTCATCCTAACTACAGATAATGCAAGCTAATCTTATGTCCATTTACAAGGACACAAAAAAGTTCAAGTGAAAAAAAAAAATCACTGTTTTAAAATTTATTTCCCAATTCCTGCTTTCTTCAAGATTTATGTAAGTTCCAGAAACTGAGTGACTAAGAAACTATGTTGTTTTGGGGGTGAGAAACTAAGGAATCAATTGACTTGATGTTTTAGGAGCCCAATATCAGAAGAGGCTGTTGGACCATTGAAGACATTCCGAGGAATGGTACAGACCCACTGCACTGTCTTACTCTGTGTGGAATCTATTAAAATAATCAATTTTGGGGGAAAAAACTCTCCAATCTATAGTCATATTTAAAAGTGTTTATGTCTGGTTTTTCATCTAGCATTCCTATATACCAAAATCTGACCAATAACTTCAATGAATTAAGTTTGTGTTCAAGTCTAATGCAGTGGATGAACATTTATATACTATTTGTGATTGTCCTCCAATCATTCCCACTTGCAATCTGCTTGTGAATGTTTTGTGCTGATACAGTCTATTTTTACCACCACAAAGAAAACCTAATTCTTACCATAATTAAGAGCTTCTGGTGCTGTCCATTTAATGGGAATCTGCTTTAAGCCAGAAGATGAATACACACCACCATCTTCTTGCCGAGACATTCCAAAATCACTGATTTTCAGAACGTTGTTTTCACCTACCAGGCAGTTTCTTGCAGCAAGGTCCCTGGGTTATAATACGACACAGAAAATATCTATTAAAACAAATTGAAAACCGCTTTCACATTTATGACTGCCACACTTTGCATTTTTACATTTGCAATGTATTTATAATAAGGTTAAGAATTTAGCTAGTGATTTACCAGTACTTCCATCTTCTCTCTCCTAGGTAAAAATCATCTGACAGAACATTTGCATATGGAACAGGCCACATGGTAGTTTTCTAGGCATCACATGTATTTCCATTTAAATAGAAAAACACTAGTTCCAAGGTTAAGAGAGAAAAATCACAAGGAAGAGGCTAAGCAAGCTTGGCATTATTTCTCCTTTGACTGGCGTTCCTAGGGCAGCACTGCCTAACAGAAAATTCTATGAGCATGGAATGTTCTTCTCTACCTGCACTGTCCAAAAAGGGAGCAGTTAGTGGCTACTGAACACTTGCAGTGTGGCTAGTGATACTGAGAACTGAAGTTTTAATTTTGTAGTGGCATGTGGAAAGGAGCTCCTGAGTAGCTCTTAACAAATTATCTCTAGAGCTTCTCCAAGGCTGGAAACGCTACTGCATCTAGGAGAGGCAAAACTCTACATGATGATTTGGCTGTCCCTTCCATTTCACCTTCTTCCATTCTCCCCAACACTGAGTATATTCCAGTCCTGTCTCCAAATACAGGATGGCTTCCCTAAAAATGGCAGGCTTTGTTTCTCCCATTGGGCCTCTGACTTGTGTTCCCCTCTGACTGAGTTTTCTTCCTATATTTTTGTATAGCTGATTCTTCCTCCAAAAACTTTTCACAGAGGTCTCTCTTGACAAACTTATCTGACAGGAAAAAGCACTAAGTCTTTAGTTATAGAGGGGAGGGCACTCAATAATCAAATTTATATATAAATATGTATAAGAGAGTGTATCACACACATACACAGAGTATGTCATATAGTGCTGGGTGTGGAAAAGAAAAAAAGTTGTATAAGGGAAAAAGATTAACAATAGGGAATCCCAGTGTAGACAGGCTGGTAAGGAGGTCTCTTTGATAACGTGATACTAAACCAAAGAACTGAAGGGTGGGGGTTGGATTTAGGGAGTGTGACAGGCAATTGTCTCCTAATGTCCATTTTATTCCTATTTTAGTCGAATGTTAAATGCTATGCTTTCTAGTGTGCCATACTTGTGAGTTCTGGCCAGTGAAATGTAAGCATGTACGTTATCTAGAATTTCTGGGCAGCTTCACTGAAATGAAAAGGATGTGTTATTACACTGTCCCTCCTGCTAACCTGAATATGGCACAATGGAGGGTTCGGAAGAGCAGCGAGAAATCAGTGGCTTAGTTCTGATGAATGCAGAGCTTCTGGACATATTCTGAACTGACTACTTCTGAACCTTGGATTATTACAAGGTTTTGTTTTTCTGTGGGAAATTCCTATATCACGGAGTTGGTTTTCATTTGTTAGGTTGTTTTCTTTTGGCTCATGCATGTGTATGCTGGACACACTGAGTTTGAGATTTCTATTAGGTATTCAGGTGGAGATGTTGAATAGGCATTTGGATATAGCAGTCTGGAGGTCAGAAGAGAGGTCTATGAGTTGTAGCTTTGTAGACAGGACTGGAAAATACTTTCAACTACAGAGACTGTTGAGTTTTCAAAGGGGACTGAAGGATTAGGCCCTAGAATAGCAATGGTGAACCTTTTAGAGATTTCAATGCTGAAATCTCTGTGCTGTGGCATACGTGCCATAGATTCACCATCACTGTCCTAGACTGTGCCCTAATTTAGAGAAAGATTAAAGGAGAGCTGTATTTCCAATGCCCAGAACAGAATGTCACACACAGTAGGTGCTCAATAAATACTTAATGAATGAACAAATACTTTTTTATCCTAGAAATGTTCTCTACTAAAAGCAAGTTGTCTATTCTATGCTTCTTTTAAAGTTATTTTCTCCTGAGAATCAACTGGTTTCATTTTTAACTGATATAGTTTGATACATTTATCTTTGGAATGCATCTCTAAACATTAATTTTTTGGAACTCCTGAGTCATATTTAAAGTTTAATTTATATGACTGGCTTTGTAACATGGGAGATACTTTGAGCAAAAGACACAGAAACTGCTGACTGGTGATGGTGATACTTAAGGGTAGTTTGATAATCACAGAAATAGTATTTTTATATTTTACTGGATGTCTTGAGAGGTAGTACCCAAAGCCATTCAGGAATGTGAAATCTGTTTTACTAATTTGCTAAGATTGTTTTGTTTTTATTCATTAGATCAAGTCTCACAATGGAAAGCTTCACAAGAAGTCCAAGTTTAAAATTAAAGCTCTGGCTTACTTCCTACTTTTGAAATAAAGCAGACTACCATGAACTCCCACTGGTAGAGTTTACTGCCAGACAAAGTGAGTAATAAATGAATAAATATACCAGATTTTCACTATCTTAATCTGTAGGAAGGAGCTATCCATGCTGGCTCAGGAACTACAAGTCCTACTTTCAGCTGTATAAAGTAGATGCTAGTTCTAATCACTTGTGTGATATTGGTATATTTCATTTTCCTCCTCTAAAAAATACAATTTAGCAGGGTGAAGTGCGTGCGATGTCTGTCAAGTACTGGAATGCAAAATGTCTTCCACAAGCTACCCTTATTGTTTCTAATATTTATGTATGATTATTGCTGCTGCTGTTGCAACTGCTATTGTTACAAGAGGCATTGGTACAGGATGCATAAATCATTTCTCTTTTTCTTTTTTTTTTTGAGACAGGGTTTCACTATGTAGTTGAAAATGACCTGGAACTCACTATGTAGCCCAGGTTGGTCTCGAACTCACAGTGATCTTCCTGCCTCAGCCTCCCAAGTGCTGGGATTACAGGCATGCACCACCACGCCCGGCATAAATCATTTTTCAAAAGAAGCTTTTAAGGTATGTCTTGATCACACACACACACACACACACACACACACACACACACACACACACACACACACACACACGACCTATCACTTGAAAACTCGTAACAGAAAGCCAGGTTTGTAAAACATGCTTCTGGAGGTGGACTCAGTCTTATATACATGTTAAGAATCTTTGGAGGTATTGAAATTTCTCTACATTATAGGTGTGGATGGCTCAGTAGATTTTTCCTTTCCATGTGTATTTCATCACTGTTTACAAAGACGGATCCAGAAAGGTACTGGTGTTTACTGACTGACAAGTTTCAAGTCAGGCTGTCTGTTGTTTCTTTAATTTAGATTTAGGAACTCCCCTTCTTTCACTCTTTAGACTCTCCCAAGATGGGAAGGAAAAACTGCTCAGTAACCACATGAGTTATAGAATATTAAATCTTTTGTTAATAAAAATAATTCCCCGGTACCCCCCAAAAAATCTGTTGAATTTTTGCGAGATTCTAGACATACTTAATTCATGGGACCGATGGGTTAACATTGCATAATTAAAAAAAAAAAGCTTTTTGAAGAGGACAAGTGATCTAGATAGTACTTCTTAAATTCTGGACCCAGTTTGTCTTCAAAATTCACCTTCTGTAGCATTGAAAGAAAAGTAACACACCACACTTCTGCCGATTATGATTAAAACTTCAAGATGAACTAACAGATATACTCCTTGGAGTTTCTTCAAGGTAAATATGGGAATATAGCAAAAACTTTCAGGGGCTGGGGATTTGGCTCTGTGGTTCTGCCACTGTGCTGCCTGCCTCACAAGTGCCAGGGCCTGAGTTCACTTGCAAAATCAACCATACGGGAGTGAGTATTCTGTCCCCTGTGGCCCTTTCCATTTCTCTTGCAGTTGTGCCCTAAAAGCAAGCTCTAGTTATATAGTAATATAAGACAGTAGCACCAGTTCCAGTGATTAAAACACCAACAGAAACCATGTCGTTATTTATTTTTTTAACAGAGGGAACCCAGAAAAGAGGTAGCTGGTGAGCCAGAGAAAAAGCTCACCTGGTTCCATATGTAAACCCGTATGTATCTCAGCCTAATCCCTGAGTTACATATATGTGAGGCAAACCTGCACCCTTTTAGAAAATTAAATGATGTTTAAGGAACTGCCTGGGTGGAAAAGTAACACGACTGACTGTGTGCTAAAGACAATCAAAGATAGTATTTGTGGTCTTGGCCTAGCCAAGATAATTGTTAATGATTTTGTTTTAGTAGAGAATCTCCTGAGGAATATAACAGGGACTTAGAACCTATACAATACAACATTCACAACATCTAGCATCAGGGGCACGATTCAAAATTAAAATAGAATAAGGAAAACGTGGTGGGGGTCATCGCTTATTGATAGTGTGCTTAGCATGCTCAAGGTCACAAGTCAAATCTCTACCCCCACCCTTAAAACAAACCAACCAAAACATAAAAAGCAAAATATGACCAATTCTAAAGGTGAACAGAAAATGTAATCAACTAATGCCTAACTCCTGATAATCAGATAATTATGATAATTAGAACAAGAAATACTTTTAGGCAGCCATTATAACTATAGACCGTAAATGAAAACACACTTGAAATGGACAGAAAAGCAGTTCTCAGAGATTTAGAACCATAAAAAAACCTTAGAACTTAAGACATCTGAAATTAAAAATTCACTTGACAGGCTCACAAGGATGGGTAAAATATAAAAGATTTTTTTCCTCTTAAGTTCTTTAAAATATGACTATTTATAGTAAATATGGTATTATTGGGTTGCAAATTTTCTATATTTTACATAAAGTAGTAGAACGCTAACTCTTACAGGTTAGATGTGTATACTGCAATCTCCAGAACTAATGAAATGAGGCAAGGTGACACAGCAGAAAAGTCAAGAAGAAAATATAATATTAAAAGACTAATATCAAGAATGAAAGGGGTTATTACTACTAATTCTACAAGTACTGAAAGGATAATTTACTAGAAAAAATTTTATCCAACAAATTTGGTAGCTTAGATGAAATGGATATTTTTCTTAAAAATATAGTATTAAAACTGAAAAAGGAATAATAATAAAATCTAAACCTTCCCCAAAGTAAATGGCTTCATTAGTAAGTTCTATCAAATATTCATGGAAGAAATAAGAGAATCTGTAAACTTTCTCAAAAATAGGTTCACTACCTAAACTCATTTTGAGACCAGCAAAATTCTAAACATAAAACCTGATAAGACTTACAGAAAGATATTTCATATGAAGACACAGCCAAACACCCTTAACAAAGTATTAATGGATCTAATCCAATGTACTGTAAAAATGGTAATACATCAATGACTAAGCAGGGTTTATAAAAGCAAGACTGGTTTAACATTTTTAAAAGTAATGTTATTTACTAGATTAATAGAACATGGTGAGGGTATAATCATTCCAAGTGATGCAGGGAAAGCAATGGATTAAATTCAATGCTCATTTATGATAAAGCTCCAAGCAAAATATTAAAGAACTTCCTCAACCCGACAAAAGGCATGTACGAAAGAACTGATTCACCAGCATTCTCAGTGGAAATGAACTAAGCTACTTCCCCTGAGATCATGGCAAAGATGCCTGCTTTTAGCATTTCTATTCAAAAGGATCTTTGTTGTGGTGATTGTATTCTTTAAAATAAGATGAAAAAGCTAAGATGAAAAACTATATTGGAGATACAGGTTTAGTTTTACATAGAAATTGTTTGAGAATCTGCATAACAAGAATTGGAACTAATGAATTTAGCAAACTTGCAAGATAAAATGTTAATATACAGAAAAATATTCTTGTATGCTAGTTTAGAAAATAAATTCTATTTATAGTAGTGACGATAAAACAGATGCCTAAAAATAAGTAACGAAAGACGCATTATAAAACTTGACTGAGGAAAAACAATCATATACGTTTCTAAATACATGGAAAAAGATATTCCATATTCATGAAGTGGAAAACTCTGTAGCATTAAAATGGCTGTCCCCCAAATTTATATCCTTAATGCATTCCCAACCAAAAGTTCCAGCAGATATTTTTGTAGAACTAGGCAAGCTGATTCTAAAATGTGTATGAAAATGCAAAGATTTTTAATAATTTTAAGAAAAATGTACAAATTTGAAAGACTTACCTGACTCAATTTAAAATCTTACCATAAAGCTACAGTTATCAACACTTTTATTGATATGTGGCAAAAAGTTATGTGGCTCACCTGAACAGAACAGGAAGAGGAGCCATAATTAGATCCACAGTGTGCGGGTAACAGATGTCTGACAGTTATACAATGGCACATGGCATGGGAATCCCTGTGGAGATATAGTCAACAAACTATGCTGTTCTGCCCTTGATCTATGAGGTAAGTTGAGGTGCTTGGACGCTTGGCGGGCCAAGTGAAGAGAAAGCAAACTTTCTCTGCCTGCATCTTAATGTTTTGCTAGATAGAATATATCCTAGGATAAGGAAGTGGCCCTGTGACTATTTGTCTCCTAATGTTTTTATATGGAAGAGTTTTATTTTGTATTTTCATAACCATAATACTTGCTCTTAGAATGGTTGGAGACAGACATTATCTCAACAGCCTGAAGTCTCTAAGAAGATTGTACTAAGGTAATGTCATGATGTTATGATTAATATATCCTGCTTCTAAGTCTCTATAAAAAAATTAGCTTTCTTAAAATAAAGATGCAGTTGCAATTATTTTATTCATCGCTGCATCCCCTGTGTCCTGGTTATTGTGTGAACCTTACCCAGGGCCCCCAATGCACTAGACATTGACAAATCCCAATCCTAGTTTATGTGCCAATTGCTCCTCTTCTTGGTTTTAATGAGTTTTAGTTACCAGGGCATTTCAGTCATTTATGGGATTTTATTGTTCTTCCCTTGAAACAACATATACAACTACAAATACTTCTTTTCTGATAGCTGCCTTCCCTGTATCACCAGCTTGGAGGTTTGCCTTCCAAGATGAGTACAGTTGCATAAGGGGCCAATCTAAAATTAAGAGATAGGCTGGGGATTTAGCTCAGCGGTTCGGTGGCCTGCCTTGCAAGTGCAAGGACCCAAGTTCAATCCCCAGTACCAAAAACAACAACAACAAAACAAACAAACAAAACCCCCCAAAAACCAACAAACTAAGAGATATTTCAATTTAGTATAAATAAAAATTTCAGTAACATTTACCAAACATGCTACTTTTTGGAGCTGCATTAATGGAAATGTTATTTTTTTTGGCAAATATTTGAATGAAAACATTAGGCCTTCAAGGAATATGCATGTGTTACTGTTTACCTAGTATTAAAAGTGAAAGAAGAAAAGATAGGGCCCGTTGGCTGAGAGGCTGACAATCCTATTTGGGAGACAAGGCAGACAAACACATTTTCCCCTCTCTGGTCCTCTTTATTATGCCTACTGCTGTCCAGCCCTGAGCCTCACTAGGAGATACCCTGGTGCTCTCTGCCTCTTCACATATGAAACTGCTAGAGAACAAGTCAGCACGAGCCTGGTGTGTTATGCACTGACATCCTATAGGAATGCAGAGATGAGAAATCACATCATTGGCTGAAGTCATTCACAGGCGGTATCACAGATAGCTGTGTCTCACTACATGCAGAGAGAAACAACCACAAATGCTGCTTACTGCTAAAAGATAAGAAATGCTCAACTCATGCCTGCTGAGAGTCAAAGTCAAATTTCTAAGGGTGTAAAAGAAGTGTCTAATACAGTCACACACAAGATGAGGTAGGCTAATAAGGTGTCATTTTCTTTGCTATCTGGAAAGCACAACAGTGGGCATCATGTTCTGTGGTAGACTTCATTCTCATGGCAAACTCTACAGGAAACCAGGAATAAGTGTGAGGATGGCCCATGTTTTCCCTTGCAATATTGTTTTGTCCCAAGTATCATTTTCTAATTGTAGTCACAAATTTACAAAATCAGGATTTATAAATTACAAAAAAAAGAAATATTTGCAACATTTGGGGGGCAGGGTATAAAAACTATTCCACTGGGTTTGGATAACACTTTGTGTTACTAGTACTTAGGAGAAGAAAACCTCTGTAAAGCCCCAGAGATTCTGACTAAATGATGGCATAAAACCAATAGACCAGGGTGTGAGAAACAAAGTGTAAATAACTATCAAAAGGTATAACAGATAATGTGAAATAGGAAGAAAAGGTCCAAAGGGAAGTGGGAGGGGTAGGGAAAAGGAAAGGGAAAGGAATAAATACAAGAAAAGGAAAAATGGAAACAAAGTCTTTGTAAATACAGAGGGGTGGAGGGGTTGAAGGAAGGGCAGGGGAATGTGGAAAGAAAGAAGAACCAAGATATATTATGTAAAGGTACAAATTCCCAATAATGAACGCCAGCATATTGTATACCTAAAATATACAAATAAAATTCATGAAGAAAACAAAAACAATAGACCAGGGAGTAGAGGAAAAAAAAATGAAGCATACTTCATTGCTTTACATTCTGATAAAAAGAGAATTATTACGGGTCAGTATTTCTCCCTCCTTGTCTGTCTCCGCTGAGGATGAACCCTGGTCTTCACACAGGTTAGACAAGCTCTCTACCACTGATCCACAGGCCCAGCCCATAAGATCTATATTTAGATTGTTGCCCCCAAGCATATTTTGGGGTACATTATAAAACAGACATCAACTTTAAATCATTATATCATTTATTAGCTGTAGAACTTTTAGAAATCAACTTATTCTTGGCCTCTGTGTTCATTTGTAAAATGGGGATGATAGTGCCAATCTCAGAAGGTTGTTGTAATAAAAATCCACAAATGGTTTAGCATAGTAAATGAGAAAGTGTTAAATAAATGTTACCCACACACCAAAACTTTATATTTATCATAGTAAAACCTGAATTTTAGCTTCACAAACAATATGTTGGAAAAATTACTGCCTTTCCCCCCTTCTAATTAGAATAAATTATATGACACTTATCTATCTATATGAATGTAAAAGCCATATAACTTAGTTCTAAAACTTATATAGTATTTACTATGTGTCAAGTACTATCGGAAGCACTTTTCATGTAAATTAAATTACAAAGAAATTACTATAAATGTGTCTTCTATTTCTGTTATTTATTTATTTATTTTTTGGTACCGGGGATCGAACTCGGGACATTTTGCTTGTGAGGCAGGCAGCAGAACCCCTGAGCTAAATCCCTGGCCCCTTGTCTTCTATTTCTGTAGATGAAGAAACTGAGGCACAGGGAGTTCAGTGACTTGAAGGTCGCACAGCCAGAAAGTGGAGGGAGCAGGGATTGCACTCTAGCAACCCAGACACCCAGGAGTCTGCAACTTAAGTCACCTTCTAGAACAAATCTTAGTCTATCTAGCAATTCTCTTTTTGAATATAATCAAACCACACACCACTTCATCCATAGCTAATGGCAATAACTTAAATTTTAAACAACTAGATAAGCCAATATTGATTGTCTTTAAGAGAGAAGTGAGAGGTCAAGTTCCCTCCCCACCAAACAAGAAACACAAACAGACTCACAAGTATGTGGAAATTGTTTTCTGAAGAACACAAATGTCACCTACTGTTTTCAGCAATATATGTGAGTGTTGTGATGGAAGGACAGGAAGATAGTTTGTTGCTTGTTGCAAAATTTTGTACACAATAATAGAAATAAAATTGAACTCTCACGGCAAACTAGGTGGGGGAAGGTGGGGTGCCTTTGACAGCAGAGGTGACACTTTGGGCTCACTGTATTTAACAGATCAATACCAAAGCCCCTACTCATGATGAAATCAGAGATTGGCCAAAATAGCCAGATTTGTCTGCAAGTCAGATGTTATTTCCACTGCAAATTTACCTTGTCCTTCCTTTGAATAAAATATAAATATGAAAATCTCCCTACTTTTCTCATTTTCAGCACATCCAAATTTCACTGCTTTCACTCCGAGTTTTCCACTTGCCATATTGTTCCTCACTGCCTCTCTTCCCCCTCGTACCTTACTCCTAAGTTCTGTTCCCATTGGTAATGGGGCACTGACTTCTAAACGAAGCCCTACCTGCAAAACTGAGAAAAATAGTTCCATTATTAAAGTGTACATACTCTCTTCTTTTGAAAAATTTTTCTGATGCTACAAATTTCTAAGACAGAAACAAAAGTTCTGCCTCTCTGCAGTTTACGGACAGGTACAGAGGGAGGTTAGAGCATAATATGTGCTTTCATTGCTCAGGGCAAGTTCATTGCTCTAAGGGTACCTATAGTGAGAGCCACAGGACCTGTTCCTGAAGGATCTTTCCTGCTGCCTCTGAGGATCCCTGGAATACTCAGTATTTGATTCTCTTCATTTCCTTAAAGCCACTGCTAAAATGCAAATGTGAGGGGGGGCACGTATTACCACTTACTCATATTTTGGCATAAATTTGAGCAGATAAATTGATCAGACAGCATAAAGCTTAAGGGAATGGGATGACATATTTGTTCTGACAGAGGGGGAAAAAGAAGGAAAAAGGAGACTGAATAGCACAGGGAAGCTGAGGAGACCAGGCCTGGTTATGGCGTGATCTAGGCTCCCGTGGAAAAGTCAGTGTGAGCACTGGGTATTTTGCTGTGCTCTACCTACCCCAGGCATGATAGGGCATTCAGTAGGTAGCTTCTAAAAAGGCCGTACTGAGCTAGCTCGGTGATTTATGCCAGATTGCTCTCTTCTTGCTAGCAGAGGGGGATCTTCACTGGACTGCACCCTCTGGACGATGAGGCTTCTGGTGATTTCTTCAGTGAGGCTCCTGCCTGGCAGCAGGAACACCCAAGTCCTTGCCTGACGCAGCTGCCTGACTGAGAAGATACTCTCAGTGGTCCAGCTTTATGTAAAATGGTCATGGCTCAGCACAATGGAAACACTTATTACTTATTTTTGTTTTTTTCACATCTTTTCCTTGAGCAACTTCCCTACAAGAGATTTCTAATTGGATGTGTATAAGTGCAAACTCCATGTACTCTTTTCTTTAGCTTAGAAATCATATTCCTAGAACCTTAAGAAAGGACACTCATGCTAAATACAGATACTGAAAAATACTCAAAAACAAACACACAGTGATAACATTTTAGTCCTAAATTTACCTCAAAACCCCAAAGGTACCTTTCTTTGTATTTATTGTGGTTGATCTAGTTTATAAAGCTTTACAGAATGGGTACTCTCTATTTGGATAGTCAGATAAAACTCTTAGTCATGTTCTTACTTTCTGTCTGCTGTGGGCTGTACTATGCAAAGAAACACCAACTCTCTAGAGACTATCTCTGGGCACAAATTTTAAGTAAATATTGATCTACTGTTAAACAGACTTAATAAACAGAGTCTGGTATAGAGGAACTAGAGGGATTAAAAAACACTGATGGTAAGTAAATGTTTGAATATCTTTAGTTCACAGAACTGTACTAAATTTCAAAGGATAATTCAATAACACAGCTTGATTTTAAGCACATGCAGCAAAGACCAGCAGCCATACGAGGCCACAATAAAATGCACTGCACAGAACTCCACTGCTGGCTTCAGTCCTCATGGCAAAGCCTCTATTCCCAAGACTCCTTGGAAGGCGGATTGAGAAAATATCCACCCACTCCTATTCTGAGTATAACTGAAAACAGAAGCTACATGCATGAGTAACAAACAGTGCAACTTACAATATTACTCTTGAATACAGTAAATTACTCTGAGCAACAGACTAAAAAAAGGTGACAAGAACACCCCTAACTGAATAGCTGTCTTGATATACAGCTGTCATTTATTGAGGGCTTTATACGTGCTAGGTACTGTTTTAAATGTTTTTGTATAACCCACTCTCTACCAATACTCAACTACATGTATACTAATCTATTCATTGAATACATTGCATAATTTATTTTTCCACAACCAGTGATACATGCATCTCTGCTGTGGGGAGTTCTAGACTAGGGACTTAAGAGACTGGAGTTCTCATGCAGTGTTTTTTTAAATAAGCTGTATAAATTTATATACTACACATCATTTTCCTGGGCCTTGGAAATGAGAATTCCAGGCCTTGACTTTTCTAAGAGGACTGTCATATAATGTCAAAAAATGCATCACATCTTTGGATTACATCCACCCTGATGTAAAAGCCATAGATTTTATAATGGTTAACAGCAAAAATACATGACAAAAAGATACCAAGAATTCAATAATGTTTCAAAATGAATTTGTAATCCAGTAATTACAACAGATAAATAGTACTGCACATAGCATTATGCAAGACAATATTCTGTCTCAAATAGTGCTTCATGCACACTTGGAACATTAGATAATTTGGAGGAAACAAGGGTCCATGGTAGCAGCATATGGTTCTTTTAAATCTGACATTCTTTATGCTCTCTATATATTAAAGGCATTGCCCTCTTGTAAGTGGCACTGAGTCATGAGCTATATTTCATTAAATTTAAATGGGAAAAAAAATCTCAGGAACAAAATAGCAGAATGAATGAATCTAGCCACACAGTAGTGTGTCCTGATGAGATTTTTATGTTGCTACTGCAACAGTGTCAGCAGCTAATGAATGCAAGCCACATTGGCAGTGTTAAATACAAGAGTGCTATTCCATGTGGCAAACAATCCCATTCACCCAAGTCAAACTATCACAATGCAAGAATCCTCTAGCTTGCCTATGTGGAATAATTGTGGGCTGTAACCAAACTGTGAGGCAATGATAAGAATGATGGTAACCCCACTTGCTGAGCAACTATGTGTCATGCACAGTAACCAAGAACTTTATCATTGCTAATCCAAACCCTCACTCGGGTTTCTATTACAAGGTAAACTGAGGCTTGGAAATTAAATTAACTTGTCCAAGAACTCAAATCTGTCTTGCTTTAAAAGCCTGTGTTTAGTTTTCCACAGTGGTATCTTCAATATACTGTTCATTTTGTCTTGACTACTTACACTCTCCAACTCCTAACTAGATAGATTTCTGCTGTTTTGTTCCTGAGATACTTCTTTTCCACTTAAATTTAATGAAATAGAGCTCATGACTCAGTGATTATACTACAGAATACAGAACACAGTGAGAAGACTATAATATGCATTATGTTTTCTATTCTAGTTTCCATTCTGTAGAAAGGAACGACTCCTCCATAGCCATTTGTTCTGGTTTCACAAGGTGATATACCTAGTCACAGTGGGGCCTAAAGTAAGACATAAAAGACACAGAGTAACTGTGATCTGTGATGCACAAGATGCCATAAGGAGCCCTAGGATCATTTACATTTTTACAGTCTGCAAAATGTTCAGCTACTAATGAACAAAAATACACTTTAATTATGGTGGAATGCACCTAGATTTAGATAAGGAATGATTTGTAGATCATGCAGCGCATAATTCACTGCAGGGTTCTTTGTACAACAGACTCTATAGCTTGCTGAAAGGGTCAATAGGATATGTCTTCCAAGTGTCCTGCCTCCAAATCTTCCCAACCGTTGGCTATATGGCCAATGTGCACTTTACTTCTGGTTTAGCCATGGCTATAGACTGTCTGGCCATATACCTATGGGGGAGGTGGGAAGATGCTTTATCTGGCTTACTATAACAGAAAGTCTCTTTAGGACATGTTGTCCATACTGTATAGAAGTAAAATGTCTAATAATAATTATTGTGGGACCTGTATCCTGTTAATGGAAGGCACATTTCAGTATTTATAGGAATTCAAGAGAAATAATGATTTTCTTTCATGTGTCTCCCTTTTCTTGCCTCCCATTTACATTCTTTCATAATGAAACTTTCATTATTTGTATTTCAATTTCTAATGCTGCTTCTGTTTATACAGTGATATCCCAGGTGACTTTATAATAAATTTCCTTTCAGTCCTATGATGGCTTGCAGTGTATGAAACTCAAACAGAAGAATCTAAGTTATGAATACAGCACTATTTTATAATAATTCATTTTTATCTTGAAACAAAGATCTGAAATTCAATTTCTTTTTTGTCTATATATTTTCCTTTCATTGCCAGGAAAGCTTGCCTTCATTCTACTTTAATTCTCCATTATGTTTGGGGAGACTTTATTTTCTGGTATTAAGATTTGATATTTCATATACATTAGCTATTTTTCTCTGCTAGTTCTACAGAAAAGTTTTCGAACAGTTTTTATGTAAAATATTTGCCGATTGTCCTATGATTAGTTATTCATTCTGTGATTGATGTAGTTCACACAAAGTATGCATATTGAATTCATGAAGATTATTTGAGTAAATATTTATTTTGAGTATATATGTATTCTTTGGGTCTTAATGAAAGCTTTTTCCAACTTCTAGTGCACAGTTATATAAAAATATCAAAAAACACTAGAAGTGGACAAAATAATTTGTATAAAGCACACAATGTTTAAAGGTTTCCCAAGAATTCTGGCAACTTCAGTGATCTCTAAACCACAAGAGAATAAGGTGGCAGCAGCAGTGTTCAGCAATGGAGACGTACCTCCACTCAGTAGAGATTTCAATAACTTGAGGTCACGCCACAGTAACTGTCTATGCGAAAACTTAACTAGGAGATAGGAGATTAAGATATCATTTTATGGCTACCAACTGAGATATCATTTTATTGCTACCAACTGATATTAAGTAACAGAGTATTTGAAGTATTTTAAAGCACAGTAGTTAGGGGTGTATTGGCAATCAGACTTTCCTTATTAAGACCTTATTTTGACAAATGGTCATGAATCTGACATGAAATACATGCAACATCATATAACAGACTATAAGTTCTGACAAATTTTGATGACAATGATAATGGGAAAAGAGATGAAATAACTTCTGGTTCATTGTCTTGGGAACTGAAAGAAATAGTACAATGAGTTTGTACTCTATGGCTAATGCTTGACATACAAAAAAATTATTTTAAATTGAAGTCATCCTTCCAATTTACTTTGTACTTTTTGCAAAGTATTCTATTAATCTTGTCACAGAATCAGCCACTAAAATTATACAAAACAGGAAATGTGTACATATTTCCATATATGTAAATGTATGTACACTAATAATTAGTCCACCAGTGTTTAAATATATATTGAGGTCTTACTAGTAACAGATCCTGTATGTGCTAAAGATTACCTATTTCCTTCCCTCAAGGAGTTTACATCTATAAGTAGAGATGGGTATGTGAGGATATTAATTTCAATGTTGGAAGTTGTAAATTGAAAGTGTTGAGAGAGAGGCTTTCAGAGACAGGTATAATGTGAAAAATATCTTCATAATATTTTGTACTTTTCTACCCACTGGATCTGGGCTAACCTTTTAATTCTGATCAGAAGAACATGTCAGGGCTGGGATTTAGCTCAGTGGTTCTTGTGCCTGCCTCACAATCTCAAGGACCTGAGTTCAATTCCTGGTAGAGAGAGAGAGAGAGAGAGAGAGAGAGAGAAAAAGTGGCAGAAATATTACAAAGTTCTGGAGTATAAGTGCCAAGTGTCCTTGCAGCTTCTATGTTTGTCTTCCTAGAAAATGCTTGACACAAAGTCCAGATAAGAAACCATGGAGAAGGGGAGAAAAAGGGGAAGATTCATAAAGGAGAGACACAGACAGACCTAACCTACAGCTTGTACTCTGTTATCTATGTGAGGCTGTATTATACTTTTCAGGCTCAGTTGAGCACTTGAAGTCACGTATGTGACCCAGGGAAGAAAACCACTGAGCTGAGCCCAGCTTACGCTGTTAACCCAAACTAAGACAAAAATAAGAAATAAGAAACAGATGTATTAAGCCACAATGTTTTGAGTTGGTGTTTTCTGTAGCAATAACTGGTACAGATTTACTAGCAATACTGAAAATGTCAGTTCAACATATAGAATGGGCAGGGCAGAACTGGGGATTGCAAGTAAAAATCAACCAATGACTTGCCACTGTTGAGGATAGGCCTGGAGCTGTTACTGGCTGCTTTCTCATCTATACTTGTTATAAAGCTGCAGGCAACTTCTCACTGGTGCATTACTTCATCCTGGCACAGTATCTCATCTCTGACCTTGAACTTTTTTTTTCTTAGCTGGCTTTATTATGGGCTACAAACCTGAATTTTCCGTCTTTCAGGTTAGTGGTATCTCTTCTCAACAATGCTTCTTGCCAATAACTCTACCCCTAGTAAATGACATTCCCAGGGAGTTCTCCCCTACCCCAAAGTTCTATATAACTGCTTAGAGCCTAGTATAAAGAGGAGAAAAACAGATTTAAAACTCTAGGCATAATGAAGTTAGTTAATTCAGAGGTAAACTTCTCTGAGAGGATTTGAGGGAATCAGATTAAATCACAATAAAGGATATGAATAATCACCCTGAGTAACCATAAAGGTTAGCCAATGAGGAATATTCTCGGAATCAAAAAGCCAGGAAACAGTTTGTAATTATTCACCTAAAATGGCTTAAAGTTGGGGGTAGAAAGTCGAGAAATAAAATAATTTTATTTTGTCAAAAATTTTGTACATATGACTTGCTAATTTCTAGGCACTATTCTAGGCAAGACAGAAAATACAAAAAGTTAAGAATTCTTGTCGTCATGGAACTTACATTTCTCTGGTGGGGCTAGTTAAGTGATGCACATCAAATACTGCACAAAAGAATTACCCTAGGACATATTCTATAAAGTGTAAAGAGGGAATCTGTAAGAGGGGAAGAGGGAGGAAGCAAGAAACAGCAGGAGCAAAGGAATGAGTGAGACACTTGTCTACAAAATTATAGATTCATGTATTAAAAAATGGAGACAATATTCTAGACTTCAATGCATTAAGTGGAAGGGAAGAGGCAGAAAGGAGTAAGGTAAACACTTAATAAAGTTGCTATCTTTCTCACAGATAATATGACAAGTACGGAGGAAAAGGGTGCAAGATGCATATGCTAACAAACAGCAGGTTTAACAATACTGCTCTCAGAAAGCAGACTTTGAGGAAAAACAGCATCAATAGAGTACTGTACGTTTAAAAAGCAAAACTCACCTCAAAGATGTATGTTAATGGCACTAAGTAGCAAACATAGCAAATAATAAAGCAATGGGGAATCTGGACATTTGAGTTGAGGGCAAGGACAAAAGGAGCACAACTCAATACCAATATAAGACTGATTTGGGAGCAATGTCCAAGATGAAATGTCAGCAATATCAGCACATATGCGATGAGGCACCGTCAGAAGCAAATATCAGTGACCAGAAGACCTGCCTTCTAAGCAAAGAGTAACTTAACTAATGCTAATAAAGGAAAATGGAGGCCACTTCTGAATGTTTTAATAACAGAATGGCTAATGGAAGAGAGGGTCATTCAAATTCGATCCGTGTGGAAACAATCAGAGTAATTACGGAATCACACTATCCCAGTATGTGGCCTGATTATTAAATAGGCAATGATGTCATTTTCAGTAGAAGTTCTGTCTGCTTCACTGCTCAGCTTATTTGAAACAAGGCTGATGAGGGCCTCTGGGAATGGGTTATTGGGAGCAACTGTGTCTAAGAATGGGCAAGCCATCTACTAGGCTTTCTAGCTATTATCTCAGAACATTTTTTTTAGAACGTAACTAGTTCAGGTTTATGCAGTTTAGGTATTTAGGTAGCTGATTCTGTTAATACAACAAGCAACTACTATGCAAACAAGGAACTGGCTTTATTTTCTAAATTTTATGTAGTCCATTACATTAGTAATATGATATATACAAAAGTCTCATCAAATTGCCACGAAATCCTTGTCTAAAACCACATCAGGAACAAAAGCAGCCTACAAAGATTTTCCTTATATTCTGATAATTTATACCAGATTATAAAAAATATACTAAGCAGCAGTAATTATTTTATGTGAATGTTTAACATTTTAAAATTGTACCAAAAGTATTCTTTCTTCTAAAAGTAGTGAAAGAACATATGCTTATTTTTAGAACAATAACCAAAATAGTTTTCTCTAAATTTCAACTTAAATTCTTTCCAACAACAATAAAGAATTCCACTCATGATGAACTAGTAATGGTTCAGGAAGATCAATAATGGTACTTTCCAAGAAAAAGAAAAGCCTCTTTGTTCCTAAGGATATGTGGTGAGAGAAAAAGCCCAAAATCAAAGAAAGGATCAGCATTTACTAAAAAGCCAAAAGCAAATATTGGGTTTAATAAAATGGCAGTAGTGTCCAAGTGTCAGTGGATAATTAAATATTTTAGCCGATAATAAAATCATGATGGGGATGGATGGAATTTTTATCTTGGGCCTGTATTTAGTTGTTCACATCCTAATTTCCCAAGAGGACAGTACTAGGATGAGAGCCTTTGGGAAATAATTAGTTCATAAGAGAAGCATCTCCATGACTGGAAACCAGTGCCCTTATAAAGAGATGGGACATTGTGCTTTCTCTCCGCTCTTGGCCATCTGAGGATACAATAAAAAGATGGCCATCTGCAAACCAAAAAGCAGCCTGCACTAGTTATGAGATCTATTAGGACCTTGGCCTTGGACTTCCCAGCTTTGAAAACTAAGAAATCAATTCCTATTGCTTATACATCACTTAAGCTGATAGTACTATACGTTGGTTGAGCAGCCTGAATTAAGTCAATAATTAAGAGAAATAAGACAATTGTGAAGAAAGTTGGTGGATGCTATATAGCAGGTGTGATAACCCATTTCTTGCCCACAGGAATTTTTTGGTTTTTAGCAGATAGGAAGATGACAGACCCTCCTCTGGAAATGTTAAAGAAAGGGTAAGATGTTGGTTCTGCAAACATTTTCTGGGCAAGCAATACAGTATGTAGCAAGAACTGCATCAATTTAGAAAAATACCAATATTCCTGTCTGCAAGGGTTTACACTGCGGAAGTAAAAAGCAGTCTTAGAGAGTAGAAGAGTAAAGGTCAAAAAATGGCATGATGGTGCACAAAAGAAGCAGTAAGAGGAAGGATGACCATAAATGCCTCCTGCTCAAGTAGAGTCTTGCTAAGCAATTATCTAGTTATGAAAGCATGTTTGTCATGACCTAGGAAAAAAATTCTTGATCTTGTCCTTCCATAAGACTGATGAAATCACCCTTCTAGTGCTATTAATATAGATTTCTATTTAAGAACATCAAATTTATATAATGTAATCTTCTGAACATTTTCACAAAGTTCTACCTGAATTCATGTGTTTGGTTTTCAAGAGCTATGCATTACTATTATTATCATTAGTAGTAATAATAGTAGTACTGGTAGTAGCAGCAGTAGCAGCAGCAGCAGCAGCAGCAGCAGTAGTAGTAGTACCAGGGATTGAACTCAGGACCTTGCACTTGCAAGGCAGGCAGGTATCACTGAACTAAATCCCCGGCTAGAACTATGCATTTTTGAACTTTCACATATTTCTACCAGCACCCTCCACCACCATTTTTCTAGAAAAAGGCATAGGAAAGGATTGCTTATAACCTGGAAGGAAATATTCTTAGAAATCCTTCAGAAGAAAGAGGGAAAGGGAAAAAGAAGACAAATAAAGGGAGATTTCACATGTATTTTGACCCCAGGAAAAGATGGACTAGGATTAGAAGTGTGAGCCCCAGAGAAGCTAATAGAAGACATAAAAAGCCAGAAATAAGGCAAACAAACACAGAAAAAAAAAGGTAGAAAAAGTCAGAAAGGATCACAAATCAGCAAGGACTACAGTCAGGCACTAAATAGGACTCAGATCTAAAGCAAGAGCTAAAATTATAAGACTTTAGAATTACATAGGAGAAAATCTTTGTGATCTTGGTTATAAAGGAGTTCTTATCTATGTCACCAGAAGCGTGATCTATAAAAAGATGGATAAATTAAATTTCATCCTTTTGAAATTTCTCATCTTAAAAAGGCTGTAGAGTAAAAGAATATTCGCAAAATATCTGATAAGGAACTGTATCCAAAAGCATAACAAGTGATTATAACCATAACAAGGTAACAAAAATTGGACAAAATAGGAGAGCACGTCACAAAAGAAAAGACAAATGACAAGCACATGAACATGGGTGCAACAGCATTAGGAAAATAAAAATTTCAACGAGATACCACTTCATTCTCACTAAAAGAACTAAAAATCAAAAGGCCGACAAAGGCCAATGTTGGTAAGGACACAGAGAAATTGCTGCACTCACATGGTGGACGTGCAAAATGGAGCAACCACTTTGGAAAACAATGTGGTGGTTTCTTATAAAGTGGAACCTTTTAGAGACAAGGGCCCAAACTGCAATCCAAAACCCACCTATTTATCACAAAGTGCCAACACTGGCAATTAGATTTGAATTTCAAATGAATTAGATTTCAATTAGATTTGAATACTGAGGTTTTAGTTTAGAAAAAATATCTCACACACTGTCTTTTGTCTTAAAAATAACATGTGTGCCACAGGTTTGCCACCAGTGTTCTACACATTTGTCCCCCCAAATAAAATATATTCACACAAGACTTTATTATGACTATTCAAAGCACTGTATTCATAATATACCTAGGTTAGAAAATAACCCACATGTTCAACTGGTAATTGGAAAACAATTATCATACAATGGAATACTGCCCAGAAATTTAAACAATGGTATAAGCTATTAACATACGCAACAGTATAGGTGACTAGTAAAAGCATTATGGCAAGTAACAAAAGCTAAAATATAAACTATATTGTATATAAGTCTATACTACATGATTCTGTTCACATGAAATATTGGGAAAGGCTAACCTATAGAGACAGGAAGCAGATTAGTGGCTCCTTGGGGTCAAGGGAAGGACAGGAGCATTGTGAGGCAGCTCATGGGAACTGTGTGGAGTAATGAAAATACAGTGCTGCTTACGTGACTGAACTCATTTGGAAATACTCAAACTGTACCCTAAAACTCGGTGCATTTTATCAAAACAATGCTGCAATGAAGGTCGTTTAATATATGTAAGGTATCTTAAAGTTCTTACATATCTCATTATTCTAACCTTAATGGTGTATTACTATGAAGACTTTGGCAGAGCATGCTACTATGGATTTTTTAAAATATGGGATTGTACAAATTAGATACCCATATAGTCAAATAATTTATTTAAACTAAACCAAACCAATGTTTTAAGACACTGCTTTTCTTTATATTAAAATACTTCTGAGGATGTTTTCTGCCATTTTTCTAACCTTGGTAGGGTTTTTGTTTAGTCATTTCCATGAGACCAGCATCCTTTGCAGCCAGTATGTGACAGGAGAAGATGGACTTGGTGGCCAGTGTGAGGCTCAGCTAACTGGTTGATGTGGCACTTAGACTTTCTCTTTTAACTAAACTATTTTGTACTTTGTACTTTAACGACATTATCCCATGGAAAAATGGTGGTGTTTGTATTAATATCCAAATAAAATAATGGTATGACTATATTTTCCTTTAAGGTAATATAATGACAGACTCTTACAAAACAAACTAAGATCTAGAACTCTTATTACTGACATAAAGATTGAGTTATACTATGACATGTTATATAACTCATTATTTCAGATTATTTCCTTTTTAAATATTTCACAATACAAAGATGAGAGTAAAACATTCTTAAAAACCACATGATTTTAGACCACTAAAAATACTGTATCCTTTTTTTTTTTTTTTTTTTTTTTTTTTTTATTGAGGGGAACTGGTGG
>NW_022900915.1:22089442-22105857 GCF_012274545.1 Fukomys damarensis
TTTTCTTTTTTTTTTTTTTTTTTTTTTTTGGTATAAGGGATAGAACTAGGGTCCTTGCACTTAAGAGGCAGGAGGCAGAACCAGTGAGCTAATTCCCCCAGCCCAACATTTAGTATCTTAAAGTAGCATATTTTTAGCCAAAACATTTTTAATTACAAAGGCATCCTACAGAAACTGTTTAAAAAGTTAATAGATAAACCTTTTATAAACAATGCAATTAAAAGGAGCATATATTAACATTCAGTGTCACACTTTGCATTAAGCACTTTGTCCTGTTTTTCCTTTTTAATCTAACGTACTTTGTCCTTGATCTCTGGTATTTATGAATGACAAATACCCCAAAGCCTTTAGTGCACCTTGAACAGATAGAATTAGAAAAGGTCACTGTGCTCAGATTTTCAAGAACACATCAAGGTGTGGTTCCCCCCTTAACTTCCACAGGTAGCATCACTCAGCCTATCAGATCCCCAAGAGAGTCTGGGTACTAGTCATCTATTTTTTCTTAAAATTCAGACTTATTTTCATAGAATTACACAACTGATTAGTTCCGAAAGGGTTCTCTTTCCCTGTGACCCAGACAGTTGACAATCTGTGTATAAAAAAGGCTTAGGGAAGTGCATGTGATGCCACTAAGGGCTGCCAAATTGTATCTGTTTTGGCACTTTTAAGTTAGAAAAAATAAAACTAAAGGCAATGAAAAGCGGATAGCTTGAATCAAGATTTTGATGACCTGATTTATTTAGCATAGAAAACCAAAATTTAACAGTTCTAGAAATACCTGAAGTAGGGAAGAAATTTTACACCATGAGCTAGTATTTGCCTGGTCAAGTTATGACCAAACACTTCCAGAATAGGACTTTTCTTCTTTTGAAACATTTACAAAGGCATTTGCCATTATGTACATAATATTCCTTTAAGGAAACTTATTGGATCCCAAAACATAAAGGAAAAAGAATGGACAGCAGCAGTTTTGCATTTGGCACACAGCAGGTTTCCTGGTGGACCGGACACTCATGCGTCTCTCCTGGTACCTGTCATTTGGTCCATCACTGTTTCTTCCCTGGCGCCTGAAGACAGGACAGAACACAAAGCCTAGAATCTGACTGAATCCCCAGAAACATCTGTATGGCTCCACAGGCTAATTTTTAATTTTAGGACAGGAAATCTATATGGGCTGCCTTATTCTAGTTGTTACTTCTAAAAATAGTGAGCATGGATGGCATCCAATTTATCATCAGATACTTATTTGATTTCACACAGAAAGAGGTCTTTGCTTCATTTCCTTTCCTCTCTGCAGATGCCCTTACAAGGTTCAAACTGATATCTTAAAAAACAAAACAAAACAAAAAAAAAACTTGGTCCTTTTCTTTGTCACTTTAATCACCGTCAGGAGGAAAACAGAAAAGCCAGGTAAATTAAAATGAGTCAGTGGGCTGCTATCAGTGCAGATGATCTGCTTTGTAGATTACTGTAGCCACCTTCTATTTTTGTGCACAGCCAGTTGAGAGGCTTGCAGACTATTCACAGACAGAGTCCATGACTCTGCATTCATAATTCTGACCTTCAAATGTCACTGAAGGGTGTTTCCAAGTAAAAGTGCTTCCTTTTGGCACCTGTTTATCTCAGCCACAATCCCTGAAACTCATTTTGGGAAACAGGATTCTACTGACACTGTTTATAGAATGCCTCCAGTGGAACTGATATATACTCATATCACATCTTAATCATTTTTATCTCCCGCTCTGATCTATACATACCAATTCTCCAAGACAAATGTAATTATTATGTATTACAAACAATACCAATGAAAAATTATATTCACAGAAAAAAATTCCTTCTAGCACTGACTGTACCATAGGCTGTACATTTATATATTCACTTTACAATTACTGTCCTTTCCCCCAAAAGCTTGTACATTTTTTAAATTGTCTCTCTAATAAAACTCCAAGCTCAGTTAGGAGAACTCTCTACTTCGTTGAATGAACAAATGTTAATGCTGAGTCAAGGAGATGATCTCTGTTCATAGCACTGACTGGTTACTCTGGGGCTTATAGCACACACCTAAAATACAAGGTAGAATGTGATATGGTGGTATGAGATGGATACAAAAATGGGATAGTTGCAGACAGAATATAAAGGCTACTTCTGATTGGGGGAATAGAAGAATCTGTGAAGGAAAGAGTAAGTTGAGTCTTGAAGGAAGAGCAGAGTTTTTAAATCTTTAAAAGTTGAAAGTAGCAGCTATTATTATTTTTTTTCTCCCTGTAAAAGCACCACATGTTTACTTAGGAAAAAATTAAAGAATAGGGTGAAAGAGAAAAAAGAACAACCATTATCTAACTAGCCAGAGATAATGACTGTTAATATCATGTTTAATATACTTAAAAGTCGTTTGCTTTGCGGCCCATTTTTAAAAAATGTTTTTAAGCTAAACATACTGTGTTACATGCTTTTTGTTTTACCTAGAAAAATATTAACTCATCTTTTCATTATAATCAATCCCACAAAATTATTTTTAATGACTTAATTTAAAATTATTGTAATGACATAATTATTTTAATAACTTTACTAGCATTCATGGATGTACTGATTTATTTCAGGCATTTTAGCTTTTAAGATCAGGAAGGATGTTAACCAGGTAAGATATGACAGGGAAGGGAGAGAAAGGAAAGGGAGAGCATTTGAAACAGAAGGTCCAGCTTCAGCAAAGGTGAACAGGTGGGAAGTGGAAAGTGGGCTTAGAGAACAGTGGGATGTTTTATTTTTGAGGGGGATTGGAAGACACTAAGCCCATGAAGATACTCAAGCCAGACTCTAAAAAGTCTTGAATGGTACTTGTCATCAGAAGGCAACATGACCAACTGAACACTAAGGCAATCTTGTTAATGACAGTGCTGTTATTCATATATCTCACTGGCAGGTGGCTCTAAACTACAATCAGGTGGTACAAGCCATTTGATGGGACAGTCATGCATGTATCACTGGTGGTTCAAGCTGGTGGAACTGTGTTAAAAGGAATATTGAGGTAAAAATAAATGAAGGATCAAAGGATAGAGACCATTATTCTAAGAGGACACCGGTACCCTTAAGCAAAGCATTCTACTTTTTATTACTTTCTTCTAAATCATCTCTGTCACATCCTCCCATTCTTCTATATAAAACATAGACTGTTAAAAGAAACATTACTTAGATCTTTACCTTCTTCATCCAGTTAAGTTCTATTCATCTTGTAAAACCTAGTTGAAGCATTGTCACTGTTATGGTTTAGACCTAAAATGTCCCTTAAAAGTCTCATGCCCTCTCCCGCCGGGAGCTGTCACTGCTCCAGCACCAGGAGGGCCTGCTTGGGCCCTGAGCCACTGCGGGAAGGATAACCATGTCCCCTCTGGCTGGGAGCCGCCATTGCTCCAGCACCAGGAAGGTAGCCGCACAGTTGCCCCTGAACACCGCCCCCACGCACTCTCAAACCTCCTGATTGTGCCAGTCTTTGGACCCACTCTGCAGAGGCAGAGGTGGTCATAAAGGGTATTTTTCTGAGTTCCCAACTTTGAACATCTTTAAAGAAAGGTTTCCCTATAGTAGAACGGTGTGGAGTTCAACTGTTCAGGAAGTTGGGGAACTCAATCTGGCCTTGCAGCCTGAGGGCAGTCTGCGTCGTGGGGTTCTGCCATTAGCTAGCTGAGATCAGGGGTCTTGGTTCTGCACATGGCTGCGCATGTTGTATATTATGACAGCAGAGATATAGTTTGAAAAAGGCTCTTCAAATTCTTTTTTTTTTTCCTTTCTTTTCTTCATTCCACTCTGCAAATTCTTTGTTTTTTCTGTCCTCTTTCCCCAACTCAGTCTTTTGCTCCACCATATTATCCCTCATCTCCCTTTCTGTATCTGCTCCTGCCCTAACTCAGATTTCTTCTTTTATCATTTTTTCTCTTTTCTTTACGTTCTTTTCTTCTGTCATTCTACTTCACACAGGGTCAGTGGTTTCAAGGCAAAGCGAGCTCCTATTGCTGTTAAGGGGATATATTTTTGTCCTTGTACTTCTACTCTGTCTATCCTTTTTGAATTCAACAGTTTCCTGAATATTGTGTGGTCATTCTATGTCCTCTGGCTTCACTTGAAACCTTCTCCAATTCTTTTACTTATCTACTCCTCTCGTCCTAGCTCTGTCTGAGCCCCCATCCTAAATGGTAAATATACTACATTGAAAAGTTCGTTCACTGCCGACATGTTTTGGACTGCTTTTTTATTTTAATTTAATTCACATGGTTTAAGGGTGATAGACTAGTGACTACCACAAGTGGTCAGTTTCCAAGTTGTGCTTGATCATACTGTGTTGCTGATTGTATCAGTTGGGAAAAAGGATTGTGGTTGATTTGATGAGCTGTTTTCTCTGATGTTATGAAGATGAGAATGTCTGTGGGTCGTTAGAAACCCAGAAGCTAGGGCGCAACTGTAACAGGAAGATTTGGGTGATAACCCAGAGATTAAACCAAGGACAGCCCAACAACAAAAATGAAAATGAGAAAACACTTAAGCAAGACACAAAGACAGACTTCCAGTTCACCAATGGGAAACAGTAGGGCAAATGAGGATGAAAAGGTCGAAAGTGAACCACCAGGACACCCTGAACTCAAAGCATACAAAACATGTCAATCAGGCTCTAGGAAAATTCAAAACAGAAATAATTTCCCAAATAACCATAGAGATGGTGAGCAAAATGAAAGTCATGATTCAAGACTCTAGAACAGAAACTGACAAAAAAAATAGATGAGCTCAGGACCACGATAGAAGCCATGAAGGCCCAGCATAAGAAATGGAAACAATAAACACCCAACATAGGAAAGAAATGGAATCCATAAAACAGATTCAAACAGATATCCAGGAGATTAAACACTCCATTGAAAGTGTACGCAACAGAATAAAAGAATGTGAAGATACACTCTCAGATATAGAAGATAAGATTGCAGTCAGTGACCGTGAAAAGAGAGGTCTCTTAAAAACAGTAGGGGATCAGGAGAAATTGATCCAACAACTACTAGATGATGCAAAGAAGAATAGCATAAGACTGATAGGAATCCATGAAGTAGCAGGAGAAAATACAAATTACTTAAAAAAGCTGTTTGCAGAATTAATGACAGAAAACTTCCCAAAGAGAGGGGAAGAATTTGACATTCAGATAAGTGAGGCATATAGGACCCCAACTAGCCACAACAACAAAAAAAATCTATACCTAGACATATAATAATCAAGATCCCAGAAACCCAACAGAAGGACAAAATACTACAAGCAGTAAGAGAAAAGAAACAAATCACATGCAAAGGAAAGCCCATCAGAAACACAGCAGACTTTTAAACACAAACCCTTAGGGCAAGGAGAGCCTGGAGTAAGATATTTCAAGTACTAAAAGAGAACAACCTCCAACCTAGACTGATGTATCCTGCAAAACTCTCTTTCAAAATGGATGGGGAAAATAAGATTCTTGCATGATAAAGAACACCTGAGAAACTACATGAATCCCAAGCCAGCACTACAAGCAATTCTAAACAATATCCTAGAAAAAGACAATGAAAGTAACAACACCATGAGGCCAAACAGAGCAAATCAAATAGGCAAGGCAAGAAACTAAAAGGAAAAGGCAAAAAAATAAAAAGAGTCAACAAAAGGTCAATAACATGACAATAATAAGTCAGTACATATCAGTTATAACAATCAATGTCAATGGCCCCAACTCACCAATCAAGAGAAGTAGACTGGCAGAATGGATTAAGAAGCAAAATCCAACAATATATTGTATACAGGAAACACACCTAGTGCAAAAAGAAGCCCATAGACTGAAAGTGAAAGGGTGGAAAACAATTCTCCATGGGACAGGAGCCCAGAAAAAAAGCAGGGATAGCAATCTTATTCACAGACAAAGTAAATTTCAAACCAAAACTGATTAAAAGAGACAAGGCCACTACATCCTTGTAAAGGGAACAATTCAAGAGGAAGAGATAACAGTCATAAACATATATGCACCAAATACGAATGCCCCCAACTATATAAAAGAAATATTAAGAAACATGAAAAACCAAATAAGCACTAATACAATTGTAGTTGGGGATCTAAATACCCCACTTTCACAAACAGACAGATCATCTAGGCCAAAAGTCAACAATGAAATACTAGAATTGAACCAAGCTTTTGAAAGCATGGACTTAATAGACGTTTATGGAGTGTTCCACCCCACAAAATCAGAATATACACTTTTTTCGGCTGCACATGGGTCATTCTCCAAGATAGATCACATACTAGCTCACAGAACAGGTTTGAATAAATGCAAAAGAATCGAGGTTATTCCCTGTATATTATCAGATCATAGTGCAATCAAGCTGGAGATCAACAGCACAAGAAACCATAGGAACTTCACAAACACAAGGAAATTGAACAACACTCTTGTGAACAATCAATGGATCACAGAGGAAATTAATTCTCCAAGATAGATCACATACTAGCTCACAGAACAGGTTTGAATAAATGCAAAAGAATCGAGGTTATTCCCTGTATATTATCAGATCATAGTGCAATCAAGCTGGAGATCAACAGCACAAGAAACCATAGGAACTTCACAAACACAAGGAAATTGAACAACACTCTTGTGAACAATCAATGGATCACAGAGGAAATTAAGGAAGAAATCAATTTTTACAAATAAATGAAAATGCCAATACAACATACAGGAATCTATGGGACACAATGAAAGCAGTTCTATGTGGAAAATTCATAGTACTGAATGCTCACACTAGGAAAACAAAGTGAGATCAAATAACCTAATGATGAATCTTAGACTCCTAGAAAAAGAAGAGCAAGAAAAACCCAAAGCTCGAATAAGAGAGGAAATTATAAAGATAAGAGCAATAACCTAATGATGAATCTTAGACTCCTAGAAAAAGAAGAGCAAGAAAAACCCAAAGCTCGAATAAGAGAGGAAATTATAAAGATAAGAGCAAAATCAATGCAATGGAAACTAAGAAAATAATACAAAAAATAAATGAATCGAAGAGTTGGTTTTTTGAAAGAATAAATAAAATTTGATAAACCCTTAGCTAACCTCATCAAAAAAGGAAAGAAAAGGCTCAGATCCATGCAATTAGGAATGAAAAAGGTGAAGTCACAACAGATCCAACAGAAATCCAGAGGATTATCAATACCTACTTTGAGAACCTGTACTCTTAACAAAATGGAAAACACAGAAGAAATGGACAGATTTCTAGATACTTATGAATTATCAAAGTTGAACAAAGAAGATAAAAACATTTTAAACACCCCAATTACAATCAATGAAATTGAAAATGTAATTAAAAATTAACCAACAAAAGAAAGCCCAGGTCCTGATGGATTCACTGCTAAATTTTACAAGACATTTAGAGAAGAACTACTGCCATTACTCTTCAAACTTTTCAGTGAAATTGAAAGGGAAGCAATACTTCTAAACTCATTCCTGGAAGCAAGTATCATTTTGATTCCCAAACCAGGGAAAGACGCAACTAAAAAAGAGAACTGCAGGCCAACCTCCTTAACGAATATAGATGCAAACATCCTTAATAAGATACTAGCAAACAGAATTCAGAGGATCATCAAGAAGATCATACATCCTGATCAAGTCGGATTTGTTCCAAGGATGCAAGGATGGTTCAACATATGTAAGTTAATAAATGTAATACACTATATTAACAGAGTCAAGGACAAAATTCATACAATCCTCTCGATACATGCAGAAAAAGCATTTGACAAAATTCAACACCCATTCACGATAAAAACCCTGCAAAAAATGGGAATAGATGGTCTACATCTCAACTTAATAAAGGCAATCTATAAAAAACCAACATCCAACATCATATTAAATGGCCAAAAACTGAAAACCTTCATGTTAAAATCAGGAATAAGACAAGGATGCCCACAATCACCACTCCTCTTTGATAGAGTGCTGGAAACATTAGCCATAGCAATTAGACAAGAGAAAGAAATTAAAGCAATAAAGATAGGAAAGGAAGAAGTTAAATTGTCATTATTTGCTGATGATATGATACTCTACAGTGAAGACCCAAAAAACTCTACCAAAAGACTTCTAGACTTAATTGACACTTTTAGCAGAGTAGCTGGATACAAGGTCAAGACCCAAAAATCAATAGCCTTCTTGTACACAAACAACAGGTTCACTGAGAGAGAAATTAGGGAAACAATTCCTTTCACAATAGCATCCAAAAAAATGAAGTATCTAGGAATCAATCTAACAAAAGAAGCAAAAGACCTCTACACTGAAAACTACAGCACTCTGAAAAAAGAGATCGAAGAGGATATAAGAAAATGAAAAGATATCCCCTGCTCCTGGGTAGGAAGAATCAACATAGTGAAAATGGCCATACTACCAAAACTGCTATACAGCTTCAATGCAATGCCAATTGAAATTCCAACATTATATTTCACAGAACTAGAAAAAAGAATACAAAAATTCATTTGGAACCATAAGAGACCTAGAATAGCAAAAGCCATCCTAGGCAGCATAGACATGGCAGCGGCTATAACAATTCCCAATTTGAAACTATACTACAAAGCCACTGTGATAAAAACAGCATGATAATGGCAAAGAAACAGATCTGAGGATCAGTGGAACAGACTGGAAGACATAAAAACAAATCCAGATGTACTCAGCTATGTCATCTTTGACAAAGGAGCTGACCATTCTCAGTAGAGGAAAGATAGTCTCTTTAATAAATGGTATTGGAAAAATTGGATTTCAACCTGCCAAAGATTAAAACTAGACCCTTATCTGTCACCATCCACTAAATTAAAATCCAAGTGGATTAAGGATCTAAACATTAAAACAGAAACACTAAACTTGCTGGAAGATAAGTTAGGCAGAACTCTTGAAGACACTGGCATAGGAAAAGACTTTTTGAACAAATCCTCAGTAGCACAGGAACTAGCACAAAGAATCAACAACTGGGATCTTATCTTATTAAAAAGCTTCTGTACTTTTCTTTTTTCAAAAGAAACCATCAACAGAACTGAGAGACAACATACAATGTGGGAAAAAGTTTTTACCAGCTGCTCTTCAGACAAAGGACTACTATCAAGAATATATAAAGAACTCAAAACAACCAGCCCCCCCAAATATAAGGACCCGATTCAAAAATGGGCATCTGAAATGAACAGACATTTCTCAGACAAAGAAGTAAAAGCAGCAAGCAAATATATGAAAAAATGTTCCACATCACTGGTCATTCAAGAGATGCAGATGAAAACAACACTGAGATTCCACCTCACCCCACAAAGAATGGCTGGTATCAAAAAATCAATCAATAACAAATGTTGGGGGGGG
The DNA here is from genome assembly GCF_012274545.1 of Fukomys damarensis. Taxonomy (NCBI): domain Eukaryota; kingdom Metazoa; phylum Chordata; class Mammalia; order Rodentia; family Bathyergidae; genus Fukomys; species Fukomys damarensis. Next base: position 22,098,804 of record NW_022900915.1, read on the forward strand.
GTTGTGGGGAGAAAGGAACCCTTCTCCATTGTTGGTGGCAATGCAGACGGTGCAACCACTATGGAAATCAATATGGAGATACCTCAAAGAGCTGGGACTAGAGGTTCCATTTGACCCAGCCATCCCTCTGCTGGGTATCTTTCCAAAAGAATTAAAGGAATCATACCACAGTGATTTATGTGCACCAGTGTTTATAGCGGCAGAGTTTGTAATAGGTAAAACTTGGAAGCAGCCCATCTACCCATCAGTTGGAAACTGGATAAAGAAGATGTGGTTTTTCTATAAAATGGAATAGTACTCAGCCATAAAGAATGAGAAATTAGATTCATTCATAGGAAAATGGGTACATATTGAGGATATACTCCTAAGTGAAATAAGTAAGTCACATGTGTAAAAACCGAATAGTTTCTCTGGTGTGAAAAGCTATAATAGTACATAAGATCCTAATGATATAATTGACCATGTGAAATAGGAAGAAAAGGGCTAAAGGTGTAGGGAAATGGGAAGAGTAGGGGAAAGGAAATAATGGAAAAGAAAAAATATGAGAAAATGAAAAAATGGAAGCAAAATGTTTGTAAATGGGGAGGGGAGGAGGGGGTGAAGGGAGGACAAGGACAAGGGGAAAAGAAATGAGAACCAGGACCTGTCATGTAAAGGTACAGGATCCCAATAATGAACATAATTGTACTGTATACCTAAAATGTACCAATAAACTCAATTAATAAAGAAAAAGTCTCATGTGTTCAGAACTGGGGTTTGTGGAAGGTGATCGGATCATGGGGCACTACACTCACTAGTGGATCGATCCTTTGATGAGTTTGTAACTGAATGTGCTGTTAGGAAGGGGCCTCTGGAGGCCTGCCTTGGAAGGGCATATTCTTATCTTTAGCTCCTCCCTTCTCTCTCTGCTTCCTGGCTGCTATGTGTTGAGCAGCTGTCTTCCACCATGCCGTTTTGCCGTGCCATTTCTCTATCATGGACTGAACCCTTTGAAATAGTGTGTCAAAATAAACCTTTCCTCCTCTAAGTAACAGTTGTCAGCAGTTTTGTCCCAGAAATGTCAAAGTGATTAATACAATTACCTCTGGAAAGGCTCTTCTGATTGCTTTACCACAGCACAGATCAGCATACACTAAGTCACACATTTACTTGTCTGACTTTCTCAAATATGTGCTTCATGCTGAACCTCTTGTGAGAGTTGGGACCTCAAGGCCCAAGTACATGATACAGAGTACTATAGTCCTCAAGACATTCTTGCTTGTATGAGTTTCCAAGTCCCTACTATTCAAATGACACTTATTCTGGGAAGCTAAGCTTAAGAGAGAGAAGTTCTGGGTAGGCAAACTAAAATCCACAATATTGCAAGCAATAAAATTCCATAAAGTAGAGAGTCACTAAGGAAAATAAATCAATTATTTTTGGAAGCCTGTCTCACAATAGGAAATCTATCAGAGTTAACAGCACTGGAGTGTAGAGGCAGACTCATTAGGGAACCATTTGAAATGCTCAATATCCGAAAAAGAATATCAGAACTCATTGCCAGTGATCAAATAAAACCACTAGTAACGTAAGCTCCAGAATAAAATTTCAACAAGATAAATGGCTTGCAAAAATTACAGTCCAGGCACGATAGATCAAGGGGAATAGAATTTAGAACAGAGGAAATTTTACAGCCTTCCCCTATTGCTAATCACAGCAGTAAATTGCATTCTAAAATGTTTTCATAGAAATAGTCACCAAGAAAGTCTGTTGAACACTGAATTGCCAGTGTATTTTAAGATATAATAGTAACCCTCAGAAAATGATAAGAAACTGATTATCTAATTATCTGTTTTCAATTGATTGAAAAATAGCAGGGCCATAGTCCTGACTGGTTTGTGCATAGGGTAAGGGACTACATCAAGCTTCATCACGAAGTAACCAGTAAGAATCCACAGAGCTTAGCAGTTTTCAAAAAATACTATTATATTGGTTAAAAGGTCTGGGAAAATAACTGGCTGGATCTCAGCTTAGTATAATTCCTTTATCTACTAAGTATGTGTTTTTGCCCATCTTCTCCATTGGCTCTTTCCTTTAGTATCTCAACGTACAAACTTTGTCACTGAGTCCATTTTTCCCTTCTGGATATTGCCCTATTTCTCTCCTCTGTTTCTACTCCTATCTTGGCTTATTGTAACATGACTTTAGCCCTATCACTTCTTAGAAAGTTCTCCTGCCTCCTGTGGAGACATGTTATGCATACTCTTGGCCTTGTTTTTTGTGCTATTTCAGTAGCACTTGGCTTTACTGACTACTGTCTCTTTGAAGCTCTTCCTATTTAGCTTTTCAGGCATAAGTTTACCTTTGACAGCCTCTTGGTTTCTCTAGCCTATGGGCTCCTTAAACACTGATGTTCCTAAAGATTTGGACTTGGGTGGTGCTTTTCTCTTGGTCTGTCATGATTTCATATGCATCTATGGCTCTGATATATTCTCATGACTCCTAGATCTGTATCTCTACCAGGCAATTCTTAGTTTAGTCAACATCACCTCTTACCTCTTGGCTTATTTTTAGTGTTAACTTCTTTCAATCTGTTGCCTACATTGTAGAAAATGTAATAATTCTAGAATGCAAATTTGATCATTTCATGACCTCAATGAATCCAGACTTTTCTTTCAGAAAAGTCCAAATCCCTTAAAATAGCTCATAAGAATTTCATGATCTAGTCGTTTATTTCTCTATATTTTTTACAAAGCTTTCTCCTAGTCCCTGTTCATTACAAATCTACCTAAGTGTACTGTCAGTCAGGACTCCTTTCTTCATCTGGTCCTGAGGAATATAAGTTAGAGCTGTCATATAATCTAATGATATCCAGATATAACAACAGTGTTTCCCTAACTTACCCCCACAGAGGCATGCTCAAAAAATGAACAGAAAGGAGTGTTCTGGAAGAGTTCATGCCAACTTCTGCTGACCATCACTTTCACACACTCAAAATCTATTTCACAATCCATTTTAGAATTTTATGAGTATCATCAAGAACACTAATATAAACTTTTCAGAATTAATGTTTTTATTTGTAACAAATCAAGACAATATGCACAGGCACTCTAATTCTCTTTAAGTCCTTAGAGTATCGCTAGATCTATTCAGTAGGTTTTATTTCACTCTGGGCTACAATTCACCTTAGCCAGGAAACAACTGCTATTATTCCTAAATTTCAAGGACACTTACCAATGCCTATTCTTGGCTTACTTGGACTGTCATTAATAAGACCATGTCCTCTCCAAGTAGTGTCTCTATCCTTCCTAGTTTGACCCACCCCATGTCTCTCTCTTTTATTGATTATTCATATTTTCAGTAATCTCTGCTCATCTGAATTTTGAACCTGCTGATAAAAAGCTCTCAGACAGCTCAACAGAGGGACTTTGGGCAGTAATGTATCAACTATGTAATGTCTGGATCTTTCATTCTCGAGCACATGTAAGACTGCATTTCTTATGCCCCCTACCATTAGGTGGGTTACATGATACAAGGGAATGTGAATGTAGGACCGGTGTCAACTTTTACTGAAGGGAGTGAAAAACTGTTGTATAATCTGGATTTTCTTCTTGACATGGTAATTTCAGGGTATGATTCAAGACGACAGAGATGTAACTACACTGCTACCTCTGAGTCACTGCCTGGAAACAGGTGCACTGTAGAGCATGTTTTTCATAAGCAGTAAATATTTTTAGACATTATTTATTATCGTAGCTTTAACCTTTCTTAGCTAATGTAGGATCCTTTGCCACTATTTCAAAATTTCAGTTTTTAAGAGTTTCATTTCAATAGAGTCATTTTTCCATTTTGTGGTTTTTAAGATGGTTTTGAATTAAGCCAAGTCACTTGCCTTACCAAAGGTGTCCATGTATTAATCCCTGGAATCAATGACATGTTACCTTATGTGACAAAAGGATTTGGGGGTAGAGAGTTTATGTTGAATTATCTGATCATGCTCAATGTAATCACAAACATCCAGGAGAAACAGGGTTGAAGTCACAAAAAGAAATTGACAAAGAAAGCAAAGGCTGAACTGAGGTACTCTGAAGGTGCAGGAAAGAGCCATGAGCCAAAGAATGCAGGTGGCCTTTTGAAACTGGCAGAGGCAAGGAAACAGACTTTCCCCTGGAGCTGCCAGAACATTGCAACATCTTGATTTTTAGCCCCGTGAGACCCAAGTTGGACCCTTGACCTGTGAGAGAATAAATGTATTGTTTTAAGCCACTAAATATGTATTTATTTGTCATGGGAGGGAATAGGGAAGTAATATTGATGTCACACAGTACTCTTGTTTTCTCTGAATATTTTGACACTGACTTTCTAAGGTCCACAAATCTGCACTATGCCTTGAACTATACTCCTCTTTCCTTTCATTTTTATCGACATGTTAATGGTTAAAGCCTACTGGAAGAGAATGCCCTCTGCCTGTATTTTTTTAGCCCACTCATTCTTCCCTTTTCATCATACGGGCATGGAGTTTTCTTCCCTCTTACTTCCTATAAAAAATTTTCCCCTAATTTCTGAATTATTTAGTCCATCTTCATCAATAAAACTTTCACCCTTTACGCTGCAAACACCAGCTTGTATTTAATATTTCCAGAACTGGGGGAATCCTCCAGTAGCAGAAAGATAAATACAGCACAACTGCTGATGCTTTTCCCTGTGCTTTGGTCTTTGTACTACTGGTAAGGATTCTCGAATGTTATAGTTATCCAGACACTCGTTGAAGACAATGGTTAGAGAGAATACTTGGGGAAGTCAGCAAGAAAGATCACTATGATTGTGATCATTTACATCCCCATCCCGCCACTTGATTTGTTTCTAAGCAAACTTTCCATAACATTGTGGAGCCAGTACCTTTATGTTTTGAGGTGAGAAAACAGAGGCTCTGATAGTGACTGATAACTCATGAAGTGACTTTCCCAAAGTAAGAGAGCATATTGCTAATATTTAAAAGCAAGAATTTTAGAGCCTGGGATTGAATCCAGACAGCTTATTACTATCTTTACATTCCTTGGGCCTCATTTTCCTCAACTGTACAATGGAGTAGTATTACCTGCTTTATAGCCAGCTTTAAGTGAGTAAAATTTAGAACAGATCTTGACATATGGTAACCTTTACACAAATGTGTAAAACTATTCTGTTATGCCATGAATTAATGATAGATCTAGAATAAGAAATGAATCTGGCATTCTTTCTATTACCTCATTCTGAATTTTTAAGCCAGATACGATGTAGTTGACTTGGTAACATATTTTATTACTGAAAACACAGTCATAAGTCAAGGTTTTTTTTTTTTTGTTCTTATTTTTAGAATGACTCTTTTGGCTTTTTGTAAAATAAGGCATATTTTTGAAAAAGAATAAAGCAGTAATAGAAAAGACAAAGCAAATATATCACATTACTTGGAATATCTCCTTATGTATGTATCCACAAATTACTAAATCAATGGATAATATTGTAGACCACCTTATAATTTGCTTCTTTATGACAATTCAAATGAATATCAGAATTCATTAACAATAAAGGCCTGGGTTAAAAGGTCCCTTGAATAAATTGGTTTTTATTTTATTTTGTTTTATTTTTTGGTACTGGGGATCAAACTTGGGACCTTGTTCTTGCGAGGTAGGTGTAGGAACCACTAAGCTAATTCCCTGGCAATAGGTCACTTGAGAAAGATTATCAATACTGTGTGTGTGTGTGTGTGTGTGTGTACATGGTTAACACATATAGCAGGGGCATCTGCCCTAACTTAAGTTTTGGAATCTATATGTAGACGTTCATTTACCTGGGATCCAGTTATCTAGCAACTTCAACTAGAGAATAAGAACAAGAGACAAACTAAAGCCTAAATAAATGCTGTAAAATTCCCTACACTGAAACTGACAATTTTTAGATAATTTTATGCCATGTTTGCCTTTACTAAAATTTAAGTCATATAAGCTTGGTTTTCAAGTTCTTAATAGATTTGAATCAGAATATTATAAAAGGCCATGGAGGAGGTTGGAGACCAGGGAGAAGAGAAAAGGACACTTTGAAACAAAGCAATAAAGAGGCAAGATTCTTAGAGCAGCAGATGGCATATGAGAAGAAAGTCAGTTTTAAAGTTTCTTGGACATCATTTATGCCAAAATTTCGTCATTCGTATTCATAGTGATTGCTTAGAGTCATGGGGACAATGAGACCTCATTTTTGCTCTGTTGAAGGATATAAGACATGTAGTACATTTTAGAAAAGTTTTCATTAAAAGTGCTTAAAGTTTTTGAAAAAATTTTCTCAAGGACTACTCTTCAGTATTTAGATAATTTCATCATGTAAAATACCCCGCACCTTTTTTTGGCCCAACATAGTAACAATGAAGCATTATTTTGTTATATATTCTTGCAGAGCAAGAAAATCACCAGCTTTCTGATTAGTTAGATATCAATTTTCTCATTTCTTTAAAAATTAGATACATATATATATATATATACACACAGGCATACTATATGCACACACACACATACACACACACACATATATATATCATATATATAGTTTTTTTAAAAAACATACTTTGGGGGTATATGAACCAAAGTAGCAATGAGTGTAAAAGATACTCTCAGAGATGCTAAAGAGAAAAGTCATAAAAAAAATCTTATAGAGATGGCTTTTTAATCTAAGTTACATGAGGAGGGCAAGATATGATACAATATTATTTATTTTATACATTGCTAACAATGGTCACCTAACCAAGATCAGTCAGCATCTCTAAATTGGTTAAAATATTTACTTGGAGCACTTTCCTTTTTTGGGGGGGGTATATTAAAGAAGAAAGAATGGGAGGTAAGGCAAGAGAAGGAAAAGAAGAAACGCAAATTTAAATTATAAAAATTTTCAGAATATTTCCATGACCGTATATGTGATATTGTTAAAAAATTGTTGAGAAAAGTCTAAATTTGTGGGCTGGGGATTTAGCTCAGTGGTTCTGGTGCCTGCCTCACAAGTGCAAGGGCCTGAGTTTGATCCCTGGTACAAAAAAAAAAAAAAAAAA
>NW_022900915.1:22106164-22148554 GCF_012274545.1 Fukomys damarensis
TGAAAAAAAAAAAAAAAAAAAAAAAAAGCCTCATACAACTCATGGTGTCATCACAGAGAGGGCTCTGCATGGCCACTGTGGCACATGTGCCATAGGTTCACAACCAAAGGTCTAGAAGGTCCCCCCAAAACCTCATGTATCCAGAGGTGGGGCTTTTGGAAGGTGAGTGGATCACAGAGGTGCTATATGATGAGTTCCTAGCTGAATGTGCTGTTAGGAGGCAGGACCTCATTGCAAGAGCTATGTCACTGGAGTTGTGCCTTTGAGTGTGATTCCTTCCTTGGCTCCTCCCCTCTTGCTCTCTGCTTTCTGGCTGCCATGGGTTGACCAGCTTTCTTCTGCCACAACCACCACTATGCCACTTCTGCCTTGGAGCCAGCCAGCCATGGAATGAACCCACTGGAAACTAAGCCCAATAAAGCTCTCATCCCGTAAATTGTGGTGTCAGGTATTTTGTTTCAGAGACAAGGTAATTAATGTCGCTCTTTTACTCTTCCCCTTACCACTACATACAAGAACAAAGAAGACTAGAAATAGTCCACTCATAATAGGAACAGGAGGAAGAAAAGATAGAGAAAAATTGGAAGCATGAGACAAATGCCTAGTCTTTCCCTCAGACTGAGCACTGGATAGCATGAAGCCCCTCAGATCAAGGGACCTGCTCAGCTGGAGCCTCATTTCCTATAACCACTCCTTCCTGCCTCCAAATCCATATCAGTTTGTCTTTTCCCCATTATTTTAAAGCTTACCATCACTTCTTCTGGATCATTCTGCATCCATTTCACCTTGTTATTTCTCTTAGATTCCCTTTAGACCTTATTTCCCTTAGCAAGTTCCATTTTTCAACCAAATCTTAGGTATCCCTCTCATACCTTATCACTATATTTACTACACTAAATTACGATTGTTTAAATATCTGTCTTCCCCAGTAGATTTTTATGACAGTTCTCTAGACTATAAAATACTATTTTAAGTTAACCAGGAAATAGAAAACCGGCAAACAAATCCATAGGACAGCACAGTGTCTACTGGCTAAGACCAAACAGAACAGTAAATTATTCCTTTTCAGGTCCTAAAGCCAATATATCTTTACAATGATTGTTTTTCTTTTCTTTCGTTTCATCATTAAATTTATATGCCAAGAGAACACTACAGGTAAGTTATTGAAAATTTTGTGTATCTTTGCTGTATTATTATTGTTAGGACAATCTCACTTATTTGTGATATTTTCATAAGAAAATAATGCACAACAGGGGAGGCCTTTTCCCCCTGACTCCTAAGTTTTTGTCATAAAATGTTCTGTTCAAGCAATATAACTGTGCTGTAAAATATTTCTTCCCAAGGTTTCAAGAATGTTCTGTTAACTCCGCACATCCATCTCAATGAGCATGCTCGTCTGGTAGGACAGACCACTCCCCACCCCATAATGTTTCCATTTCTGTTTAGGCTCAGACTTTGGAGTATGAGAACTCTTCTGGGCCCACCGGCATCTCCTAGTGCCCTTGACTTGTTCGCCTCCAGAGACCTTTAGATAGCCGTAACACTTGGCTATAATGCTATCACATATTGCTGTAATTTAAGCATTTGACTATGAAGTAGAGGTCATTTTAACTTTCTCATACCTGAGTCATTATGATTTAATTATAACTAAAATTTTAAGGTAATTAAAATGTCACTGAATAAAACTGAAAGTGTATATAAAGCGATGACTTCTAAAATAATTATATACAAGTATTATGAAGAACTTAGCTTTGAGTAGTTCTTTTTCCCTTTGAAGGAAGAAAAAGTCTAAAATGGTCTTGCTGAACAGAAAATTATTGTAATTCATCACATGATACTTTCCTACTGTGCTATCCTTTTTTTGTTGAAAGCTTCAAATTTTTTAAAAAACTCATTTTATTTCTGTATTTGTTTTCTGTGTTTTTTTACCATTGGGCTAATATTTTTTCAAAGCCATTTTGTTATAAGAACTGGAAACAGAAGGACAAAATTAGTCAAATTGGTGACAGAATTGTTAAATTCAAATGAAAGTTTTGTTTTATATACTATGTACTGAATTATTACTCCAAAAATCATAAAACAAAGAAATATACTTAATAAGAAAATGCATGGGTTACTAAATTTACATATGGAAACAAAAGCTACAGGCGTATATTTATTCAAGGTAAAAGATGAGAAAGAACATGAAGATAGAAAATATGTCCAGGGAGTGTGGCTACTCTTATAATTTTGCTTGTGGAACATCTTTTCCTTCATTGATAAATTAGGGCATTTTCTGAAGCAGAAATTACTGGGAAGCTTTACTTCAGAAGAGAATGCTCCAGCAAAGAAAGTAGAATTAGATTGTTGTTGTTACAGTGACAACTACAGAATGTGGAAGATAAGTTACCAGGACTGTTGTCAAAGCATAATATGACAGCAGCCCAACACCTGCTCAAACACTTTCATCTTTCTGATGCCTCAGAGACAGTCCAATAGACATATTTACAACCACTCAAGAAGACAGAGTCTTGTCCTATAATTAACTTGCAAAAAGCAGATTTGCAAGTAATTTGTAGGAAGCAAATGTCTACATTATTTTTAGCTTAAAGATGCACCTTCACGAGCTATGGTTTACTACGAGACTTCTTATTCTTACGGAGGATCAATGCAAGAATTGTAAAGCATTTCTGACACTGTAAACAGCCATACATAGTTGGAGACAGGTAAGATCTTTTACTCTGGAGGATACGTAATATTTCCACATAAACTCAGCTACTGGAAACATTTGTATATACATGATTTTGTACATCTAATAAACTCCAGAAAAACAATGCTGTACAACCCCAAATAGTTCCTTATGTCTCATCTGCCCAAAATGTAGAATAAAAATCAGTGCCTGAATATAATAAATCTGCTGAATCATTAATTCCTTCTTCTAAAATGATCTAGATTTAAAAAAAAATCTCAAATATATATTTTGATATGTCAGAGTCATCAATATACTTATGTAGTTTGTTCCTTTCACCAAAGGGTTCATAGAAAGTAAATGTGGACTACAATCCATTTGCCCACTCAGAATGGAGCACCCATTTCAATTTTCACAAAGCCAACATATGTCTGTACCATAAGTCCATTAGAATTAGAAATGATATGTTACTAATAAATATAAATATCAGAATTAGGACTCATGCAGCCCTCTGGAAAAAACTGAGTTATGATTTTCTGAGAAAAAAGGTCAACATAAATCTCTCATTTATGTTTGTGAATAAAATATATATTAAACTCCAAGCATTTGAAGAGTAATTTCACTATTCAATGATTTGTATATACCTGCCTATACTCTACATATGGATGTATTTTCTTTTTATTTTAATGTAAACTTTATCAAATTTTTAATTTTTTCAAGAAAACAAAACCCTTTCAATGGGCTTTTAGATCTATGTCAGAGATGGAACTATGACACCCATAGCTTTATGTACAACACACACACACAAAAAAAACCTAGTGAACAAATTTGAAATGTGATTAAAAAATACAATGAATATTTAAATTTTCAAAAATTTTTTACAGTAAAAGACATAATTGCCACTAGTCACTGATCACGTCAGAAAGACGCTCGAAAGAGAACTTCTAGGATTGCCTCAGAAAGTGGCAAGAATGATGGGATAAGTGTTTGTAAAGTGAGGGGGGAGCACTTTGAGGGAGATTAACGGCAATAAAATTTCTTAAAAACTTAAAAATTATATATTTTGACCACCCCTTCTAATTAATAGAAGAAGGCAATTTAATTCAAAATAAATATATTTTGAGTTTGGATGGTGAAATTTAATCTTTTTTCTACTTACAGAAGTGATCATCCAGTGGAAAAAATGTAGAAAATAAGCAGAAAAAATAATTTGCAATCCAAAAAAGGTATCTGTATTTAGGTAGGTTTGATTAACATTTTTCTCTCTTTAAAGATGCATATATATTCTTTTAAAAATATGTATGTTTTGAAAGAAGCTAAAGGTGTAGGGAAGGTGGGATGGGTAGGGGAAGGGTAATAAGGGAAAAGAAAAAAATGTGAGATAATGAAAAGATGGAAATAAAGTGATTGTAGATGGGGAGGTGAGGAGGGGGTGAAGGGAGGGCAGGGACAAAGGGAAAAAATGAGAACCAAGACTTGTCATGTAGAGGTACACATTTCCAACAATGAATGTAACTGTACTGTATCCCTAAAATGTACCAATAAACTCAATTAAAGCTGAAAAAACATATATATGTTTGTATACATACACATTAATAAAGTGGTATCCTGTAGATTCTTAGAACACAAGGTCTCTAATTGCAACATTTGTAGTCCACTAATGGAAGCACCATGATTTATATAAAACTTGTTAGATATTTTATTTTTTCAGGTTTTGACCCTCCACGTTTGACTATCATGAATAATGATAGTTGCAATTAACACCTACTTATATACATTTCCCCCCACCCCCCCGCGATTGTGGATCGAACTCAGGACCTTGCGCTTGCGAGGCAGGTGTGGCGCCACTGAGCTAAATCACCGGCTCCCATATACCTTTTTGTATGTATGTAGTTTCACAGGATGCACTCCTAGGAGTAAAACAGATGGAGTAATGCACATTCCAACTTGAATGGTTTTTGGGAAATGCAGTATATTTAAATCACTGCCCAAAGAGGTGAACAAATTACATGCCTATCATTGGCATACACAGTCTGCTTTCGCACCTCATCATCTACAGTGATTCATAAACTCTGAAAATCTGCAGTATAAAAGTGATGCTTCATTTGTCTTTAATTTGTGTTTTTTATGACCACTGACTTCTAACATTTTTTCAAATATGTTAAATTTTTGTTAAATGTACTAAATTCACATATTCTTGAATTTTTAAATGGGCTGGCTGTAATAATCATTTCTCTATAAATAACTTTTCAATTCTTTTATCAATTATTCCCCTTATAGTGTTGGTTTTACTTACGGATTCATATCTTTATGAATGATAAAGATTTGATTGTATGCCATATTTCTAGTGTTAAAAAACACAGGTGTTTCTTAATTGTTTATCTCAGTAGGGAAGCTTTAATAAGATGTCCTAATATTGTTTGTTTTTTTACTTTTTAAAAAATATTTTTGGATTTCCTCCCAATCCCTCAGCCATGAGGTAATGATGCACACAGCACAGCAAAGTCAAGTCTTGCCAATACCATATTTGCCATGTGGTCCAGTACTTTAAACTCCATGGTTCATTCTGTTGGTGCTGCATCTATGGCGTGGGAAGTTTTAAATCATTTAAATCAATATGTCACTTCTGGGAGGAATTTATGCCTTTGTGAGGCAATTATAATTATATGATACATGTAATGTCTTATAAATTATGAGTACTTCATACATGTTAAATGCATGGGTAATATAAAATTTAGAAATTCTGACACATAAGAAAATGTTACTGCCACTTGAGAGAAAAGAACAAGCCAGTTAAAGTAATTATAATAAAAGAGAAAATGAATTATAGATAAATATAATTAGTAACCCTGAAACACAGACATGTAACCTTCTTAATAACTACTGATTAAAGTGTTTCTATGTTTTTGGGGGAGTGTTGTAGGTCTGGTTATAGGGCACAACTTCATTGCTAACACATATATGAAAACAATTTACAAAAGTATATAAACTGAAGATTTACTATTTTTTGCTGCAAAATTTCATAACTCTATAACTCTTCCTTCTTTAAATTCAGATAGTTAAAAAAGAAAACTATACTTTTAATATTTTCATAATTTTATTGAGAATTCTTTATATATTTTTTCTTAGTTGTTACCTGGTATATCATCTGTATATATCTTAAAAACTAAATACCAAGATTTAAATCATCTAAGTAGAGTAAATCATCTCTGTGTGTTATTTATGTACAATTCTAGGAGATCACTTTTTTAAAAAACATAATAGCATGCTGTGTGTAAACTGTAAGGACTATTTTCTAGGTAGCCGAATAGCTTCAATATTCAGCTCATCTACTCTCAAAGCATTAAAAAGCAAGTGGAAACACATTAGCATACACTTCCTGAGAAATGGATCATCATTGTGACAATAATAAAGTTCCAACAGTAACATTCTGTGTATGTACAGTCTCCCACAGATTTCAAACCTCCTGAATAATCTCAGAAAATGTTTTACCTCACTGAATAAAGATCTCCTGAAAACATCATTTGTTTTCCAATGTTGGATGTTGCTAGCAGTCAAGATGCCTTCCCGTCTGCTTCCATGGAAAGATACTGGCTGATGCCAAGCAATGCAAAGCACAGATGAGTGATTTAAACAGGAGGTTGAGGACAATGCACAGAGAGGAGAGGGAATTAAGTTCTTTGCAACTTAGGCAAGAAAAAAATTGTAATGAAAACACAAAGCATTGAAGCACATCTTTCGAAGGTAAATTTAACTTCAGAAAATATGATAACATTTAAATATCCTGTTTTCTTCATATTGTTGTAAAGCTGTGCAGGGGAATGCTTTTTGATATTTTTAAGCTTAGAAATTTCAGAGAGAGCATTTCCTTTGCAGAAAGAGTTGCCTTCCTCAGCTTTGGCTACACAAACTCTGGTAAGGGTCACCTTGTTCTTTGAAACGTGCCGAGTAGAGTCACTGACTGAGAACATGTTCAGCCTTGGAGCTATTAGAAAGTTCACAAGTAAAGGAGAGATGGAACTTTGTAGGTAAAGCTTTCAACAATTGAGTTTGCTATGTACTATTAAAACAAATGTGAAGAAACTCAAAGTGTATATTTTCAATAATAAATTAAAGAAATGAAACAGTGGTAGTCAGGTTTTTTTTTTTTTTTTGAGCACTCTAAAAACAAAGAAGAGACTGGAAGGAGAAATGAAGAGGTACTTGTCCCTTCACAACCTGAAGATCACCCATTGAGGGAAGAATTAATGAAAAAACTTACAGTGAAATACCACATTTTATATTCTCCAGTGTTCTTGATTTGGAATTAGAATCAATACAAAAATTATTTGCATTTGTTCTCTTATCTCTTAGGCCTCCTTTCTTGCTCTATAGATCCAGAAGCTATCTGAAAGAAATATGGTACATTCAAACAAACAACATTTGGTGGCATCTATCTGGCCCTTAGCTATTGCAAAAATGGTGGAAAATTGCCTTAAGACTGCAGCAGCTATTTTTTTTTTTTTTGTCTTTGCTGAGTCATTTTTCTAGGGGTTAGATGGTATTTTTTAACTTGTATTTCCCCGATAGCTAATAAAATGAAGCATTTTTCATAAATTTGTCGGTCTTTTGAATGCATTCTTTAGAGATGTATCTATAGCATTTTGATCATTTTTACACTGGATTATTTGGGGATGTGAGTTTTCAAAGCACTCTTTATATTATGGATATCTGTCGAAGAACAGCTAGTAAAACTTTTTTCCCCACTCTGTAGATTGTCTCTTCACTCTGTTGGTTTCTTTTGCCATGCAGAAGCTTTTTAATAAGATGAAATCCCAGTTGTTGATTCTTTCTGCTAGTTTTCTTGCACGAAATCTTTTCCTACACCAGTGTCTTCAAGAGTTCTACCTAACCTCTCTTCTAGCTTGTTTAGTGTTTCTGTTTTTATATTTAGATATTTGATCCATTTTGATTTTAGTTTAGTGCATGGTGAGAGATAACAAGTCTAGTTTTAATCTTTGGCAAGTTGAAACCCAATTTTTCCAGCACCATTTATTATAGAGGCTATCATTTATCCAGTGAGGGTGTTTGGCTCCAACACAAAGATGAGGTAGTTGAGTATGTCTGGAGTTGTTTCTGCATTTTCTAATCTGTTCCATTGATCCTCAAGTGTTTTTTTTTTTTTTTTGCCAGTACCATGCTTTTTTTTTTTAAATCACAGTAGCTTTGCAGCATAGTTTCAAGTTGGGGATTATGATACCCCCTACTGTTAGATGAATGATTGCAATTTTTTTTCTCATTCCATACTTTGTCTCTTCCTTCCATTGGCTGCTTTGATATAGTTCCATTATTGTACTAACAATAGCTAAAGTATAGAAATAACCTAAATGCCCATAAATGGACAAATGATAAAAATGTGGTATATACACAATGGAAGCGTTATTCAACCACAAAAATTAGTGTCCTGTCATTTGCAGCAAAATGAATGGGTTTGGGCAATTTAAGTCAAACGAGAAAAATACCACATGATCTCTCTATCCATATATGGATATTTAAAAAAGTAGATCTGAATGTAGAATAGTGATTACCAGAGGCTGAGAATGGTAGTGGAAGAGAAATGGAAGTTGGATAACGAGTACCAAAACACAGAGAGAAGGGATAAATTCTAGTGTTCTATACCACAGCAGGGTGACTATAATTCCCAATAATCTGCTACATATTTTATGAAGAGCTGGAAGAGAGGAGCTTGGAGATGGAAATATTAGTTACCCTGATTTAACCAGTACATATTATATAACGTATCTACCTTAATCAATTTTTAAAATTGCACATATACATATATCAAATTATCACACTATATCCCAAATTTGTACAATTAAAACAAGGAGTAAAAAGAAATTATTATTCTGGTTAACTCAGCAGTAAGAAAATCAAAGCAGACAAAACCCTGAAATATAGCGCACATTTCAGATGTCACTTTTAGGGATCTGAAATAAGGATGAGAAAGATGAAGTAGGTACATACAGATAATCGGATTTAGATGCTACTGAGTGAAAGGCTGCAAGAGAACACATTCCTTGTTGTTCACAATAAGACTCAAATCTTCAAGGAAGCCAGGACCCATTGCCTGACCAGGGCACTACCAGGTCCAGAATCATGTTTGCTGACTCACAGTCTCTGAGACACAAAGAGATACGTCAATGTCTGATTTACGAAATTATCAATATGTTAATACTGTTAATTGTATAAAAGCAGTTATTCATAAAAATGGAAAGGGGAAGGCTGTAAGAACCCAAAAGGGGTGGTGTGAGGGAGTGAACAGAGAGAACAGGATTCAGGGTCCAGGAAACTCTCTACCTTTACCAGGAAGAACGCTCTTAATCATGCTTGTGTGGTGGGTGATGGCTCTGACATTTAACATGACAAATATTTATTTAAATACCGTTATAATAAATTCCTTTCTTCAAGGAGCTTAGAAGTTGGTAGGAGGCACAAACAATAAATAAGTAATACAGTTTTTGATAGTCATAGTTGTTAGGAAAAACAGGAAGCACAGAATAAAAGGGAGAGAGTTGAGACTATTTTAATGAGTGGGCAGATTAAGCCTCTGAAGTGGTGATGTTTGATTAGAAGAGGAGACCATTGAAATGTGAGCTGCGGTTAGGTCAATAGGTCCAAGATGAAATGTAGGTCAGGTTAAAGAAAAAAAATATTCACACTGGACACCTGTCAGGGCCTGCGTTTTACGTGCTCTTCCGCTACTCATGCAATGATTAGGCAGTCCATATCAAGCTGGCAAGAAGACAAGTAAATTTACTGCATACAATAAGCTCTTGTATGTGTATCCTGTAAGTGGGTTTGGCTAGAGTAGTTCAGTACCTTATTCCCCAGTATAACTCATCCTGATGTTCCCAAGAGTGCTCCAAATGCTGACTTTGAATATCCAAGTCACTTAATGGAATGATAAAGCTGTTGGCATTTTTCATTGACCCTGAACTCCTTCTTAATGAAACAGAAGCATATCACTCAACAGAGATGAGTTTCTGCCTAAATTACAGAGATGCAAGCTTGCTACTTTTGTCATAAAGTAGTCCCATCTCATCTTCAGTGACAAGACCAAAAAAGAAAAAGAAAAAGAAAAGACCCATTGTCACTGGCTGTCAATCTCCCTATCATTGAAGAAGTGAAATTTTTAGGCTCCCTCAGTATCTGCTATTAGAATATACTCTATAGTTTTTATATTCTATTTTTCCCCACTTTTTATACAAAACAGTACATTTCATAGAACGGACAAGTTCAAAATATAAAAAGGAGTGATTATTCAGAGGCCTCTAGCTTCCTTTGCTTCTATTCTCCTCATCTGAATTTCCTTTTGATGCCTTTAGTTAATCTTCCTCCAAACTTCCAATAAACCATAACAGAGCGTGGAAGTTCTTTTGTAATTCTTTCAAGGGAAGATCAATTCTTATTCTGGCTTCCTGGCATCTTGTACAGTCTGTTTACCCAATAGTTGATTGATAAATACTCTATAAAGGCAAATCATTCTCATTTCCATCAAACATGGCTCTTCTCATTTTTATTTTTAAAATAAGTTTTGTGTCCCTAAAATCCTTCTTTTATAAAACTGCCCCAACTGAGGCCTGCTTGTTTGTATAATTCCTGCACATGCTCAGTGGCTACTCACTGAAACAATACACTCAGGCTTAATATGTTAGTGACAAAAAAGCCAAAAAATACAAAATATCTTTCATTGTCTACTATAATATTTCACATTATGTAATGTAACACTGTTCTGCTTACTAAGCATGACAGGTATTTGCAATCTGAGCTTTTTTGAGTCAGAGAAACGGTTTGGCCTTTTATTTCTGATATGATTCAATTATGCACTCACCAGTCAGCTAGTAACTGATAGCAGTGTTTTCTCTTTAGTTCAGTTTTGTATTGCAATCCATCTAGCACCATATGAACTGGCTGCCCATCTTCCTGATACTTCAGTCAGCCTTTGTAAAACTGAGAAGTTTGTGATCGATTCTTAGTCCCAGGTCAATTCATCAAAATACTAAGTTTCAGAACATGTCAGCAAAATGTTTGTTCCCATAACAACACATCATATCCAGAAGAAAGCTGGGAGTTTGCTTTCCTAACAGGTTATTTAGTTACTACAAGTTTTATGCTGACTTACCAGAAAATCTCTAAATTTTAATGGGAGAAAAAAATGAAATAAAAATCTGTTTTGACATCTGAAAATGAAGTAACAGTCAAACTGAATTTCCTCAAAAATGCTCCCTTGGTTATTTTCAATAGGAACAATTTTCCTCTTTTAGCAAGATCCCTAGGTAATAAAGAACTAAAAGTCACAGACCCTGTCCTTTAGGGTACCGGGTGGGGATGAGGATCTTCTGCAGGGTGTGGAGCAAGACAATGATTGAGGAAGAGATTGTGACAGACAATATTGAAGGAAAAACCTGAGGCTCATGCACACCTCCCATGATACACCTGGTTTCTTTGTGACTAGTATCAGTGGCTCTCCTTCCTCCTCTTTAAATGTTTTTCTGACCTTGGCCATCTTCAGTCTCCTTAGATAATCTTTTTCTCCCCATGGCTTCAGTGATCACACAGGGATCAATGGATCACATTTTTAAATCTTCCACCCCAGTATTTCTGTACCATTCTAGATTTCTCCTTCTAGATGTTCTAGCAGGTACCTCAAATTCAACTCCAAAAAAGAAAAAAATGTAAGTATTTCAAATATTCCTGCACACCTCCCTCCCAACAAAAAACCTTGCTGCTGACTTTAAATTCTTGGATTGCCATGGATCCTCTACCCATGACAGAAATATACCTGCAAAACCTTCTTTGGCTCTTTCCCCTCCTTCAGCTTATTTTATCAATAATTTCTATTTATCCACCTTTGAAAAAGCTCTTCAGTTCAACCATTCAATCCCTCCTTGGTACTCCGACTGCACCTGCCACAATTCAGCCTGCATCATCTCTTTCTGGGACAGTCACAATAGTCTCCTAACTGCTCAGACAGGATAAATGATTTTGCAGCCCCCAATCTGAAATAACAGATGCAAATTCAGGAACATCTGACTGCTGACTAAAATACAGTGGGAGAAACTGGACAAATGAAGAACTTTTGAGGCAGCAGCAACGCTTCTAAGAAGTTTGTGGGGAGAGGGACTGGGTATGTTCCGCCTTAATTAGCTATCTAATCTGGGCAAATAACTTAAAATACATAGATCAAGAATTTTGAAGATTATTTATCCATATCTTAAAATAGTACATGTTGAAAAACCACATGAATATTACCTGTTATTATCTTTATCTGTTATCATTTCCCTGCCTGTCTCAACTCTCTGCTCCAAGGGTATTAACAATTTTTTGTTTCCCAAAACATGGAATGTAATGATCTTTCTTTTTTATTATTATTAATTCTACTGATATACTTTAGGTATACAATATAATAATATTCATCACTGGAAATTTGTACATAGATTCTTATTTTTGCCCATTCCTCTGCCCTCCCTTTAATCCCTCCAAACCTATTTACAAGGGCTTTGTTTTTATTTTTCCTTTTCTCATATTAATTCCATTCCTTACTTTCCTTTCCCCAACCCCTCCCACTTCCCCTTCCCCTTTGGATCTTTTCTTCCTATTTCACATTATTATTCCTTTAGATCCTTACGTATACTTTCAGTTTCTCACTCCAGATAAACTATTTGGTACTTACACATATATGTCCTATTTATTTCACTTAAGAGTATCACCTCAATGTGCATACATTTAGCTATAAATGTCTAATTTCTCATTCTTTATGGCTGAGTGGTACTTCATTTTATTAAAAAAAACCACACATTTTCTTTATACAATCTCCAGCTGATCAGCAACTGGGCTGTTTCCAAGTTTTAGATATTACAAATGGTGCTGCTAC
The DNA here is from genome assembly GCF_012274545.1 of Fukomys damarensis. Lineage (NCBI taxonomy): Eukaryota > Metazoa > Chordata > Mammalia > Rodentia > Bathyergidae > Fukomys > Fukomys damarensis. The sequence continues at coordinate 22,118,746 of NW_022900915.1, forward strand.
CAATATGGGTGCACATATATCATATCACTGTGGTATGATTTTTGTAATTCTTTTGGAAAGATATCAAGCAGGGAAATACCAGGGTCAAATAGGACCTCTAATCCTAGTTCTTTGAGGTAGCTCTGTGTTGATTTCCATAGTGGTTCCACCATCAGTGGAGAAGAGTTCCATTTTCCCCACAGCCCTGCCAGCATTTGTTATTGGTTGATTTCATGATAGCAGCCAGTCTTTCTGGGGTGAGGTACAATCTCAGTGTTGTTTTCAGTTCCATCTCTTAAATGACCAGTGATGCTGAACACTTTTTCATATTTATTTACTATTTCTATTTGATTAGATTATCTTTCTGTTGCTTCCTTTCCAGTCTTACTGGGTTCATTCAGAAGAGCTTTTCCTGCACCGACAGTTATGCTGGCTCTAAAGAAAAGTGGCAAACGAAGTATATACATGATTTATGCCCTTATAAAATTTACTCTGTAATGAGAGGAGCAGTCACTGTTTAAAGACTGCTAATGATCACCCATTTGGACATTAGGACTCTCTTCCTGAGCCACATCTCCTACGAAGCTGTTCTTGATGTTTCCCAAGCAGAGTGAATCACTCTGTGTATTCATATGAAAAAGCCTTTATAATGCAACTGTACTTGTTCCAACAATGCATTTACATGCTACAATCTATAGTAGATTGTGCATTCCCCTTGGATAAAGAATGTATCTCTTTTTTCAGTGGCTTTAGCATTAAGCAGAGTTCCCTGGCTAAATTGGTCTTAATGGAAACACTGTCAGTCACTATCTGGTTGTACTGGCTAACAGATTCCTAAACTTAAATTTGTGTGAAGTCAATTCTCTAATTTATTTGAGTTACTAGGTTGGGAGAAGATTTTAAATAGCTACAGTGGGAGGAGTATAATCACATCAGCATTTAAAAATCACTTTTAACCAACGAAGTAAAAACTGTAACAATGTAAAACCTTTTTCTCTCTGGGCTGGGGATTTGGCACAGTGGCACCGCTGCCTACTTTGTAAGTGTAAGGTCCCAAGTTCCATGCCTGGTACCAACAACAAAAACAAACAAACAAAACCTTTATCTCTCTATGCTATATTTCTATTTTATATATTTAATTTTGATAAAATTTCTTCTATTTAAAACTGAATAAATAAATGCTTTTTAAAATGTCTTCAAGTCTTTGGTGAATTTGGTTTACTAGAAAGTTTACCAAACTATTATCATTTAAAATTATTTAGAAATAAGGATTGAAACTGTCAGCAGAATAATTTTGGCTCTCACTTTCCTTGGTCTTGCTGTTGATACTGGATATATCTTAATAAGTAAGACAAAACTTTCCTGTTTTTCTGTGAATCACATTACCAAATTTTGTAGTACTATTTGCATATCTTAATAATAATGCTTTTCTTCTCTAACAGGAATATTTTCTCAAATGAAGGCCAGGAAATTATCAACTTATTTCTCCTTGACAGTCAATTCTAATATTATCAATTAATAATATATACCTTTATCAAGCTAGAGAACTTTTAATCAAAAATACACCAATATTTCTTTTCCAGTAAAACTAAGAGTACAAAAGAATCCCAACTTAAGGACCATATGTAATTTATGAAATGAGTCATCTATGTTAGACAGAAATCCTTGTAGATTGAGTACATGCTTTGGCTATTCAGCAACAAGCTTCCCTTTGAAATACAATGTTCCATTCTAACTGAGCTCCTCCCTCAGTCACTCTGGGTTCCTGCTTTGTTCTTTCAGTTCCCTGCTAGGAGGAGCCTGGAGTCTTTCACTGACGTGACAGCCCCTTTCTTCAGGTGCTGCCATCTCGGCTATTTGCCAGCTTGTTACTCTTCTATTTCAAAAAGCATAACCCATTCCCTTCTCAGCTCCCACTCCTATCTATGGATCTTTACTGGCTTTCCCTGCACATTCACTCAAGCCTCTCATATATTAACATCAACCCGAATTGGACTTAGGGGATTCCTGTCTCCTCAGACACTGGGCCTAGATTCTGGCCTGGTGATCTCTTACTTGGAGAACTAGCTTTTTAATAGTCATTGTATAGTTGACTTCCTTTCCCTGGCTCCACTTATTTCTGGCTTCTTCTTCCATTCTACCCTCATAGCAGAGCCCGTTAAGGCTATGGCTAGAAATATGAATTGACTGGAAAGACTTGTAGGAAACACCTGTAATCCCAGAACTCAGAAGGCTGAGACAGGAGGATTATTGCCACTTTGCGGCCAGCCCGGGCTACATGGTGAGATCCTGTCTCTCTCAAAACAAACAAACACTTCTAGGAAGGAACTGTTGTTTTGTTCATTGATTTATCCCAAACTCCTAAAATAGCTATTGTCATATGGTAAGCAATCAATGGATGAAATTAGAATTTGGTTTCCAAAGCTAATAGTAGCACATTTGGTTGATTTTTCAGAGAAAACTTAATGTTAAGAATAATAATTCTTGCATATTTACCATGGGCAACACATACTTTAGACACATTTACATCTCAGGCAATTGTTCTAACAATTTTATGAAGTTGGTGACATCCTGAGGATTTGAAGATGCTGCACAAGTAAGCAAAGTCCAAATTTGAATTCGATCTCTGACAAAAAAGCTCTCTCAGTTTATGTTCTTAACTACCCTTTGCGGTGCTAACATGGCTCAACAATGATTCCTCAGCCCTTAACCTAAAGTGAAACTATTAGCCAAGAGCACATCAGAAAACAGATGGTACAGATTATTGTTTGCTCTCAGCAACCAACACCCTAAGATGGCTGCTCAGGTTACTATTACCAACAACTAAAGGCACTCAATAGTGTTATTTATATCATCATTTATGTGAAGACCAATACTTTACAAACCCAACAAATCTACACGTTATTGATCTATTAGAAAATAAATGTATAAATCTCATGATGTATATTTTACAAAATTAGTGTTCTATAATTTGAATAAAGACAGTGAAAGAAAAATATAGTAAGTAACATTAAAGCGCACTAAGTGATTAGTACAGACCAACTATGTTGTCTGTCTCCACTGAAGATCTCAGAGGAAATATTTCACAGTACAGCAAGAGGATATTAAGATTGACAAGGAAGAACTCTGCAGCTGTGAAATGTATTCAATATGCGATAAGGTTGTATTAAGTAAGGTTGCTCAATCTCTAACCCTTAGAGATCTTTAAAAAGAAAAACAGCAAACAGACATTTTGGATGGCTTCATCTAAAGCCCAAATAAATGAAGAGCTGAGGTCTTCAATTTCTATTTCCAAGTGTGATATAATTCTGTAAATTTGACCTTCTGAGGTTTACCACAAAATTTCATGACTTTTTTTTTTTTAACTAGAAAATGGTTCTCTGAAGTAAAAAGTTAAAAGAACTCTGTCTTCTTCCCTAACTTCTTTCCAACAAACATGTACTGCATACATTAGAGATGTAACGCTGAAGAAAATATGATTACTATCTTGAGGGGCACACAATTGAATGCAGGAGACAGACGTAAATAAAAAGTATGACAGAGAAAGTGATACTAGTTAAGACTAATATGGAAACTACTGGGGGAAGCAGATACAAATGTTTAAAAATAATTGTTCATTCTCAGGCAATGTGCTATGCCTGGGGGAGTAAGTGAGGAATCCCGGTCCTCAGAAAGCATATAATCACTAGCCACATGTGACTATCAAGCATTTGAAACATGCCAACTCAAGCTGAAATATGCATGTTCATGTGTTAAAATATACAAAGGATGCTGAAAAATTATATAATAAAAACATAAAATAGTAAATTTCATACTAATGTTAAAAAGATAATTTTTCAGCCAGGTGTGGTGGTGCACGCCTATAATCCCAGCACTCGGGAGGCTGAGGCAGGAGGATTGCTGTGAGTTTGAGACCAGCCTGGGCTACATAGTGAGTTCCAGGTCAGTCTCAACTACATAGTGAGACCCTGTCTCAACCCCCCCAAAAGATAATTTTTCATATATTGAATTAATACACTATATTAAAAGTAATTTTATTTGTTTTGCACATTTTAATATTGCTGCAGAAAATTCCAAATTACATTTTGATACATACTGCATAAACATTAGACACAGCTAATAGAATAAATTAACATAGAAATGTGTCATACTATCTTCAAGTTTTATAATAGGATTGTACAGAGAAGACTATAAAATAGCTTACTTTAGGAGTGCTGCTATCTCTTATGCATCAAAATGTGAAAAAAAATCAGAATCAGAAAGTATTATGTAAGTCTTACATTAAATATCAACTTTTTTTTTTTTTATACCAGGGATTAAATTCAGGACCTGCACTTGCCAGGCAGGCATGGTACCACTGAACTACATCCTGGCCCTCAACTTTTTTTTTTGGTACTGAGGATCGAATGCAGGACCTTGTGCTTATAAGGCAGGTGGCGGAAACACTGAGCTAAATCCCCAGTGCCCCCCTGAACTTCATTAAACAGGTATGTGTTAAGTGTGATATTTACTATGATGTAAAGTCTTTAATCATTTTTTATAACAGAGGTTTATTATAAAAGCATATCTGCTCTGAATCATTCTGAAAATATACCAACAATTACTAAATACATTGTTATATGTCCTAAAATTTATGACTATGGAAATATAAAAACCAAATCATACTATGTTATTAAGTATTGTGACTATTTCTTTCAAAAATAGAATGCTATATATGTTCAATTATAAGGTATTCCCCTAAATTTGTCATTATAAATATTATAATGAACTAAAAACATGTGTTTCATGTCATTTTTGATTACTACCTTGAGATAAAGCCCTAAGAAATGAATTGCTGTTTCAATAAGTAAACATTTTTATAAGATGTGCAGTATATTTTAATAATTTAAATGCAGAATACTGGTATTAATTTAGACCTCTGGCCAAGAGCATAGGAATGTATTACTAACTAATAATGGAAAAAGATTAAAAATCCTCCATTTGCTAAGTATAAAATTGTAGGTCATTGTTTTAAAATTTCATATCATTTTCATGTGTTTAATGAAAATTAACCTGCTTATATTCTAATTTAACTGCTCATGTCTTTTGCTCATTTTTGAATTTGCTCATTTTTTGATGTTCTGTGAAAGCTTTTTGCATATATCTTAGAATATAAAAATTCAGTTTACCAGATATATTTCAAACCTTTTCCTCCAGGTTTCTTGCTTGTCAGTTAACTGTTGTATGGAATATTGTCTCAAAATAAAAGGCAAAGGGTTTTAAAAATTCAAGAAGGTCTTGATAACATTACTGTACATTAAGGAATTTTTCTGAATCATTTTAGGATTAGAAAGTAATAATCATTTTCCATTTGGGCAAATTAATAACTAATGAAACAGTAGACTGTTTTATTAGGATTCTCCATCTTGTTGTGAGGTGTGAAACTTTACTCCTCTGCCCCAACCCAGTCTTTCTATTGATAACTAGCTGTTTGAACATCACACATGAAAATATTTCTTCACTTATTAAAATATCACTCCTATTGTTTTTCAAATCTTTACCAACATGTCTGTCTCTTGATATATTCTATTTCCACCAATATTTTTGCAGATTTATATGCCTGTACATTATTACTTTAATTACTATAGCTTTATAAAATGCTTTAATATTTTTCTTTGATTTTTGATGTTTTCTTCATTTTGTAGTACATTACTTTTCCACATATATTTTAGAATCACTTTGAGAGTGTCAAAGCCAAAATTTCATTGGATAAAAAGTGCATTAAACATATATCCTACCCTGCACTGCTCCACTGGAGCTGTAACAATGTGAAAGTGCACGCTTAGACAGCCAACACCACGAGGGTGATGATGGGCCCGGACTGCATTCTTCTGATTTTCATTAATTCCCAAATGTGAATGTGAAAACAGCACATTACTAGTGAGACTAAAGGAAAAAGACTATAATCATAAATTGATATTAAAGTGTTTATTATGAATACTTTATTTAGAGGAAAGCTTATTTTATGTTCTCAGAACTGACAACTGTAAATACTTATAGATATTTGTAATATACCAAAATCATGACAGGGAAAAAATATACTTTGAGGATCTCAACATTTAAAGAGCACTATTTCATGATTACAAAAATATTCACAGTAATTCTCATAAAAAAGTCTGTAGACCACACAAAACTATGTTAAAGATTTGCATGGCCAAGAATTTGATAGGGAAAGACAGGATAAAGAAAATAATTCATGCAAGATAAATTTAACCTTCAATACTGAAGCCATTTTTATATTCTCATCAATTTAAACACTAAATCAGAGACCTATAAATCTTACGGTACAGTTTCTCTTTTGTTTGGTACCGAGGATTGATCTCGGGTCCTTGCGCTTGCAAGGTAGGCCGCCGAACCACTGAGCTAACTCCCCAGCCCTGGTACAGTTTCAATAAAAGCGGGGAAAGTGTAAACGAAACACAGATGAAGCAGTACTGTAGGAAAAAACAAGAGATGAAACAGCTGGCTGCATAAACAGGTACTTCATCCTGCTGGCTGTGACCCCTCGTGACAGATAAATTGATTAATAATTCATTCCCACAGCAAATGCATGAACAACCTGCTTGTTTTACAGCTCCCTGACACTAGCATATATACAAAATAACAAGAGACTGGTACCATGCACGAATTACTGCAGTCTCTGTACCTCTGGCTTGTCATAAGTTTGTACTACAACTATGTATTCAATGAGTAATGATGGAATCTAATGAAGTATTTATTAATTTAGGTACATTACAAATAAAGATTAAAAGTTGAAAAGAGGAAGAGAAAAAGTTGTCAAAATATAAATTAGAATTTCCAATAATTATGAAGAATAACAATGATAGGATATGTGCATTGATTTCAGGGGCCAGCTTTTGAACATATAGGTTGATTCTAGGTCCCTACTAAATGTAAACATTAAGTTTGAATATAAAAACATCAGTGATATTTTCACTTTTTATGATTCTAAATGTAGTAAATTAGGAATAACTTTCTTAAAAGTTATTGATTATTCTTTTAAAATAAAAATGAACTGGACATGATGGTATGAGCCTGAAATCCCAGAATTCTGGGAGGTTGAGGCAAGAGAATTGTAAGTTCAAGCCTAGGCTGCAGTGACTTACTGAAACTCTGTGTCAAAATAGAAAAACATAAATAAAGGGAGGATGGGGATATAGTTCAGTGCAAAGGGTTCAAACCCAGTAGTTGAAAGAAAAAGTAAACAGAGTTGAAACATTCTTTGTTTAAACAGTGTTAAACATTAACACTGGTAATTTATTCTTATTTTGGGTAATACAGACATACTGCAATACATAAACTATGTATTCCAACGTAGCAGTGGTGTAGATGATCCCTACAGCTCGACAGTTTTAAAGTAATTTATATTTGGACTTTTATTTTTCACTATAGATATGTGACAACATCCTATTGTTTCCCCAAAATAATTCTACATTGAAAGATAATCCATGATTAGATGAAAATACATGTAATAAATGACAACAAATATTTAAAACATTGTGAAAAATGATCTCAGAAATTTCCCAACCAAGAAAATAGCAGTCATTAATAGGTGTGTGTACATGTGCGTGTGCATGTGGTTGTGCGTGTTGTAAATCTGTGCTTTCCTGGAAGGCTAAGAGGCTACCACAGCCTTTTCTGCTTGTGGGTGAACGCCACAGTAATTTTTCAAACATTGCCTGGAAACGTGTTCTCTCCAATCTTCACACAGCTAACTCCTCCTTGTTCAATTCCAGCCGAAATGTGGACTTCATGGAAGTCTTGCCTGACTCTCCACGTAAGGAAACTCCCCATCCCACTTCCATTAATTTATTCTTGTCACACCATCTGGCTTGCTTCCACCATGGCATTAATCACAACGAGTGAGTAATTATTTGTTTCTTTATCTTTTTATCTGCTTCCTCTACCTATTCATAGCTATACAATGACAAGGAGGGATACAGTCAGTACCCAGTGCTGTTATACAAAATAATCCAATAAGTATCTGGTAAATGAATATAAGAGAGTAGAGATTAGGTCTGACAATGTGTGCCTTTATTTGCTGTACGCTCAGATCTCAGAGGGGATAAAAGAATAAATTCTTATTCAATAATTAAGCCCTTCCTATAAAATTTTTTAATTTATCAATTTATTTTAATGAAAGTAGCCCACAAAATGAAGATTTCAAACTCCTTTTCTTCCATGTATCTTCTGTGTAGTGGATCCGTATATAGTGGATAAGGAGAATAAGTAAATAGAAGATGAAACCTAGGGGTGTTGCTCCTGCTGCTTCAGGACTTCCAAGAAGAATAGTAGACACACATCTTAAAGACATCCTAAGACAGCAAACTGCAAGGTCCTAACCTCCATGCACACATAAGATGAGGTGTAGGTGACTAGATGAACAGGTGAAAGGAGGAGGAAGGTAAGCATCCTGAGTCTAAGCAGCAATCTCAGACCACAATATGAGTGTTTAGGGATATTTTTCTCTAGTTTAAAAACAACAACTACAATTATTTCCAACATGTAACTGCAGTTATCCATAGAGCATCCAAGAAGGTCAGGGAATCAGACTGAAAGTATGGTTTCTGGAACCAATCCAATTACTGGCTGCATCAGAAAACAGAATATAAAAGAAACAAAAAGACAAGACTGGGTGGGGAAAAACAGCTGTATATACAAAGACATAGCACTAAGGAAAGAATGATCCACTACCCTCCCCCGCACCATGCAAGAGTCTCAGCCTTCACTGCTTTATCATTTCTGACAAGTCAGAAAAACAAGGAATCCTAGAGAAGTTAGGGAGTGCTTAAAGAGAATTGTCAATTTAGGAACAAAGATACAAAGCACAACTTGAGAAGCCTATTACTCTAAAACTCCTACTTCTGAAGAAATTGTCTTTCATGAGATGATTCAGAATATAAAGCTCCTGGGAGAATCAGGTTTTTAGGAGGAGTCTAAAAAGAAGGGGGGAAAACTAGTCTTCTGTTGAATATTTCAGACACAATACTATTAAGACTAGTTCACATTTACAAAGTGATTATTACAGTGATTAAAATGTTCTAGGCACAGTGGTGACCACTTTACATTTAATCTTCACCAAATATTCTGTAACTGCTATTATTTTCACTTTACAGATTGTTTTGCATAAGTGTTGTGGAGGACAGTGTGAGGTTGAGAGACAGTAAATTTACAGATTTTTGCACTCTTTAAATATAATGTACCTGTAAGAAAAATTTAGTGACAATATTTATGTAAAATAATTTATGCACACTGATATTTAAATCACAATTCTCAGTTATTATTACTTTATAGTTATACAATTATCCAGACAATGATGCACAATACATTTGAATCCACTATATTACGCAAAGGGTTTAAAATACATGAGATAAGTATAGCAATAATTTTAAATCTTTAATTCTGAAACTTTAATTCCTGAATTATAAGGATCTTGAAAACAAGTGTAGTAAAAAAACAATTACTTGCTTTAGGACTTTCTCCGTTGATTATCAGTTCTATCTTTAAAGAACTTTATTTCTAAGAAAATCTATAGAATCGAAAAAAATTTTTGCTAGTGATTCCTCAGAGGACTAATATCTAGAATACATAAAGAACTGAAAAAAAAAGACCCCACAATAAAAGGCGAAGTCAAAAAATGGGCAAGTGAAATGAATATAAACTTCATAGAAGAAGTACAAATGGCCAATAAATACATGAAAAAATGCTCAATGTTGTTGGCCATTAGAGAAATGCAAATTAAAACACTGAGATTGCCTCTCACCCCAGAAAGAATGGCCATCATCAAGAAAACAAATACACTGATACCTCAGTTATCAAATTATTTCGAGCTCGAACTTACCACTATTTGAATAGCAGAGTCAGAAAAAAACATTTACTCAGTGTTTATAACTTTGCTCAATAGTTGAATTGAAAATCTGATTTGAACAAAAAAACCTGTATGGGCTAAGAGTGAGTCAGTCACATTGCTTCTCACCAAGGACACAGGGAGTGACACTTCAGTCTACGCAGGTATCGCTCAGACAACATATAGCACTTGTATTAGTGCCTTAAAACATTTGTCATTGTGCTTTTATTTGCACTTTATTTGCATAAAGTATCATAACCATGGCTCCAAAGAAAGTTAGTGATACCAGCAGTAAAGCTAAAAGGAGAACTGTGAGAACCATGACAGAGTTAAAGTCCTGGAAAAATGAACTTATAGATCTAATTTTTGGCCCTCAGAACCAATTATTTGGTTTTCCATTACTTCTTATGGGAAAAATATGTTCAGTTCTCAAACTTTTCCGTGTTGAAACAGGAATTTGGAATGATTTGAGTTTGACAACCAAGGTATCACTGTAATAAATGTTGGAGAGGTTGTGAGGAAAAAGGAACACTTCCACACTCTTGGTGGGAATGTAAACAAGTACAACCACTATAAAAATCAGTGTGGAGGGTCCTCAAAAACCTGAAACTAGAAATTCCATTTGACACAGGTATTCCCCTTTTGGCTATCTTCTCAAAATCATTAAAAGCATCACATTACAGTGATACATGCATACCCAGGTTTACAGCTACACAATTAATACAGCCAAACCTTAGAAACACCAGTATGGTATTTATACACAATGGAGTACTACTGTGCTCTAGAGAAAGATAAACCGGAGATATTTATAGGAAAATGGATGTACCATGAGACCATGATGTTAAGTGAAGTAAATGAGCCACACAAACTTATATGTTGCATTGTTTCTTTTTTATAAGTAATCCAAAGTATAAATAAAAAGCCAAATAAAAGCTAAATACTAGGATTCAGGCTGATAGATTTTTCTGAAAGGGAGGGGGAATCAAAAGGTGAAGGAAGGGAAAAGGGATGAAAAAAGGGAGTAAGATGTGTCAAGTACATGCACCAACTTCACATAAGGAATATAAATATGTACTACTACAAATATGTACAAAAAGGGGATTAAGAGATGGGAAAAGGCGATAAAAAAGCAATTAAGATGAAGATGTATTTTTGTGCATGTACCAACTCCCCACAAAGAATGGAAACAGGTGCTATACACATATACTAGTAAAAGCTGTCTAGTTTCATTATTTCATTTTTTTTCTACAAGACAGTAATGGGCTTAATGTCACAGTTCTGAGATCTAAGTCTAATATGCTGTCCACCATAAAAGGTAACAGAGAAAACCATTATCCCAAATGTTTTCTCCTAGCTAAGAAGTATTGTTTTTAATTTAATTTAAAAAGTTTTGTTAGTACATGTTTGCAATACAGAATGATTACATTCATTGTGGGGAGATGGTATATATTCAAAACACATTTTCATTCTTTTTCCTTCCCCTGCCCTTGTCCTCTCCTCAGCTCTGACAAATGCCTTTCTGAGTACAGAGGAAAGAGATGATCCGCAAAATGATTTGGGGAGAGACATGGGGGTTTTATGAAAAACCTTTCCCATCTCTCCAGGGCACAAATTACTGATTGATACTCCTTATGAATGACTGGCCTAAGCTCAAGGCACTGAATGGAAAAGATGCTGCTAATAGTTTCCTACTGCATTTCAATCCTCAAAACCTTCCAACTGACTGTTTACAAAGGTAAAGAAAAGTACCCAACACTTAGATTTTTATTTATTTAAAAGTTTCTTGGCATATCATTGCTAACATAAGCTCACAAGTACAACTAGATACTGAATGAGACGTTGATTAAATAGGTTAAAAATGTTCTTTTGTTAAGAGCAGTAGTGACAGAAATGAAGGTTCACCACGTTTTTTTAGCATTTTAATTAAACTTCAGTCTTTCCAGGCCACAAAAATAAATTTTAATTTGAAAAGCAAATGTGAATGCAATGCTAGCAAATGATGAAGATAAAATATTCAAAATGTTTTTCATAGATGTAACAATTATTTAGTACACTAGGTATATCAGGATGAATGTATACCCCAGGAGTATATAATACTATAATTTTCTATTTTTATTTTAACCAATTGGCTTCTAGGTCTGAAGGTCTGATCCTATACAATTAATATTTATTTATATAGTTCACCATTTAGACATTATTTTCATTTAGTTAATAAACATCTGGTAGAGTACTACTTTATGAAAAATCCTAGGCTGACTGAGGCAGAACTTTTGTATAAACTGATTTAGGGAAGATATCAGAATAATATACCACTAATTATAACAAAAATTCAGGCATCTAGAATTTTACTCCTAGGAGACTCATTTTACATAAGAATGACATGAATTTACCAAAATACATACACTGTGCAATGTCCATACAGTTTATTTAATTTGGCATGATATGGAGAATTGTAAGGTATACAGGATTAAAAGCACATTTTGTAAGGTAAAGGTACTTCTGACCCATAGAATTGCAAGCAATTATCCAGCATATTCAGAAATTAGTTCAATATTTAATGGTAAAGATCATCAAACAATTGTAGTTTTTCATTTTAGAATGTTATTCTGGAGAAAAAACTTTCTGAATTCTAACATTATGAACATAATGGAGTTACTGACGAATGATAAAGCCAACAAATTCTCTTCAAATAAGGACAAAATCCCATAGGAAAGGTGAAATGGAAAACTAAAAGCCTGGGCAAATTCTCTCACAATAGCTTCCCTTCTAAGAGCTCTGACATTTATGACAGAAAGTAGCAAAATCTTTTCGCATAAACCTAAAATTTCATTCATCTTCAGTTCTCTGACCTTTTAAAAATGTATAATCATTATGCATCTTTTTACTCACTTTAATTTTTACTTTGAACTCTTGAATAATTTTTTATATGAGGTGGAAAGTAATATGCTTAAAAATACCATTTGTCTTCATTCAAACTGTTTGTCTTTACTTACAGAGCACCATCTCAAAGGCAAAATGCAATGCAAGTGTTTTATGTGTATGAAGATGGCTGCACCAGTAACAGTTATCTTGAAATATGGTGGCAGCCTACAATCATGGACATCAGTTCAGCTGAATGTAAACACCCATTTGTTTCTCAGAATAAGATAAATAGCAACATTTTAAATAACTTGATGCAGATTTGGCTTAATTCATCAGGTTTGTTTTAAAACTGGAACTGATTCATTTCTTAACATTTCAGATGACAAACATTATCAAATTATATTAGCAAACAGAAAAGCAATCCATTGCCACTGTTTTTGATTATCTGAGTGTTTCCTTAAAAAGGGAAAAGAGAAAACCCATAAAACCACAGAAGCAGTCAAAGCCTTTAAACCAAAGCTTAGATAAAATAATTCATTATAACTTATATCTGGAATTGGTAGCATTACATAGCTTGTCAATATTTACCAGTAAAGAAAAATAGCAAAAATACTTTCACAGGTTTCCATTTCCCTACGGTAGGTTGAGCATGCCTTCTGAAAGGCATGGCGGTGGTATTTGAAAAATATCTGATTTCAATTTGGATCTGAGGAACCTACGAGGCATCTTCATTCACCACACTCTATTAATAAACCATGCTGATTGTACCTACTAAATAGTCTTTAATTTTACATCTGTTTTCTATCTCTATTGTAGTAAAGCATTTCTAACATTTTGCCTCATACTCTAGATCTCCCTGGTCTTGTCTGTTTAAACTGTTAGGGAAAAAAAAAAACCTAAGAAAAAATCTTAATGATCATTTAATTCCTGCTACGTTAGGGCCTGAGAAATTAAGATAAATACATTCATAAAAATCTGCTATAATGACAGGGAAAACAAATTCATTATTAGCAATGAATATCTCCTAGTTCATCTATTAAGAATTGAGGAAGAGGGGAAAGAGGATAGAAGGGAAAAAAGGGAGTAAAGAAAGAGGGAAGAAGAAAAAAATCTGCACATTCAAATAACAATGTAGCTGGAGAAGCAAGATAACTCATTCAAGAAGAGATGTACTTTAGATCTAGAATGTTCCTTCAAGGCCCTTCATACAATGGCTTGGTCCCTGGTGAGACACTCCTGGGAAGTGACTAAACCTGTAAGAGGTGAGGTGTGGTGAGAAGCTTTAAGTCACTGGTAGCATAACCTTAAAGAAGACTCTGGGACTCTATGTCTTCCCTTCTTCTTCGTCGTCTTCTTTTTTTTGGGGGGGTACAGGTATTGAACTCAGAACTTCTCATGTTCCAGGCAGACACTGAGCTGCTGAGCTAAATTCCCAGGTCCTCTTCTATGTTTTGCAAAGAAGCCATGAGGTGAGAAGCTTTGCTCTTTTTGTGCATCTAGCCATGATGTGCTGCCAGAGCACAGAACCATCATGGACTGAAACCTCAAACTAAGAGCCTAAATATTTCTTCTGATAAGGTGACATCTTGGATATTTTGATGTAGTAATGGAAAACTGATGGCAAGATAATAATACAGAAGATAAAGTACAGATAAGAGGAGTACACAAAAGGAGCAAAACCTGATGCTTCTGGATTAGGATATCAGCATGGTCTCTGAGGACAGTCAGAGATACAAAGGTTGAGAAGAGGGATATAATCATCCTACAAATGACTTTAGTTCTTTTCCAAATTTTAGTTTTAAATATCTTAGTTTCAGAGAGTGGGTCAGCAAAACATGGTATATGAACCAAACCTGGTCTACTTTATTATATTGTTTTGAATAAAATTTTATACTCCTTTACATATTTTCTATAGCTACTCTAATGGCAGAGGTAACTATGACATAGACCACATAACTTAGAAAGCTAACAATATTTAGAGTCTCCAAAGTTGCTGGCACTTCCCTTCCATCCAGGGCCAGGAGGAAGTAGAAAGCCAACAATATTTAATATTTGGCCCTGAAGAAAAAGTTCTAGTCCAAAGGTTCATTTATTTTGTCTGATCCACTTATACTGTAAGTTAAAACCATGCATCCATTTTGTAGATATGTTCAAAAGCAATGAAGTCTTAAGAACTCCACCCAAAAAACCTCTTGAATTACTAATTTCAGTGATGTAGCAGAATACAAAATTAACACACAAAAACCAATAGCATTTATGTACATCAAAAATGAATTAAAAAAGAAATTAAAACAATAACATTTATGGTAGCACTGGGAAAAATAAAAAATCTAGGTACTAATCTAACCAAAGAAGTAAAAGACCTCTACAAAGAAAACTGTATTACTCTGAAAAAGGAGACTGAAGAGGACATCAAAAAATGGAAAGATGTCCCCTGCTCCTGGATAAGCAGAACCAATATTGTCAAAATGGCCATACTCCCAAACTTTTATAAAAATTCAATACAATCCCAATAAAAATACCAACAGCATACTTCACAGATCTAGAGAAAATAACCCTAAGACCATATGGAACCAGAAGAGGCCCAGATAGCAAAAGCAACCTTGGGCAACAAGAGCAAATCTGGGGACAGCACAATACTGGACTTCAATCTATACTACAAAGCAACAGTGATTTAAAAAAAAAAAGTCATGATGCTGGCACAAAAAACAGACATGTGGATCAATGTAACAAAACAGAGGGTAAAGACACATCTCCAGACACATTCGGCTATTTGATCCTTGACACATGAGGCAAAACATATGATGGAAAAAAGACAGCCTAGTCAACAAGTGGCGCTGGGAGAACTGGCTATCTGTTTGTAGAAGGTTGAAGCAGGGTCCATATTTCTCACGAGGTACTAAACTAAATTCAAAATGGATCAAATATCTAAACATTAAAACAAACTTTGAAGCTGTTGAAAGACAAAATGGGTAAAACACTTGAAGTCACAGGTGTAGGAAAGGCTCTTCTAAACACAACTGCAACTGCACAAGATGTAAGACTGAACAAGTAGGATTGTATCAAATTAAACAGCAATGGAATCATTCAGAAGAATGAAGAGACAACCTACAGAATGGGAAAAATATTTGCCAGTTACTTCTTAGAGGAACAATATCTAGAATATACAAAGAACTAAAAAAAAAAAAAAAAAAAAAAAAAAAAAAAAAAAAAAAAAAAAAAAAAAAAAAAAGACAAAAAAAGAAAAAAAAAGACCACCAAAACTAAGAGACACAGTCAAGAAATGGGCAAGTAAAATGAACAGACACTTCTCAGAAGTACAATAGTCAACAAATTTATGAAAAAAATTCAACATCTCTAGCCATTAGAGAAACACAAAATAAAACGTATTCCATCTTACACCAGAAAGAATTGTGGTGGTTAGTAAGAAATCGAAGAATAACAAATGCTGGTGAGGCTGTGGTGAAAAAGGAACCCTCCTTCATTGTTGATGGGAATGTAAACTAGTACAAGTATGGAAATCAGTATGGAGTGTAGGAGACATCCCTGTCCAGAACTAGTGGGCTATGAGTGGCACAGCTACTTGCCTTCCTGCAGAGCACTGTAATATTCACAGCCAAATCAGGCTGTGAAGTTTAATAGAAGTGAGTTTTGCCAAAGCCTACATGCTGAGGTCAGAGTAACTCACATCCAAATTCTGTTCCCACAATCAAAATCTTCAGGCTAGAAAGACAATGTCCTAATTACAATCATATATTTTGTCTATTCTGTTCTTAATTTGAGAATGCTTTGTCTTGTCCATTATGAGCCTTGTTTACATTAATTTCCATAGGAACCACACATTGCCTTTACCCCAATTGATTGCCAATAAAAGTCAGTGCCTGGGACTGTCCAGGGCCTTTGCTGATTGCACCAGTATTGGTCGTCCTGGCACCCTACTTTCTCTCTGTTCTGTCTCTTAGTGTATTGTTTTTCTCAGGCCTGCATTGCACACTGGGTAGGTGGGTACTGGAACCTGACTGCAGGGGTCTCCAGTACCTTCCCTAATTCAGCTATACTGTTTTATATCAGGAGTCAAACTGAAGCCCTGTGGGACTCAAACGGGCATGTCAGCTAGCAGAGTTGGGCTAGTATTGCTCCTTTGCTAGTGGCGGTCACCACCAAGGTCTAAATCCTGGTCAGTGAAGTGGCAGGGCCCTGCTAGGTTATATGCAGCTGAGGTCAGCATGATTCCAGTTATAATCCTTTCCCCTGAATGAATGCTTTTCACTAACCTTGTGGGTTACTTTCTAATTGTACCTGTCCCACTACTGGTTTCTTCTATCCTATCTATGCCTACTCCCTGACAACTTTGCCTGGCACCATCATGCCAGGTATTCGGCAGTAATTTACTAGATGACTACAAAGCATAACCTACTCCCTATTCCTTCCCACAATTGTATTCAATAAATACCGGATGTACTTCGGGGCCTTTGTCTTTGCTGCCATCAGCAGCACTAACCAGGACCCAAGACTCAGCTTTTCCACTCTAAATCTCATTTCTGTCTGTTCTTGAATTCACCTTGCACTGTGGTGGCTCACAGGCCAGGACCTATGGTAGAGGTCCTGATAACACCCCTTTTCCTGCTTCGTACAATGGAGATTTTTCAAAGAAATAAAATTAGAAATTCCATATGACCCAACTATTCTTTTAGGTGTATTCACCAAATAGCTAAAGACACACTATAGTGATATATGTATGCCAAGTTTTACAGAAGCACAATTTACAATAGCTAAATCCTGAAAGGACCCAGTATACCCATCAACAGATGAATGGATAAAGAAAATGTGCTACCTATACATAATGGAATGCTACTTGGCTATAAAGAAGATAAAGTCAAGACTTTCATAGGAAAATGGATACTCTGGAAAATATAATGTTGAGTGAAATAAACAATTCACACTTGCTTAAATACCATAGAGTACCTCTCATTTGGGTAAGGTAAAGAACAAAGAGAATAGTAAAGGATGGACAGAAGAAAACAGAGGATAGATATCTTGCAAATGGAAAGGGGTCCAGGAGACTGAGGGTGAAGGGAGAAGGGAGGGAAAAGGAAATAAGTACAATGTACAGAGACCTATTAACCACAATGAATGTACACATATGTCATAAACATAAGCTAAGAAGGATAATTACAAGAAGAATGAAAATGGGGAAAGGAGACTTAGTAGTTCACAAAGGGAGGGAGGTGGGAAAGGGAAGAGGGATAAAAAAACCAACTGTATTATGTTTATGTACCCACTCCCCAAGATGAAGGTAAGCATCATGTACTACAAACATGTGCTTATAAAAAGGGAAAAAAAGCAATGAGGTCTTGATATTAGCATATGAAAAATGAGGAAAACTGTACCATTTAATGTCTTCATTAAATGCAATCATTTTTAAAAAGTTTACCTATCTACTTAAATATTTGCAGTGTTGCACAATTGAGAAGTGATAAATGCAAAATAAATGAAAGCTACTGAAAATCTTAAATAAATTAGTCATGTTAACCTTCATCCTCTGTATGACATGATCACCATTTTCTTTTGTAATGGTAAGTTACAAAAGATATGATTTATAAATGGAATTTATCAATCCCATGACAAGTTCTTGTATATTACAGGGAAAACATTAATATAATGGGTAGGGAAGTGAACACCCATCACTGCCTATTTAAAAGTCACTGTGTGGACAAACTATTAATAGACTTTTAATTCTAAGAATGTCACCTCAGCACCAATCATCATTACCACATTCACTTAGCAAGGAAAAGGGAAGCAGTGCATCATTTTTGAGCCTAATTTTATATTTTGCTATCTTGTTTCATCTGCTATCTAATCCTTATGCTTTTTTCTGGTATATTAAAAGATTTAACATTAAACCATAGTCTAAGTATATGTTCCTTAAAGCCAATTAGGGAAATTTACTCTTCTCACTATATATCATTATCAGAGTAAGCGATTCTAAAGGTCAGGCATATTTTGTGCTGTAAAAAATTATGATTTCTTAATATTTGGTCTACATGTAATTCTTTTAAGCATGAGTTATTCAGTTGTACTATGTACTAGGCACTGTACTAGGCAGCAGGCAGAGTATAAATAAATTGGTTCTACCCCTTAAGAGGTTCCTAGTTTATGCTGTGCATGCATGTGCACATGAAGTAACATTTAAACTTCAAAAGAAAAAGTAGCTCAAAAAAGAAGTTCCAAATGAAATATTTAAGTAAATTTGTTGTCCCTAAAAGTAAAAGCAAAATTTTTGTCAACAGACACTTCTTTCAAAGTAGTTTTCAGAACTCTCTGCTCTAAAATATAAAAAAGTTCATGAAATATCCTATTCTTATTCTTCATAGTTTTAAAAAAGAGGTATATTTGAGTAGGTATCTATATTCCATATGTTTTGTATATTCTTTCCTCCTACTGAACTGAGGACTCCTAATATCCCCAAGTCACATGTATGTATGCAGAGGATCCTAGGACAGATCAATATTAGTAGGACAAATCAAATTCTCATCCTAGCAGAGACATAGAAGTCACCCTCTTTAACTCTGCAATTGTTAACCTCATGGGTGTAGAAGATGAGCTTCTTACTGGTTCTAGAGTCGACAGTGAGGGGAGTTTATTCGTTTTTCATTTCATAAGCTGGGGGATTCTAGATCCTGAACATCAGGACAAACAGATGAATCAGGAAAGATAGACAGATGAGTCCAATGCAAACAAATATCTATGAAAATGTGAAAGGAAATACATCTGATACATCCACTCAGAGGACAGGCCATGTACTCTTCTCAGTAGAATACAGACATCATAATGAACAGGAAATAAGAACATATACTGCTGAAAACTAGTGTCCCTTCCAGATGTTCTTTTTAAGCAATATTCAAATGCCCCATGAGACAAAGTCTCTAAAACAGATTTAATAAAGATGGAGTGGTGGGGTATTTTTTTTTCTCATAAAACTAGCAGGTGCAAACATCAGGTAAAACTGATTCAAAATTATGGGCTTTTTCTTCTAAGTAAGTAAAATATGGAAATGGAAAATTAAAGTGAAGGCAAACAGAGACAAAGTTTCTGGTCTTAGTATCTCTCCCAGTACCTGCTGTGGAGCACTGGCTGCCTGCAGTCAGTTTCATCTCCGCTCTAAGCAGTCGACACAATGGGTTTCTGCAGTGTGTACACAGACCACATTTTGGACACAAAATTTCGATCACTATTTGCTTTTATTCCATTCAAACCTTTCTTACTAGCGCTCTAATTTATTTATAGTCCTTTATCTGTCTTTGTTTTCTGTATATCTTCTAATATGCCTTAGTGTCCAGTTTGCTCTTTGCAACTTGATTGTAATTTAATGCTATTATAATTTTAACTGCCATTTATTTTTCTGAGGCTATTTTCTCTCATTTTTAATTTAACCTTACATCTTACTTCAAGGTAGGTGCTATTAACCTTAATGAATAGGGTTTAAAAAAACCCTTGATATTAAGAAATAACCCCCAACAAGATTTTTGTCTTCAAATTTGTTTTTTATCATAGAAAAGCTAGGGAAATGTCTGTCTTAGGTAAACCTACATGCATGTCTTGACATGTGGAAAAATATAGTGAGACATTTCTATTGTCAAATCCAACAGTAATAACCTGTATACTCTGTTCACATAGTTCACTGTTATTTCAAATGTTACTGTGGGTTCTACTGGTTATATAATAAGACTGTCAAAGAAAAATCAGTTACTTTATTGATTTTCTTCTCTACAAATACTAAAACAGTTTTCTTTCTCTGAGTGAAAATTTTATACATTTCTTTACACATTTTTTCCTTAGTGGTGGTTTATTTGGGTAGTATTAGAGACATTTCTGAATAGAATGAAAATATATTTTTCACTTTTGTTTTTCAGTTGTCATTATGATCACATCAACTTAGTGCCATAAGGCTAAGCACTCCAAAGCTTTTATACTAACAACAAAAACAGAATTTGAGACTGTATGCTGACAGGTTTGCACTAGATAGAATTCTTCAATTGTATGTTGCAAAGTAATGAAAAATAAAACAATTAACATTTATGATAGGGCCAGCAGTGGTGGTGCACGCCTGTAATTCCAGCACTCAGAAGGCTGAGGCAAGACAAGGCAAATCTCTGTGAGTTTGAGACCTGGGCTACACAGTGAGTTCCAGAGCAGTTTGAACTACATAGTGACACCCTGTCTCAAAAAACAAAAAACAAAAAACAAAACAAAACAAAAAAAATTTATGATAGGTATGGTAAAGCAATCTAAAATTTTCTATACAGTACTTAATAATCTAATATCACTCAATGAACACTTTGGTCTTTTTACTCACTATTCAGTCATTTATCCCTATGTCAGATGTTTAAGGGGTGACTGAATTATATGGTGAATGTCTAAATTTCAAAAACATTTATTACAGTAAGATACATCGCCATTAATCCCCCTCAAGACACACCCCTCACCTTGAACACACTTATTCCACTGTTCTTGCCACTTTCTGAAGCACCTCTGGAAGTCTTCTTTCATATCTTTATGAGGTGCGAGCAAACATGTGAATGCTGCTGCTAAGCACCATCCGACTGAAAGACGAACTGGTAGAAAAATCAGTGTGTCTTTCACCCACCTTATTCACTGGATCTGGCACCAAGTGATTTCTTGCTCTTCCCCAAAGTCAAAATAACCTTGAAAGGTAAACATTTTGAATCTATTCAGGCCATTTAGGCAGCCACAACAGCACAAATAAAGACACAAATGAGGACTTGAAGAGCTACTTCAGAAAATGCCAAGAACCATGGAATAGTGGGTTTGAAGGCAGGAGTACTGTGAGGGTAATTATTGGCAAGCGCCTTTTACTGTAAACATATTTTAAGATTTATATTCAATGTAGTTTTCAATCATATTGCATATTAAATTCCTACATATATAAAAAGGACTCAGTAAAAAATTTTATAAAGTATGCACTAATTCTTTCCCACAAAATGGAAATCAAACTGTGCAAAAAGTTTCAGTATTAAAAAGTCAATTCAAGAACATAAAATAGGCAATTTTTTCTTATAATGATAAAATATCTGACTCTGAGAAGTAGAATTGTAACAGCAGGCCACAAACTGTTCTCTCTTAGCCAGTTTATAACATTTATTACATTAGAGGTCATTTCACTTTATACTACACAATCTTCAGAAGAGAATGGCTTTTTACTTAATGAAAATAGTAACTGAATGACACCTTTCACATTGTTTTGAGATAACAGTTGTAGGATTAGATGTGATCTGTTAGTATTACTATTAACTAACAACACTGGAGCTATTCTCTTAGGTAAATAATTGTGTTCATGTGTGAGTCATAAACTAAGACACCCCGGGAGAAAGTATGTCCCGTTACACATTATGCATATGATGTTATCTCTCATGCCACTTTTCTCACATAGACTGTCCAGCAGATCAGCAAAACCCGATGACTTTACCTTCCAAGGATGGCATCCAAAACACGGCCACTTCTACTTTCACAGCTACCAACTGCTTCACTTCCCACCATCACTCATTTAGATAACCTCAACAGAGCTCTAATTGGTCTTCTTACTCTGCACTTGTCCATTACAATATTATTTCAAAAAAGAATTTCAACTCATCCTTCAAAAACCTGGGATAGACCAAGTCAGTTGTCAATGGCCCACTCATGCAGACTAAAAACTACAGTCCTTCCAATGGCTTACGTTCTGCCCACTGAACAACTTCATTTTATGTCTCTCATTGCTCTAGACACAGCCAGCATGCTCCTGGCTCAGGGTGTTTTTGCAGTTGCTACACTTACTGCTAGAAAGGCTCTTCTCACTGATATTCATCTGGCTCACCTTTATTATTTTGGGGTCTTCTGTCAAAACTGTACATAAAATAATGCCTACCCCCATCATCCCATTCTGCTTTATCCTTGATCTCTATTGTTTATTATTCTACAAAACTCATTGTCTACTTCCTTCCCCTTCTATACGTTCCACAATGACAGAACTGTTTCATTTACTACTATAGCCATCGTTCCCTTGCAGAGTGCCTGGCTCAAGCACACTCAATGCTGATAACACTCAGCTGAAAGGGTAATGAGAGTAAAGTAGCTAAGTGTGGGGAAGAGGGCTTTAGGTAGAGATAAACTGCTTAGAGATACCTAGGTTTTAATTTTGCTTTTTCCCCAGAGTGAAGATGTGGTCTTGTTGACATAATTTATATAAGAATCAGTAAAGCCCTATGTTTAAAACATATTTAACAAAATTAGCATATGTATAAGTACTTCCTGAGTGGTGCTATAACTTCTACTGTATAGGGCAACATTGTATAGCATCTCAGATTTAATGAGGCTTCTGTTCAATAAATATCACCATTAGAAACTCTGAGGATTATGGAACAATGAGCTAAGGTAGCCTGCACTACTTTTGGCTTCATGTGGTCATCTCTTCCTGCAAAGTTTTTGTATTATCTACTAAACAGATAATCTAACATTAAAATGGTGTTGAAATGGGTGGACTCTTCTAAGTTGTTGTATTCTTGAAATGCTGTAGGGATATTTCCTAGGCAAGAGCCTTGAAATACTCCCTTCTTTCTTCAGTAGCTTTAATCTAAATCAGGGTGTCAGTGTGAATATTATTATTTCATATCCAGAAAAACAGAAGCACAGTAAATAACTTCAGCAAATCTTTACTGTGCACTGACTAGATGTTAGTATTTTCTGTATTGAATATCAAGTAATAAGGTCAAAGTCCCTATAGAGCTTACATTCTACTTGGAGGAAATAGGCTATAAAAATAAAGCAGTATTTAATTTTTACATGTATGAATACATACATATGAATTTATATACATACAAATATAGGTATATGTAAACATATTCATTGAAAATGCATTTAATATACTTAATCTACTGAACATCGTATCTTAGCAACACAGTACACTGTGGTGTATAGAACAGTGATAATAAACCTTTCAGAGACAAGTGTCCAAACTGCAATCCAGAACCCATTAATTTATCGAAAAATTCTAACACTGCAGTTAAACCTGAATGCTGAGGCTTTAAGTTTAGAAAACTACAATTTATAGATTAACATCTAGTCTTAAAATCAACATGTGTTCCATGGATTCCCCACCACTGGTATGGGTTGTTCACCCTCATGACTGAATAGCTGTGTGGAAGCTGTGACTCCAGAAACCAATCTAACTACATATGGCTAGCTAAAGTAAAGATCAAAATTCAGAATACAATTTCTATTAAATGATTATCACTTCCATACCACTGAAGTCTAAAAATTCTAAATTGAACCACTGTTGGGGATTATCTGTTATAAATAAAATATTGAATAATAGCAAGGAGTATAAAAAAATAGGGTAGGGTAAAGGCTCTAGGGCATATTCAACTGAAGGTGAGAAGGGACCATAGTGGCACAGCTAATCTGTTGTACAGCCATACATAGAGCATTTCAGAACCAAATCCGTGGTCTTAATTACTTTAAAGCTGCCAAATGACTCTGCAAACACCAGCCCTAGAGATTATCAGAGTTGACAATGAAAAGGGAAACAGTCTAGATTGGCACAGAAACACCTTGCCAAAGAAACCTGGAAATGAAGCAGAGTGGTTCTTTATGTTAAGAATGAATAATATTTATAAATAGTAATTTGGCAAAAAAACCCACCAGAAATTCTTGAAATTACTGAGATGAGTCATTGCTTAGCAAATGGCATAGTCTGGAATTCTCTACCTATGCTGAGTTCTCTCATTCTATCTGGAGGCCAGCATAGCAAACAATCTATAAGGCCGCATAGTCTGCATCATCCCTGTTTGGATGCTACTTCTGGCTCAAAGGCCACAATTTCCATTTGACGGAGACTTGAGAATCTGAATTCAACCAGTGGTGAATCAGGTTTATAGGGTAATCATGAACCCATTCCAGTGTTTTGAACTTGATCTCTTGCTCACTGTACAGACTCCTGAGTTACAAGCTAGGATTCACAGATACTGGCTGGACCTAGTGTAGTCCTTATATCAGGCAACTGTGTGGGAATGAAGCATCCTGGGAAAACATGAAGGTTAAGACCTGACAAGGATTCCTCAGTCCTACACAACAAGGTCTTAAAGGATTTTAAATTCTGCTTCATAAGTGAGATGCATGTGGCTGATCATATTCACAAAGGGGAAGAAATTGGGAAATGTATCTAAGCATAGTTTAAATTTCTGCTTTGTTTCAAGGGCTTTGCCATCAGCCTGGTGTAGGACTGTCTGAAAGGAATATGCAAATTCTGGCCTCTATAGGTAAGGACCTGGTTTCTTTTCAACAGAGAAAGACGACAACAACGAGAGAATGGTCCAGGGACAAATCAGCTAGGGATTTCCTCGTTTAGTGACTCACTGTGTTTCTCACCTCTTTTTCTCACTTTTAAAGCCCAGTGAGATGGAAGTTTGGAGCAATAACAGACTCCTCCATCTTCTTTGTAGCTGGTTTTGAATAAACTCTTTCTTTTAACCAGATACTGTCTCCAGGGTTTCTTCGGGAGGGGCAAGCAGTAGGAATCTGAGCATCTGATGGTTCCTCTGTAACAGTGACCCTGCCCTCATCTCCCTGCCTAGCACACAATCAATTAAAACAAGGGTAGATGCTGGGCCAATCAAGTATTTTTGCCACAAGTTTGAAATCTAATTGATCAATTAGCTATACTGATTCAAATATCACTCGGGAGCCCTTTGCAAATGACAGTAGTCCTTGGAGCTAGAAGGAAATGAACCAGCAAGACAAGGAGAAGGAATAAAAGTAGACAGAGGGAAAGAGAGATACTGCCTGGGTCCCTCCCCCTGCTTCCCAATTCCTAGTTTTGGGGACTGTCAAAGCTGGTTAAACTTTCTGTCCTTCAGTTTTGTAAAATAACCCAATTTTCTTATAATAAATTTATTGCTTAAGCAGTTTCTGTTCCCTGTCAAAAGAGAAAAATAGTAAGTGTAGCTATTTGTAATTGTTTAATATAAAAGAATATATTTGGAGTCTAAATCTAAAATGTAATTACTTTAACTGAGTGAATAAATAACTTTTTGGAAAGTACTGTGATATCTTGTATGGTCATTAAACATACAAATACCAAATTGTGCTAGGAAAAAGAGGCTTAAACCAGGCACAAACAATATCCTTTAAATTACTGGGGTGTCTTCTCTGAATTGTAGTTTTAGCTTAGAATGGAAAAATAAAAATACCGGTTAATATATTCAAAATTGTAATCAAATGTTAGAAGAAAATGAATCATAAATGCTTAGTCAACAGAGATGATCACATCTCTGTGGTAATCCTGTGGTTTTAATTCACAGATGAAGCAGAACGGGGTAAATGATAGTGTCTTAAAATGAAAAAAATTTCAAGCTCTAATTAAGTGGAGATCCAATAACAAAATACTACTGCATTTCAGCATCTGTTCATTAGAAAGCAATAACACCTTCATATGTCTTTCTAAAATTACATTTCCCAAGCTGTGGCATCTTTTGCTGTTTTACTCATGGTCATAAAGAGTCCAGAGTTGAATATAATCTGAACCATCACACCAAGTGCCCTCTAGTTTTCTGTAATGAGTATAAGTGGTCTGAAGGAGTCCTAGAAGGCAGGAGTCTAACATAGTGATTCAGGGTGTATAAGCTCCAGACTAAAACCAGTGTGCTAAAATTCACATCCTGAATCTGCCCTTGCCTTTAATGTGATCTTAGGCAAGATATTCAAAACCCGTAAATTTCTTCATGTAAAATGAACTGAACAATAGTAATAACTGTCGTTCTGAAAATTCATTCATTTACTTTAAGTGCCAGGTGCATTTCTAAGCTTCTGGAAGCTATGATGAAAACACATGTAAAAATAACTACTCTCATGAAAGCCCACATTCTTTGATTTTTGTATCTAAAAGTCTAATTACAGCGTCCGGTGCTCAACATAGTCTAGATAAGTGTCAGCTGTGAGAATTACTGGCAGAGCATAGCTCATCTAAAATCCAAAATCTGAAAATTTCTGGGTGCTGACATGATGACATAGTGGAAAATTCCACCCATGACCTCATATGTGTTGCAATCAAAGCACAGGTATGCTAAAGATATTTTATAAAATGAACCTTCAGGCTATGAATACAAGGGGTGTAGGAAACACGAATGTAAACTTGTGTTAAGACTTAGGTCCTATCCCCAACATTTCTCATTATGTATATGCAAATGTATCAAATTATGAAAACTCCCGGAAATCTAAAGCACTTCTGGTAAAGCATTTAAGATAAGGAACACTCCAGTGGTACTAGAATGGGAAAGAGTAAAACACTGGCATTCCAATGAGAGAGAGTATGTCAGAATGGGGTCAGAAAGTCTAAGACCTACCAGTGGTCCTGCCACTAACTGGGTGACCTTCATTTAAGCTCTCCTGGCTTTAGTTACTTAATGTAGTCTTAAGTACCTTCTATTAAGTATATGGTAGATCAAGAAATAGGAATGACAAGTTCAGAAAGATCAAATTTCAGTTTTATACACATATATTTTTTCCACGTGTTTATTTTGTTTTACATAGTGATAAGTATGATAGAAAATGGTTTATAGAATGATTATTAAAAAAATGAAGTTGATTAAAACTAAACTAAAATACAAGACTTTCAGGAGTCCTCAAGCTATAAGTGGAAATTGTTACAATTAGAAACTTATGAGTATCAACTTCAGAGTATTTCCTGGAAGTCACAACAACAACAAATGAATTAGTTATTTCTTAATGTAATTATATGTATCTATTTTATAGCTGTTTATACTTGCTTTTCCATAAAAAGACACTGTTGTGTTTTCATAGCAATAAAAATATTAAAGTTAGAAAAGTGTATACCCCGAAAGTTAAAGAAAGAGACTATATTCGGGCAAGACAATTACAATATTTTAAGTACTGAGTTCTAATGACCTCTAATTAGTAACTGAACAAAATATGTAAGTTCATATAAAGTTCAAAGCATAAAGTTTTGCTTGTATTTACTGACAAATTATAATTCAGAGACATGCATTTATTTTAGTAACATTTTAGAATGTCAAAAATGGGGCTTAGTGATTTTGCTCCTTGCTGAAAAGAGACTTTTGATTGTGTTTTTATTTTAATTAATTTCTGACATATTTCATTAGAAATTTTTCCAAACAGGAAAATAACTTTACTATACTAAGCACTATAACATTTTTTATATTCTTTGTTTAATGTGTCTTGAATGTTTCTTTCAACTACAAATGAAGTGAACTATAAGTGAAATAAGTGGAATTTTATTTACTGTGATTACTACTGTCAGAGAACCAGTTGTACAGGCTGGTGATACAAACAGGTTCTACAACACAGTTCACTACTATAAAAAACTGAACACAAAGAATGACTTATTTTCTTAATACAATACCATGTATTGGTGAAGCACTACAGTAAAAAGAAAACAATAGATTCATCTAAAGGAGCATTCACACAGGTTTGAATAAAAAAACGACCAGTGGCTGAAGATATAATTCATCTACTTATGTTTAACAAGAGAAGAAATAAAATAGAAGACAGTTTAGGAGAATTCAATAGAAGCGATAATAGAAAAATATTATACTGTTACTATAAAGTGGTCAGTGAGGAAAAATCACATCAAACATTTATGAGAAAGAAGATAATAAAAGATATTCTGTGCCAAGCATAACAGATTTGGGGCTTGTGTGTTAATGCTTGTCAGATGTGAATGATCAATTACTGACTCCCTGTAGCTGGAATCCTCAATACAGAGAGAGACTACTGAGCACTAAACTTTGACACTCCTGCTGAAACCTATTCATCAAACCTGTTCTTAGCCACACTGTTCAAGATGTTCAACTGGGAAACCTTCCCAACAGGCAAAAGGTACAAGTCTATGTGCAACCTGCTAGGATTTGTGGTCAAGCAACGGTTGACTTTCAAAAACCTATGAATGCATAAAAATCTTAGAAAGCAAAGTGGGAAAACATTACAGCAGATGATGCTACAATTTGGTGCAAAAGATAAATTTTAAACAGTTAACTGTCATTTGCAACGTAAAATGGCTTTGGCTCTAATGATAAAAAAAACCAAGACATCTGTGTGAGAAAAAAGAAATCATTATAAGCAGCAAGAAATTCAAACAAAGGTTTCTCAATTGCAATGCATTAAAAATTAAGGAATATTATTGGTAACTGGCAAATGAGTAAGATAATCTCACTAATGTACATTTATTATGGCTTAAAATCATAGATTGCCTAACAGTCTAAAAACATAGACAAAATGAGTAACTAAAGAATTTGATGCAGTATTTGATAGGAAAAACACCTCAACATCTCAACGAACTCTTTATATTAATGTAATTTAAAACAATGTTTATCCCTTGTAAAATTAATTATAATACAATTTTATATGAATTAAAATGCTTTTTAAAGTATTCAAAAATAAAACATAATGTGACATAGTTTACAGAAAGTAAAAATAAATATAATGACAGTGGCTTAGGTTTAGTTGTCTTAACTTTCAAGAAAATTACTTGAAATTAATTTTTAGATGTATGTAAATGTTGAACCATATTTGAAAAGTAGGTCACAGTTTCAAGTTCCAGAACTGAATAGTTAGCAAAATGTTTTGGGAAAATTAAGGTCAAGAATATCTATTGAGATCAAATAAACATACCATAAAGATGAAGATAACTTTGTTTTGCTATTGTAATATGTATTATACAGTGTTACTAGAATGTCAAGTCAAAGGTCATATAATGAGAAAAGTGTACTTCAGTAATTAAACCAGCTTGGGTGGTCTATAATAGCTCAATCTGACATGAACTCTATTCTAATATTACACAGTACAATGCACTGTTTCCAATGAATACAAACTGTACCAGTTCCCTACTTCACTTTACATATGGACACTTAGCCATATTTAGGACTGAAATGAATTCTGCATTGACCTTTAGGAGTAAAGATCACCTGCAACTACAAGCAACTAAAAAAAAAAAAACACAATCTATAAAACATTGAGACATTATGCATAATCACGGAGTGTTTTCTAAAATCT
>NW_022900915.1:22148710-22209267 GCF_012274545.1 Fukomys damarensis
GTGTTTTCTAAAATCTATTTTTTTTTTTTTTTTTTGGTATCAGGGATCAAACACGGGTCCTTGTGCTTGCAACGCAGGCGGTGGAACCACTGAGCTAAATCCCTGGACCTTCTAAAATTTATTTTTCAACAGCCTAGTATGCTAAATCTTTTAACCTTGGCAAATTCACTGTCATTCATTATTTTATTATTACGGTGTTACATAATTTTAGAGAATGAGAATAAGCAACATAGAAAACCATTCGTTTTATTATAAGGCTGTAGTTTAACATTAGTAAATTACAGTATATATCTAGTCATTATTGTTCATGATTACAAATAATATAAATCCTAAGAAGCAAGGTACTGTGTAATTAAGTACTTACCTTAAGAGGAAAACAAGTGTTTATGTGAACACTAGCAACTACCATATATGTTTTTACACAAAATATATGTAATGCCACCATTAAATTATGGTATACAAAAGATATTTACTGATACATTATAGCAAATATACCATTTTCTAGCATTCTGTTTTATTTATTTATTATTTATTTTTTTGGTTCCAGGAATTGAACTTGAGACCCTATTCTTGTGAGGCAGGTGGTGGTACCACTGAGCTAAATCCCCAGCCCTCTAGCATTCTATTTTAAAAGGTGAAAAATGCTTTATAAATATTCTCCTTACCTGTGTATACAGTTTTTACTCTCGAGATAAAACATACCAGCAGCAGCATCTAAGGAAAATGTCACTAACTGTTGGAGTTTTAATTCATCTTTCTTCTTTCTCAGAAAGGACAGGAAATCACCTCCTGGAGGGATCAACAGAAGAATGAGAAAAATTTATAGCCTAATAGCCTATTAGGGATATCTGAAGAAATAAAAGTTGTTACATGTTTGCCCATGCCTTCTGCCCCATTTGTTTCAGGTGGGGACAAAATTTAGCGTGAAAAGAATACACTTGTTAGCAGACACGATGAACTTTTTTGGATACTGTGTAAATACTTTAAATGCTTTATACTGTATGTTACCCAAGGTATGACAATATTTGGTCAAAGCCATACTTGTTCCCATGTCATGATTTTCACCAATTTGTTTCACTAAAATTTACTGAAGAATTTGATTTTCCCTAATAATAATAAAAGACTAATTATTACAAGTTAAACAGAAAAGTAAATGATACTAGATTAGTTGCTACTAGATTCGGCGATTAATTAAAACTTGTAAGTATTCACACCACCTTTTTAACAATAGGCAAAATAGACAAAAAGAGAAACGTTACAATTTTAACAAGGTTTAGTCACTGACCATAACTGCAATTCTGTGCATCTAACAGATTCTAGTTGTCTTAGAAAAACTTAAGACACTATAGGGTCCAAGACAAAAACAATACAATCTAAATAGTAATTTAAAGTTCACTGCTAAACACATTCTATAATGTTAAAAAAGGATAAAATTGAATTAAAAATATATTTTCTTTATCCCAATATATGCAAAATATTTTGTATTGACATGCATCAATCTAAAAACATACTTGAGTGTGAATAAACTGAAATAATACGTAAGATCCTAATAAGACTACTGACATTGTGAAATGGGAAGAAAGGGGCTAAAGGTGTAGGGAAGGTGGGATGGGTAGGGGAAGGGTAATAAGGGAAAAGAAAAAAATGGAAAAGATGGAAATAAAGTGTTTGCAGATGGGGAGGGGAGGAGTGGGTGAAGGGAGGGCAGGGACAAGGGGAAAAAATGAGAACCAAGACCTGTCATGTAGAGGTACAAGATCCCAACAATGAATGTAACTGTACTGTATCCCTAAAATGTACCAATAAACTTAATTAAAGCTGAAAAAAAAACATACTAGAGATATTTTACTTCCTTATCATACTAAGCCTCTGGAATATACTATTTTATTCTTATGGTTATACCTTAATTTCAATGCAAATTTTCTTCTGAAATATTGTATGTAAATTAGTGTATAATATATATGTATACATATACTTAAAATATATGTTCAAATTTCATGATACAGTTGAATAGATTCATATACCTGTTGTTCTAAACATACTTAAAATTTTCCACTAACTGAATCAAGTATTTGAAGTTTTAAAATTTAAACCAATCAAAATTAAATGAAATTTAAAATTCAGAAGTACTAAGCACATTTGAACAGTTCAAGGCCCATCTATGGCCATTGAATAATCCAGCCTCATTCATAATTCAACATTAAAAGGTGTGGCTCATTGTTTTTCCTTTTAGTTAGTTAAGTATGGTTTCTTGCAGTACACAGAAAGCAGTTAAAGTAAATTAGAATGAAATAAATGTTCTTTAAAAACAATCATTCACATTTTTCTCTGCTAGACCCCCAAATGTTAAACAGGAGTTCTGTAAGAGAGATTAGCATTTTAACTGCCATTTTCTGAACTTATTTACCCTCTTCACTCAGGAAAATAGAGAAAAATGTATATATGAAAATACACACACACACACACACACACACACACACACACACACACACACACACACACACACACACACACACACAATCTCGGAATTTGTAA
Organism: Fukomys damarensis; assembly: GCF_012274545.1. Lineage (NCBI taxonomy): Eukaryota > Metazoa > Chordata > Mammalia > Rodentia > Bathyergidae > Fukomys > Fukomys damarensis. The sequence continues at coordinate 22,151,246 of NW_022900915.1, forward strand.
TATGTTCCTTCCCAAGTGATTGGTCCAGAGACAGGCACATGACTTAGTTCAGGCCCATGAAGCAAAAAGATGCTGGAAAGAAGAAAAAACCTTTGCATTTTTGAGATAAAAGGAATGAAACAGAACTGGCATAAATAGTATATAATTCTATAAAGACTGGCAGTCTTAGGATGAAAGCATCTGCTTTTATGGAAAGCAGAAGAGAGTGAAGAACAGACACTAGCCTAGCTGACACATCGGAGCCACTGGATTACCACACTTTCTAGAGAATTTTCATTAAGTGAACAAGTAAAAATCACTAAAATTATGAAATATATCTTCTATAATAGTAATACAAAGATATTTAATGGATACAATAATATTTATATCTGTGAGGTTATTTTGAGAATTAAAAAAATGTCTACAAGTAGGAAATTCAACAAACGTCATTATTTGTAGCCAATTGTACATAGGAGAATAGAAGCCAATTATTTTCACTGTTGTTGTTTTGGTATCAGGGATCGAACTCAGGACCTTGTGCTTGTGAAGCAGGCATGGTGTCACTGAACTAAATCCCTGGCCCAAAGCCTATTATTTTCAACAGGTAGTTCTTAATTCTTATTATTTCATGCTACTAAGATTTGATCTTACCTATTAATGAGGCTCTGAGAAACTCATCATACTTAATGCAGCTGAGAGATTATTATGTAAACAAGAATATTATCATTTTTAATTGGAAAAAAAAGGGATAATCAGAGCAATATCCCTAATGACTTGTCATGGAATCAGAGATATCTTAATTTAGCTTTAAAAATGACTTTAAAGTTTATTAAGATAGTAGTCCCTAGTGATATATAAAATATATAATTCTTTATTCTTATTTGTAGGATATTAATTTTTTCCCTCAGAATTCTGTGTTGCTTAGTTGTATTTAATTATACATTTTAAAATAAACTAGCACTTATAGTAAACATTAAGTTACACAGAGCTGTTCTGGAGGCTCCATTTAAGTCACTCTTCAGAGTTCTCCTTTTAAAAACGTTTTTGTTCTGTAACCACAATTGATAAGATATGACTATTTCCCAGCCCATCAAAATTAAGGATGAAAAAAACACATGCCAAGTATAAACTGGATACTAACTCAAACTGTACTCTAAGAAACACAGAATTTATGAATTTTACATAAGAGAATATAAGCCCGAACAAGTCAATGAAGAGCAAAATACTAGTGGAAACACTGAAGCAGAAGATACTGGCTGGTACATGGAGGGTATTTAGGAGAGATGGAAGGCACGGAAGGGAGATTAGCAGGGGAGGGGATGTTGTAGTTGTTGAGTGGGGTGTTGACAGCGTATACTAAGGACGATCCAGAGAAACAGTCTAAAACATTAAATCTTCAAAGACTCAGTGATAAAACAGAAATGGGTTAGTTTGTAGGGAAAGATAAGGAAGGTAAAACAATGAAAAAACTGAAAATGACTGTAAGAATATACTGTATAGGTATTCCTGACTCTATTTTCTTCTTTTGAAAGAAGCACTTACTGCTCAGCTTGATACCTAAACAGCAGAATTCAGGTAGCTAAAATATAGAGCTGAGCGCGTGGGTTTCCCAAGTTTGGCAGAAATCTTTTCAGATACGATTCCTTAATGGCCACCTTCTACTAACACTGCAGAATGGCAAGAACCCTTCGGCTGTCTCCTTTGCAAATAATACAATATCCACGAATATATAACCTAAGACCAGGTATGACCCAAGTTCAGTGAAATAAAACAGTGCACTTCTCAGTATTTTTGGCTCAAAGGACAATAGCTATAATCTTGCTAGGTATGATATAAAGTTCCATAAGAGATACTACAGCCAACTTCCAAAAGTCTAGAATGCTAGAACTAGAAATAACTTTGGAGTCATGTATTCCAGCCTTTTCATATTGTAGATGAGGGAACTTACATGACATTTCTTCATTGGTACATGTTTGCAGTACATAATGAACTTTCATCTTGGGGGATTTATATATGAACATGCATATAACATACCTCAATTCTTTTTATAAAATCCCTCTCCTCTCCCTCCAATTCTTTTCCCTCTCTGCATTTGGAAAAGCTCCAGTTTTTTCTTCTTTTTCTTTCCTTTAAATCCCTTTTCCCACCCATCCATTTCCTGCTCCTCTTCCCAGTTGAACAAGTTCTTACTTCCTAATATTTATCCTCTGTTTTACTCATTATTTATACTTTGGGTTTCTCACACAAGAGAAACAATGTGATATTAAAACTTGTGTTTGACTTATTTCACTTGATTATGGCCTTGAGGTGCACCCATTTACCTAAAAATGCTGCAAGTTTATCTTCTATTATGGCACAGTTGTATTCCGTTGTATATAAATCTCACATTTTCTTTATTCATTCATCTACTGATGGGCATGTGGGCTATTTCTAAGATTCAGCTATTGCAAATTGTGCTGCCATAAATACGGGTATGCATGTATCATGTGGTATGATGGCTTTAAGAAGCTGATTTAGAAAAACTGAAATCCTAGGATGAGTGTTCGCATACTAAGGTCTGGAGCCAAATCCAGTCCCTTGTCTGGTGTGTCTAATAAAAGTTTTTACTTGAAAACTATCAGATTCATTACTTTACATATTATCTATTGCTACTTTGGTTCTACAGTGGCAGAGTTACAATACAGACTGTATAGCCTACAAAGCCTAAGCATTTTGCTACCTAGCTCTTTGCATGACATTTGCTGGCCATTACCCTAAAGGTGTTTCTCAGTATTCCATTTACCTGCAGTTCTTTTCATTGAAATTATTTATTTCATTATTTTATCTACTTTCAACTAATATTTTACTCTTAAATGTCTTTTCCATTAGAACTCAATAGTACTTTTTAAAAAATTTGAAAAGGAAGGTTGGCAAGGTGGAATAACCAATTCATTTAATTAATTAATCACAAACATTTTTATGCATAATCACATTATACTGAGATCATAATTTCCATGCTACCTTTTCCATCCCCAACCCAGTATTTGCCACAAAGGCCAAGAAATGCCTCTCTTCCTACTTTAATGCCAAACTATGATGCACTTTTATATTTTGTTGCTTTTTATCCTTCCTCAACCATGCCTTTGATAGAAAGAATAAAGACAAAATGGACAAGAATATCAGGTATAAAAGACATTGGCCTCTTAACCCTTCAGGAGATTTTTCATATATTTAGATGCTATGATGCCATTTTTTGAAATTAAAAAAATCAATGGAATATTCATTTTGATATCTATCTGCTACTGGAAAACCTACAGAGGGAAAAAAGGCATCAATCAATTCACGGTAACACTGATGTTTTTAAAGAGCTATGGGACAAAAAGGCAGCCAGAAATACATTTAAGTTTAAAATTATAAAATGATTATAAAAATCTAACAAAATTTTCAGAGTTTATAATTGAATTTATTATAGGTTTCATATTTTAGAGACATTTAGGTAGCTAAACGATTATCAGTGATATTATATACTATTACATGACATTTTTACTAAAAATAATTAGAAATATACAGTTACATTTTCATATTTATGTAACTTTATTGGTCATAGAATTTATATGGTTAGACATATAAGTTGATTGTTTCCAGAAATATTGCATTAAAGTATACTTGTAAAGCTCACACTGCAGCAGAGATTGGAATGTCTATATTATGAAAAGTCAAATAGGCATTTCTTTTCTTTACATTGTAGTAAAAAACACATAAATTTATTCTCAATTTTTAATTATATAATCCAATATTGTTAATTATATGCACATTGTTGTACATCTCTGTAACTTAATATTGCATGACTGAAATTTTACACTCATTGAACAATTCCTTGCTTCTCTCAACTTGTTTACTAATCATTCTACTTTCTGTTTCTATGAGTTTGATTATTTTAGCTATTTCACATAAGTGAAATCGTGAGCTACTTGCATTTTCATAACTGGCTTATTTCACTTAATATAATGTCCTCAAGGTTCATACACATTGTTGTAGCATATGATGGGGTTTTCTTCACTTTTAAGGCTGAGTAATATTTCATTATGTGTATATATCACATTTTCTTTTCCACTATTGGGTTGAATATTAACTCCTTATCAGATACATGGTTTTCAAATTTCCCCTGTTTAATTGGTTGCTTTTTCACTTTATTATTTTCATTGCTGGGTTGAAGTGAGAAATAGTGTTAATTTATTATTTTTGCTTTAACTGCCTATGTCCATTCAAATGTCATAAAGCTTTTCTTCTATGTTTTCTTCTAGAAGTTTTCTAGCTTCAAGTCTTTCAGTTAGGCTTGTGCTGCTATTAGAATATAGCAGAGACTAAGAAATTTATATAGAACATAAATGCATTTCTTACTTTCATCATGTACTTATCTCCCAAAGGCCCTGCCTCTCAATACTATCTTACATTGGGTCTTAGGTTACAATGTAAATATTTTAGGGATCACATAAACTCAAACCTTAGCATTCCATCTCTGTTCTCCTCCCCAAAATCGCCTTTCTCACAAAATACATACATTCCATTCCAACGTTCTCCAAAGTTTTTACTTATTCCAACATTAACCTTAAAGTTTGTATTGGTCAGCTTTTTACTGCTGGGACAAAATGCCTAATATATACTAGCTAAAGAAGGAAATGGTTTATTTTGGATTACAGTTTCTGAGGTTTCAGTTCATGGTTTGGCTGGCTTAAAGGCAAAAACATCATGGCAGAAGGAAATGGAAGAGGAATGCTGCTCTTCTCATGATATCTGGGAAGCAGAGAAAAGGGGAAGAGCCCAAGAGGAAAGGCATCAACTAATAAGAGGTCCCAAAGGCACACCTCCAACACCTACCAAGGCATACTCAGAAGTGTGCTATACTAAGTAGCTCCTAGTCAATCAAGTTGGCGATTAATATTAACCATCACAAAGTCCAAGTCCAAAATATCCCTTGAATATAATAAATCAAATATGAGTGAAAAGCAAGGTATTCTGAGGGAAATTCACTAACTGTAACACTGAAATCAAACAAGAGATTTGGTTCCAAAATACAGTAATGGGACAAGGATATGATACACAGTCCCATTCCAAAGGAACAAACCACCAATAAGAAAGGGATAACAGGCTAGGGATTTAGCTCAGTGGTTCCACTGCCTACTTCACAAACACAAGGTCCCGAGTTTGATCCCCAGTACCAATAACAAAAACAAAAAAACAAAGAAAGGGAAAACAGGCCCTCAAGTAATCTACAATAATACAAATAACATTATATACTGAAGACTGAGAATAAACTTCTTTGACTTTATTCTGCCTCTGGACATGTGGGATGAAGTTTGGCTCCCAAGTGGCCTGGGGTAGACTTGTTCCCATGGAATAGCAAGGTATAGCCTATGAAGAAGTTCTCAGAGGTGGAGTAGAGTTCCTGAGGTTCTCCAGCCAAGTGTTGCATGTTGGTGGTACACTACAATTCTGAAGTTTTAGGGGTAATCCTTGACCTCATGACTTTGATGGGCACTGATCTAGTGGGAATTTTCTCAGGTGGCCCTCTTCCTGTGACAGTTGTCTGCCCTGGATTTCAAGGCTCTCCAAAGCATCCTTTGAAAACTAGTTGAGGGCAACCATACCTCCACAGCATATTATTCTGCCTGAAGAATTAGCAAAACATGGTCATCATCAAGGTTTATGGCCTATAATGTCCAGAAGAACAGACATTATAAATACACTGCACCTGCATCTAGAGAAACCATACCTTATTATCCAAAGAGCACTGTACAAAGATACATTAAAGTATTGCAATTTGTTCAAATGATTTTCTTATAAATATGCTCAGAAAAGAGATAAGACTCATGCATTAAGTATAGGGGGAAAACCTATTTTATGTATCCCTTTAAGATTCATTTCAATACAATTTCATTGCATAAACTTTAAGAATCCAAGTTCTTCTCACTCCAACTTTGTCAGTAATTAGTTCTAGGAGCTTAGACAAGTTGCTCAATTTCTGTGAAATTTTTCATTACACGGAGTAACAGGGCTACCACGACCTCTAAGATGCGATTAGACCCAGAAGCTCAGTCCAATAATAAAAAGTGGAATGTGAGGATTTTGGTCATCATCTCTGAGTTTCCAGCTTCAATATACTCTACTATGAGCACTTTGCATGATTTTATATTTTGTTCACTATATAAGTCTTCCATCTCCACCAGACAGCATTACTTCACTTTAGAGCCAGATGACAGCACTGTTAGTTTTGTGCCTATATATACCCTACTGACAAACCAGTGCTCCTCTGCAAGTCTCCCTCATTCTCAACTCTAATCTACAGTAATCCTAAAAATATATTCATTACATGTAATCCATACATTAAAATCTATGCTATCATTTCTCAGATCTGACTGCAGAAATCTGAGAACAATGTGGTATTGATTAATATAATTTATTCTATATATCCAACTTATGATCGATCATCTTCCTTGCCCCTATCATTTAGGATTTATTGTCACTGCCATAGCCTAAGTCAGAGGTGATGAACTTATGGCACACTATTTTTTAAGACAAAAAATGTTAACATAGAAGTTATTTTTCTAAAATAAAATCTCAAGGGGCCGGGGATTTAGCTCAGTGGTTTGGTGGCCTGCCTTGCAAGCACAAGGACCCGAGTTCAATCCCTGGTACCAATAAATAAATAAATTAATTAATTAAAAAAAAAAAACCCTCAAATCTGGAGTCCATGCCACACCGCACTGTGGGCTCCTTGGGAAGCAGCACTCTGGAGACTCAGGCTCAGGCTGCCAGCAGTGCAGACTAAACTGGTCAATCATACTCTGAAGGGGAAGATCAGAATGGTTGGAAAACCAATGCTTCCAGTATATATGGAAAGAAATCAGTGAGCTCAAGACATCAAGGGTGAAAAAACTGCCCTGGTCCTTCATTGGAGCATTCTGGTTAGGAATGCCCAGCCACAAGGGGAGCTCTCTGCTCCCCTCTTCCAGCACCCTGAGCCTTCATCAGAGCAGACTGGTGAGGACTGCCCAGCCATGCAGGAAGTTTGCCACTACCCCACCTCCAGTGCCTGGGGCCTTCATCAGAGTAGATTGGTGAGGACTTCCCAGCCGCACGGATGCCTCTGTAGCATGCCCTCCACCCCACACCATACTCTAGGACCTCCTGGTTGTGCCGGTACCTGGATCCACACTGTGGAGGCACAGGTGATCATAAAGGCCATTTAGCTGAGCTCCAGAAGATAGAAAAGTAGTGAACAACTGCAATAAAGGCACATCAGACCTCCATAATTGGTAAGTTGGAAGAATCACCACCTTCCATCAGAACTTGGACTATCTTCAGGGGAAGGGCAGATGGAACCAGCAGCACAACCTTGCAGAATTCAACCATGCAGGAGGTCAGGAAGCTCAACTTGGGCCTTGCAGCCAGAATTCAGCCTGAATCTCAGGGGTCTGCTGTTGGCTAGCTGAGACTAACTGACTTAATTCTGAACATTGCTGGCCACACTGTCAATTGTGACAGCAGAGATACACCCTGAAAGAGACTCTTCAAAAATTCTTTATCTTTTCCTTTTATTTTTAATTTTAATTTAAAAAATTCCTTTTTCTTTCTTCTTTTTCCTGCTGAGTCTCTTGCTTCCCCACATTATTCTTCATTTCCTGTTTTTGTGCCTCTTTCTGCCCTAATTCAGATTTCTTTTTTTAAATTTTCTTCTTTTACCTTCTCTTGACTGTCATTAGTTTCAGAGGAAAGTGAGTACAATTTATAGCTTTCCTACTACTGTTAAGCTGTTCTATTCTTGTCTTTGTTCTTATACTCTGTCTTTCCCTCTTGTCTTCAACAGTTTCCTAGAGTTTGCATGATCATCCTGTGTCCCCTGGCTTCACTTGAAACCTTCTCCTATTTTTTTATGTATCTATTCCTCTCCAAACTTCTTCAAAGTCCCCATCCTGAAGGGTAAAGTTGCTATATTGAACAGCTTATTCATGAAAACATATTTTGGACTGGTCCTCAATTTTCATTTAATTCATATGGTTACAGTTGATAGATTCATAACTACCACAAATGGTCAATTTCTAAGCTGTGCTTGATGCTACTGTGTTGTTGACGGTATCAATTGGGCAAAAGGGTTGTGAATGATTTAATGAGTTGTCCTTTCTGACATTATAAAAATTAGAGAATCTCTGAGTCATCAGAGACTCAAAACCTAAAGAACAGCTATATCAAGAAGATCAAAGTACTAACCCAGGGATTAAACCAAGGACGGCCCAACAACAAAAATAAAAATGAGAAAAACTTAAGCAAGGCACAAATAGAGACTTCCAGTTCACCAACAGCAAACTCTTATGGGAAATACGGTGGAAAAGTCTGACAATCAACCATAAGGACACTCTGAATTCATAGCACAGGAAGTAACAAAACAGATCAATCAGGCTCTAGAAAAATTCAAAATAGAAATAATTTCCCAGATAACTACAGAGAGGATAAGCACAATGAAAGACATGATTAGAGACTCTACAACAGAAATAGACAAAAAATAGATGAGCTGAGAAGCATGACAGAAGCCATAAAATCCCAGCATAGGAAAGAAATGGAAACCATGAATGTCAAACATGGGAAACAAATGGAATCCATAAAACAGATTCAAATAGATACCCAAGAGATTAAAACCTCTATGGAAAGCATTTGCAGCAGAATCAATACATGTGATTATAGAATATCAGATATAGAAGAGAGGATTGCAGTTAGTGACCACGAAAAGAGACATCTCTTAAAAACAGTAAGGGATCAAGAGAAATTGATCCAACAACTCCTAGATGATGCAAAGAAGAATAACATAAGATGGATAGGAATCCATGAAGTAGCAGGACAAAGTACAAATGATATAAAAAACCTGTTCACAGAATTAATGACAGAAATCTTCCCAAACACTCCAAGGAAAGAATTTGACATACACATAAGTGAGGCATATAGAATTCCAACTCGCTATGCTAAAAAAAAAAAAAAAAAAAAAAAAATCTGCACCTAGAAATATAACCCAATAGAAGAACAAAACACTGTAAGGAGTCAGAGAAAAGAAAGAAATCACATGCAAAGGAAAGCCTTCAGAATCAAAGCAGACTTTTCAACACAGACCCTCAGTGAGTCAAAGAGATCCTGGATAGAGGTAATTCAAGTGATAAAAGAAAACAACCTCAAACCTAGACTGATGTATTTTGCAAAACTCTTTTTTAAAATGGATGGGGAAATAAGACATTTCCATGACAAAAGACACCTGAGAAGCTTCATGAATACCAAATCAGAACTGCAAACAATTCTAAACAATAATTTAGAAGAAGACAATGAAGGTTACAACACCAAGAGGCCCAATGGAGCAGATCAATTAGGCAAGGCAACAAACTAAAGGGAGAGGGAGAAAAATTAAAAAGAGCCATCAGCAGGACAATAACATCACAATGATAAGTCAATACATATTAGTTATAACCATTAATGTCAATGGCATTAATTCACCATCAAGTGAAATAGACTGGCAAAAATGGATTAAGAAGCAAAATCCAACAATACGTTGTATACAAGAGACATACCTAGTTCAAAAAGAAACTCATAGACTCAAAGTGAAAGGACAGAAAACAGTTCTCCATGCAACAGGAGCCTGGATAAAAAGCAGAGGTAGCTATATTATTTGCAGACAAAGTAAATTTCAAGCCAAAACTGATTAAGAGAGACAAAGAAGGCCACTACATCCTTGTAAAGAGAACAACCCAAGAGGAAGAGATGGCAATCATAAATATATATGCACCAAATATTAATGCCCCCAAATACATAAAACAAATATTAAAGGAGGTGAAAAACCAAATAAGCACTAATACAATTGTAGCAAGGGATATAAATACCCCACTATGACAAATAGACAGATCATCCAGACAAAAAATCAACAATATTAGAACTGAACCAAGCTTTTGAACAAATGGACTTAATAAATGTCTAGAGTGTTCTATCCCACAAAATCAAAATATAAATACTTTTTGGCTGCAAATGGGTCATTCTACAAAATAGACTACATACAAGCTCACAGAACAGGTTTAAATAAATGCAAAGGAGTCAAAGTTATCCCACGTATAATATCAGACCACAGTGCGATTAAGCTGCAGATCAATAGCATAAGAAACCCTAAGAACTTCACAAACATGTGGAAATTGAACAATACTCTCCTGAACAACCAATGGGCAAAAGAGGAAGTTAAAGAAGAAATTAATCAGTTTTTATAAATAAATAATAATGCCAAAACAACATACAGTAATCTTTGGGACACAATGAAAGCAGTTCTATGTGGAAATTTCATAGCAGTGAATGCCCACACTAGGAAAACAGAGAGAGTTCAAATAAACAACGTATTGAGGAATCTTATGCTCCTACAAAAAGAAGAGCAAGAAAAATGCAAAGTTTGTACAAGGGAGGAAATTATAAAGACCAGAGCAGAATTTAATGCAATGAAAACTAAGAGAATAATACCAAAACAAAAATCAATGAATCAAAGTGTTGATTTTTTGAAAGAATAAATAAAATCAATAAACCCTAAGCTAATCTTGTCAAAAAAGGAAACAAAAGGCCCAGATCCATGCAATTAGTAACAAAATATGGTGAAGTCACAACAGATCCAGCAGAAGTCTAGAGGATCATCAATATCTACTTGGAGAACCTAAACTCTAATAAAATGGAAAACACAGAAGAAATGGACAGATTTCTTGATACTTAGGAATTACAAAGTTGAATGAAGATAAAAAATTCTAAGCACCCTAATTACAATCAGTGAAATAGAAAACATAATTAAAAGTTTACCAACTAAGAAAAGCTTAGGTCTTGATGACTTCACTGCTGAATTCTACAAAATATTTAGAGAAGAACTAATGCTACTACTCTTTAAACTTTTCAGTGAAATTGAAAGGGAAGCAATATGTCCAAATTCATTCCTGGAAGCAAGTGTTATTTTGATTCCAAAACCGGGGAAAGACCCAACCAAAAAAAGAAACTACAGGCCAATCTCCTTAATGAACATAGATGCAAAAATCCTCAGTAAGATACAGGCAAACAGAATACAGAGGGTCATCAAGAAGATCATACACCCTGAACAAGTTGAATTTATTCCAGGGATGCAAGGATGATTCAACATATGTAAATCAATAAATGGAACACACTATATTAACAGAGTCAAGAACCAAAATCATATGATCATACCAATAGATGCAGAAAAACCATTTGACAAAATTCAAGACACATTCATGATAAAAACCCTGCAGAAAATTGGAACAGTTGGTTTTTATCTTAACTTGATAAAGGCTGTCTATAAAAGCAAGAGCCAACAAAATATTAAATGGCCAAAAACTGAAAACCTTAACGCTAAAATCAGGAACAAGACAAGGATGTCCACTATCACTGCTCCTGTTCAATATAGTTCTGGAAACATTAGCCACAGTAATTAGACATGATAAAGAAATTAAAGCAAAGAGAACTGCAGGCCAATCTCCTTAATGAATATAGATGCAAAAATCCTCAATAAGATACTAGCAAACAGGAAAGAGAGGATCATCAAGAAGATCATACATCCTGACCAAGTTGGATTTATTCCATGGATGCAAGGATGGTTCAGCATACATAAATCAATAAATATAATACATTATATTAACAAAGTCAAGGACAAAAACCACATGATCCTCTCGATAGATGCAGAAAAAGCATTTGATAAAATCAACACCCATTCATCATAAAAACTCTGCAAAAAACTGGAATAGATGGTCTATGTTTCAACTTAATAAAGGCTATCTATGATACACCAACAGTCAACATCATATTAAATGGCCAAAAACTGAAAACCTTCACATTAAAATCAGAAACAAGACAAGGATGCCCACTATCACCACTCCTCTTAGATATAGTTCTGGAAACATTAGCCACAGCAATTAGACATGAGAAAGAAATTAAAGCAATAAAGATAGGAAAGGAAGAAGTTAAATTGTCATTATTTGCTGATGATATGATACTCTACAGTGAAGACCCAAAAAACTCTACCAAAAGACTTCTAGACTTAATTGACACTTTTAGCAGAGTAGCTGGATACAAGGTGAAGACCCAAAAATCAATAGCCTTCTTGTACACAAATAACAGATTTACTGAGAGAGAAATTAGGGAAACAATTCCTTTCACAATAGCATCCAAAAACATGAAGTATCTAGGAATCAATCTAACAAAAGAAGCAAAAGACCTCTACACTGAAAACTACAGCACTCTGAAAAAAGAGATCAAGGAGGGTATAAGAAAATGGAAAGATGTCCCCTGCTCCTGGGTAGGACGAATCAACATAGTGAAAACGGCCATACTACCAAAACTGCTATACAGATTCAATACAATGCCAATTGAAATCCCAACACTATACTTCACAGAACTAGAAAGAAGAATGCATAAATTCATTTGGAACCATAAGAGACCTAGAATAGCAAAAGCCATCCTAGGCAACAGACACATGGCAGCGGATATAACAACTTCCAATTTGAAACTATACTGCAAAGCCACTGTGATAAAAACAGCATGGTACTGGCAAAGAAACAGATCTGAGGATCAGTGGAATAGATTGGAAGACACAAAAACAACTCCAGATGCACTCAGCTACCTCATCTTTGACAAAGGAGCTGACTGTCCCCACTGGAGGAAAGATAGCCTCTTTAATAAATGGTGTTGGAAAAACTGGATCTCAACCTGGAAAAGATTAAAACTAGACCCTTATCTGTCACCATGCACTAAATTAAAATCCAAGAGGATTAAAGATCTAAATATTAAAACAGAAACACTAAACTTGCTGGAAGATAAGTTAGGCAGAACTCTGGAAAACATTGGCATAGGAAAAGACTTTATGAACAAATCCTCATTAGCACAGGAACTAGCAGAAAGAATCAAACTGGGATCTCATCTTATTGAAAAGCTTCTGCACTGCAAAAGAAAACATCAACAGAACTGAGAGACAACCTACAATGTGGGAAAAACTTTTTACTAGCTGCTCCTCAAAGGACTACTACCTAAAATATATAAAGAACTCAAAACAACCAGTGCCCCCAAATATAAAGACCCAATTCTAAAATGGGCATCTGAAATGAACAGACATTTCTCAGACAAAAAAATAAAAGCAGCAAGTAAATATATGAAAAAGTGCTCCACATCACTGGTCATTTGAGAGATGCAGATGAAAACAACTCTGAGATTTCACCTTACCCCACAAAGAATGGCTGCTATCAAGAAATCACACAATAATAAATGTTGGCATGGTTGTGGGGAGAAAGGAACCCTTCTCCATTGTTTGTGGGAGTGCAGACTGGTGCAACCACTATGGAAGTCAATATGGAAATACCTCAAAGAACTAGGATTAGAGGTTCCACTTGACCCAGCCATCCCTCTGCTGGGTATTTTTCCAAAATAATTAAAAGAATCATACCACAGTGATATATGTGCACCCATGTTTACAGCAGGACAGTTTGTAAAAGCTAAAACTTGGAAACAGCCCAGTTGCCCATCAATTGAAGAGTGAATAAAGATGTGTTTTTTCTATAAAAAGGAGTACTCTTCAGCCATAAAGAATGAGAAACTAGTGCCATTCACAGGAAAATGGATGCATATTAAGACCATACTCAAGTGAAATAAATAAGACACAGAAGTATAAATACCAAATAGTTTCTCTGGTGTGAAAAACTCAAAGTGTGAATAAGATTCAAATGGTATAACTGATAATGTGAAATAGGAAGAAAAGGGCTGAAATGTACAGGGGAAGTGGGAAAGGTAGGCAAAAAGAAATAAGAGAAAAGAAAAAATAAGAGAAAAGAAAAAAATGGAAACAAAGTCTTTGTAAATAGGGGAGAGTGGGGGTGGTGAAGGGAGGACAGGGGTATGGGCAAAAATTGAGAACCAAGATCTGTCACATAAAGGTATGAGATCCCAATGATGAATGTAACTGTACTATATACTTAAAAAATACCAATAAACTCAATGAAAATAAAATAAAAATAAAACCTCAATATTCAGGTTTAGTTGCAGTGTTGAGTGATGGCACTTTGTGATAAATAACTGGATTTTGGGTTGCAGTTTGGGCATTTGTTTTTTAAAGGTTTGCTGTCACTGGCCCAAGCAGTCATCCCTTTCCCTTTGGATCATAAGAGCTTTCTTTTTAGAACTCATCTTCAGCAGATCAATAGAATAACCTCTCCTTACAAATTGCCAGCTAATTCATTCTCATTATTCAGACTTCAAATTAAGAACTCAACAATAGATAACGCTAATACCCTCAATTCTAAATGAGCAATGCATCACTCACCTATTTCCAACCTGTATCAACTTATTTTTACCAACAGCAAATATTTTATTAACTCGTGATCTTTTCATATTGACTCACATGGAGTATTCCATTCCTGGTCTTTCATCATAAATTCCCAGAAACCCTAGATAAATAAATCACTTCATATAACACCTTGTGTGGAAAAACAAAACAGGTTTTTAAAAGGAAAAAAAATAGAAAGAAAAAAATGGAAGAAAGTTTGTAAATATGAAAGGAAGAAGGGCTAAATGGAGGGGAGGGGAATGGGAAAAATAATCAACATATATCATGTACAGGTACAAATTCCCTATGATGAATGTTTTCATTATATATATCCAAAATGTACCCATAAAATTAATTTTTAAAAAAGTTTTCACTAAAATAATAGCTTAAATGCTACAAAAAGATGTCCAGAAAAGTTTAGATCACACAGATATTCAAGTTATTGTAGGTCATTTTAATCATTGGTCATTGTATTATGATGTCATGACATTATATGACATTAATACAATTTTAATGAGCAGATGAAAATGTCATGCCTAAGTGGGATTTTATTTTCTACTTCAGATGTATTTCATCTAGCCCAAGGGGAAAACAACTGTTTTATAGAAACAAAAAGATAGCAGTTTTGGGGACGGGGATTTAGCTCAGTGGCACCATGCCTGCCTCATAAGTGCAAGGTCCTGAGTTTGAATCCCAGTAGGAAAAAAATAAAAAAAGATAGCACTTTTATTAATCTACCAAACTTACAACTTTAAATGTAGAACATGGGAAGGTCATGATACAATCAAATGATATGGATAGGCTGGCAAAAGAAAATTATTCTGCTTACATCAGAAATTTCTCTAAAAGCACACACTAGCAATGAATCTAGAAATAGGATTAGAAAGAAAGAGTACAGGGCTGTCAGTGGCTTAGCTGTATCTATGATAGCCACACTGCAGTATGGAGGCAGATCTACCTTAAATATTTTGAGACTCTGATATGATATGACAACTTCTGCCCTGAGTAGACATCTCTGAGGTAACTATAACCTTTCTTGGTATTATTTTGTATCTGGCTACAATGCCCTTCAGTCAGAATTCTGCTTAGAGCTCTGGCATCTACACTGATGCCTTATCTATCTCCAATCAGAACAATATTTATATGACTTCAAATTATGCATAAAGAGAAGATATTTGTTAATACTAGGAAAATTCAGAAAATTAAAATTACTACTATGTTTTGCAATTTAATCATTCAATAGATGTTACAATATTGTACGGTCTGGAACACTGAGATTTGGGGTAAAAAGAATCCCACACTGTAGAGAACTGAACTGGAGTTATGTCAGAAAAGCCTTCCATAAACTTCCCATTGTCTTTCCACTTTCTTAGACAGTTTTTCTTTTTCAAACAAACACCCCTTTTCCCTTTTTTGGACAGTTGTCTTTTTCAACTTCCTCCCCACCTGTGGCAATGCTTCAGGTTATTTCCATGACCACAGTGTCTTATGAACCTGATAGTTCTTTGCTATTTAACTAACCAGACAAAATAGCTCTGGTAAATATTGTTTGTATTCTCAAAAAATTACCATTTGAAAAAAGGGGATGAAAAAATTTGCACAAATTTATTTTTAGAAGTCTCCCATCACTAGTGTCTGATATTCAGCGGGGCATGAATGACTATGGTAACACTCGGGGATTCACATATGGCGTGAAGATACATGGGAACAAGAAAAGCAAACAAGCTTTTGTTTTCTCTTTCCATTTCAGAGACGAGGTAAAAATTTTGGCAAAAATATGTATGTGGTAGCTGTGCACCTTGAGACCATATGTTAAGTGAAATAAATTGGAGATGAAACTCGAATTATAAATGAAGAGTAAACAAAAGACAGAGAATAGAAGTTGGGATATAGTGGGAAGGGTATCAAGAGAGACGAGGGAAGGGGAGAGAGAGGGGGAAGGGATGAAAAAGAAAGATGTGGCTTATACATGTGCAACTCCACCCAAGCAACGTGAACGTGACAAATTGCAAACAGGTACTAATAAAGCTTCTGAAAAGGAAAAGACTGCTATGTGCTTTATGGGTCATTTATTACAAGTTATATTAATATATTGTGCTTTCATAAAAATACAGAAGTGGCAAGCAATGGCATGGACTACGTTTATTTTCTTAATTTTTTTCTATGTTTTAATTTAATTACTCAGAATCTGAAATAATTTTTAAAGAAAGATCATAAAAATAGATGAGAACAGATAAGAGATAAGAAACAAGAATTTAGGAGGTGTACTCTATACAGAAGACACACGGGAAAAGTTAAAAAACTAATATATAAAATTTGGTACCTCAAAACTCATTTTATATATATGAGTCACACCTGGTTTAGACTTAAATTTGATATAAAATATGTATATCAAAGAATATATATAATGTATATCATATATATCTTTATATATCTAATAACATAAAGAATATTAAGAACACTTACCAATTCATTAATCTTATTTTTAAATGAAGTTGTATGTTATTAGTGAATACTTATCACAGTAAATTGAAACCTACTCACACTTTATAACACCTTATGTACAACACATTTTATCTGAAAAACAGTCCGTGCCAAGAAATATGACTCTAAAATATCATTCTCAGCTCCCCAACTGTGGGCAAAACATTGTTTCCAATGTAATTCTTCCTGATTAACTAAAGCTTTATAAGGTAGCTTTACATCTTATTACATTACTGCAGTAACCATGCTGTGAAGTGGAACTCCATATACTGTACAGGTACTATAGGCTTATGAGGTTAAGTGTGGCTATGAGTCCCAGGCCATGGATATGTTTTAAATTTTGTAGTCTCAGAGCTGATTGCAGTTCTATCTCTAATTTTCTCCTAGGTACTTCAGAAGTTCATCTGTGGCCCAACCCTGGCAGCCCTGCAGGATATGAGTTTGTCTTCTGACAGGCTAACTCCACTTCCATTTTTAGTATAGCAGCGTGATTAACAAAATTTGCATTGGATTCTGATTAGATTTAAATCATGACTGGTAACAATTATAAAACATTGGCTCTCAGACAACTAACTATTTAACCTTTCTATGCTTTAGTTTCTGTTTCTTAAATGAAGATTTTACAGGACTGCAGTTATAGGAGCATCAAAGAGTTCTATATGTTAAGGCTTAAAACAGCTTTAACATAAAGCACACTCTAGACATTTAAGTATTATAGTTATTCCACACTGCTAGAATTTTTATTTTACTTGCATTTTAGCCAACTTCATGTTTTGAATTCTGAGTAAGAGAAAATAAGTTTTTGTGAAATACTGTAAAATGAAGTGTGATTTATTAAATGATCTCTTTACTCAGTACTTAGATTTAGGCAAACAAATATAGCTTAATAATACATTTCTATGTTTAAGAGTTTAATAATTTACTTTCTTCTGGCTAAGGGTAATGACCATTACTTGTATATAAAATCATTACATTCCTGAAGGCTACATGCTAAAACTTTGATCACTGGTTCCTTTCTATACATATGTAGACAAAGTAAGATAAAGACTTGCTATGGCTCAGTTACTCTATAAATTATTCCTACCCTAAAACCAGGCTCCTAGATTATATTTTTTTTCTTTTGCTGTGCACTTTGATTTGAAATTAATACATAATGATTAAACATGATGTGGGACAGAATGTGATCAATCAGTACATGTATACAATGTGTGATGATCAAATCAGAGTACTTAGCATTTCCATCTCCTCAAGCATTTTTTCTATGTTGAGAACCTTTTAACTTATATCTTCTAGTTCTTTATAAAATGAATAATAAATTATTATAAACCATGATCATTCTCCTGTGCTATGGAACACCAGAAGCTATTCCTATCTAACACGGTTTTGGTACTTATTATCCAGCCTCCTTCTATTTGATTCTCCTCCTTTCCCAGCCTCTAATGGCCAGTATTCTACTTTATTTCTAGCTAAACAACTCATTTAAGTACCACACATGAATGAAAAAGTATGGTATCTGTCTTCTGTATCTGGTACATTTGACTTAACATAATGTTGTCCAGTTCTATCCATTTTGCTACAAATGACAACATTTCATTCTCTAATGGCCAAATAATATATAATATATATCACATTATCCAGTCATTAGTCAATGGAAGTTTATTCTATATCTTGGCTATTGTGAGTAATGTTATAATAAACATGCGATTCAGGAGTCTCTTTGATATAGATTTTATTTCTTTGGATATACGAAAGGTGTGAACAAAACATGTTGTGAATATTTAAAATTTAAAAATCATTACAGTAAAAGACACATTGCCATTATTCACCCTCAAAATACTTCCATTCACTTCGAATACATGTATCCCATGTTTAACTTTTCAAACAGCTCTGTAAAGCCATTGTCCACGAATGTATTCATCTGCAGTGTTGTGCCTGCTTTAATGCCCTGAAGTGATTCAAAACATTTACCTTTTATGGTCATTTTGACTTTATGTAAGCCACAAGTTGCCTGGTGCCAGATCCAGGGAACAAAGTGGATGATAGTAAACACACACACACACACACACACACACACACACACACAATGTTTTCATTTAACTGAAATAAATATTTGATCAATATAGGCTGATAAAAATCTGAATTTTCAAATTTAAAAATTCATTACATAAAAGACACATTGTCATGAATCCTCTTCACAATACTCTCCTTGAACACACTTACCTCACTGGTCTTACAATGTGTATTTTACTGTAAAAAGTTTTTTTTAAAAAGTGAATATTCACCCTATTTTTTGATCATCCCTTGTATACACCCAGTAATGGAATACCTGGATTATACAGTAGTTTTATTTTTAATTTTGTGAGGAACTTCCACACTGTTTTCCACAGTGGCTCTCCTATTTTACATCCCCACCAAAAGTGAATTATATATATCAAATATTACTATGATGTACATGTAATCTTGGTCTTGAGAAAAATGTCAACTTCTACTGTATTTCTCATTTGTCACTGTATAAAGAATTAGGTTCGTAACCTAACATACACACTCAAAACTACATCTCTACAACTACATTTCCATTCAAACCATAGATATTCAAAAGGATGCCAGATCAGTTGCAAATATTCAGAATGGCAAATTCCCTTATGAGGCCAGAATCATAAATACTGCTAAGTAAAAGTTTACAATTAATAGCTATTTTTTCAGGTTTTCAATTCACAAGATAATATTCTATTTAATGAATTTGTTAAAAATTGGAGTCACATAATATCCAGATTGTTAATTATATGCTTACTAGAAAGAAATACTTTGCATTACTAAAGGAATACAATCAAACTTTCCTGACTCCTTTTTCTCAAACTATTTTTTAATTGGAGAAAGTTAAAAAAAAAGTCACCATTTTATGGCTAAATCTATATATGGTTACAGATACTGATCTGCAGGCATAGTTATTTTAAAGGAATTCCTACTTCTTGGGTTTTTCTATGTTCTCAAGCACCTTAAGGAACAATATATGAGGAATATGATATGTGTAGAAAGAAAATCATAGAGGCATCTACCACTAAAAAATGTTTTATTCAAGTGAGGAAGATTAACATCACCGATGATATCAGGTACTCCTGACAGAATGTGATGAGAATTTCACCTGGATGGTATTTTTTTAAACCTAAAAGTTTAATCTAATGATGGGGAAAAAACTAGACAACTCCTGGATGGAAAACAGTGTAAGGATATCTAGGTAATTCTTCAAGTTTGTTAAGATCAGGAAAAACAAGAAAAGACTGAGAAACTTTTAGAGTAGAGGAGACTAAAAGACTTGAAAATAAAATGCAATATCATATTCTATATTATAACTTGGAACAGAAAGAGGGCATTAATTTTTTAAAAAAGCAAGTTTCAATTAAAATGTAAAGTTTAATTTAAAAACAATTTTAATAATAGGATGTAGACATACAAATTTAATATATTAGTATTTATAGGAAATATAATTTAGAATTTACTTAAATATTTCTTAGAGCAAAACAGCCATATATATAATAAGTACTTTACATATATTTCTTGGTCAATGAATGGATGAAAAATAAATAATATAAAAAGTTAATGTCTATTCTGAGCTACATTAAAAATACATGAAATAAAGTATACTCGGCTTTCTTATAAGCATGTTTCCTAGCCACAGAATAAACTGTAGACTGAAAACACATTTTAAATTACATCTGTACAGAACAGGTACAAACTTTTTCATGTCATTCCTTAATGCAATACAGTAGCTACTTATAGAATATTTTATATTAGAATTATAAATAATCCAGACATGATTTAAAGCAAATGAGAATGCACATAGTTTTTATGGAAATATTACACCAGTTTTAGAAATGAGTATTCTTGGATTTGATTTCACAGGGTGTCATGGAATCAATGAGCCATGGATATTGAGGGAACACTATAATCCCCAGTGTATTTCAAAAGAACTCCATCAGTTACAATCAAGATGTCTGTCCTCCACTAAAAGTAATACTGAAATTGTTTTAAATTATTTGCTATTACTAAATTTGCTTTTTTCTCTAAATACAGAAAGCTTATCTAGAGTATGATTTTCTTTACACTAACTTACGTTTTTTTCTATAGTGTCTTTTCCCAAACAGCAAGTTTAAATCACAGTAAGAACCTAGAATCAGTTCTATCCTACAACTCACCAACAGAGTGACCTTGTTCTCTGTGCTTATTTTTCCTCATCATTAAAATATATGGCAACCAAAGTGTTAATTACTATACAGCTATTGTTATTATTTTTGCTTATCATATAGGACTCCTAAATATCCTAAGTTCTCTCTTTTTTAGCATTTCCAAAGTCAAGTATCTTTAAGAACAGATTGATTATCACTGGTTATCAAACATATGTGATGAAACTCTCCAACAAATTGGACTCAACTGGATAGACATTAACTCTGAAAAAATGTTGCATGTCTTTTGTTCTTACATTTATATGACCAAGTAAAATATGTTTTCTGTATTCCTTTTTAGTTTTTTAATAACTTTTGCCAGCTTTATTTAAAAGTTACTTTTGTTTGAGGGAGTATATGTTTAGGGAGATGAAAACTCTAGTTTTATAATTAAAAAGGCATCATCTAGAATTTACAGAGAAAAGCATAGATTGACTTCACAGGGAAACATGCAAATTTGAAGGTTTGAGATCAGCTACTATAAAACACACACACACACACACACCAAAAACTCCAAAACTATAAAGCATGTTCTTAGAATTATTGAGTATCCTAAGTTTATGTATGCTGGTAGATGTGATAAAACAACTTTAATGTTCATTCTATACTTAAAATTATTTATGTCTGGAAACTGAAGTAAACAAAATCTTTCAACTCTTTCACCTATTAGAATTTATTTCCTTAGCTACTTAGGCAGTACTCAAATAGACAAGCAAAACAAGAACAACAAAACAACCCTACAGCTCATCTTTCTGAAATGGGTACCACACGTACTCCTTCAATATTGTTTTGGAAATGCAAATAATAATCCTATTATTAAAATGTAACCATCACTGACACCAATATCTTAGAATACTGCCAAAATCCATCCTAACTTGAACCCTAAAATTATCCTTCATAGCTAAATCATTTCCAACCTCAACTGTTTAACTGTTTATAAATCTATTTTCAGTGTACTCAAGGGGCAGACAGGCCAAAATATTTTATCATTTAACTGAGTCTTACATATTTTGGAATCCTATATATCCCAATATAATATTGAAATAGTTATTCAATTCAGTCCAATCTGCCTCGGACAATTTTTGATCTCAAAGACATCTTAACCTTCAAACCATCTACTTACTATTCATTTGTCTTACAACCTTGATTTATCTATTTCCTACTCTAGATTCCTGTTCTTGAGAATAATGATTTTGCTAGAACTAACTGCCTTCTACTGTTACTTCTATTTCAAATGAATAATCTTTTATATCTCATCTCAGAAACATTTTCTCTTCTATATTTAGGGCTGGCCTTGAAAAAAATATGTGGCCCATTGAAAGCTCTTGTTTATAATGTTACTGACTTCATGTTATTTTTTCTCTAGAATCTAAAGGCTTTATACTTGCAAGTATCAAGAAAATTTTAATGATCTACACATCAATGGTCTCTTCCTGTTAAATTAATATTTATTATTTTGGGAAAAGAAAGTCTTCAGGTTTATTTTTAGTTATTTAACATTCTGACTAAATATAAACCAATCAGTATTTTGAAAATACTGACAATTTTCAAAAACGGATACTATTCATTCTGAATTATTTAAGTGTTACAGGGATCTGAGGGCTCAATGAATTGAAAATACAATCTATATTTAATCCTACTGATCAGTTCAGATTAATTTAGCAGCAACTATTCACTAAAAACATTTACACTGTTAAGAATGGTGCCATGTTGTTTATATATAGTATCTAACCTTCTGAATTATATATTTCCCCATTTTATAAATAAAGATGATGAGAAGAGTTCAAATAATGTACATCAAATCACATAGGAAGTACAAGTAGTACTGTGAGTACTTAAATCCATATATGGTCCCAAAGCCACTGTAGTCATGTTTACAGTGGCAAAAGTCACACACAAGTCTACCACCTTCCAAATGACAGTTTTAGGGTATTATTAATTTCACTGAACATTGTTTTCATTAAGTGTTAAAAGGTGTAACCACAGAGCATAACAAATGACAACTGGGCTGATTAAAATTCTTTAGGATGGGCTATTTTTTCCCTTGAAAATTTCTCAGTTTTCTGAAGAAATCCTGAGTTCATCATTGGGTACTCTGGGATGAAATAAATTTGGTCAAAGAGGAAATTTCTCAAAGATAAGAAATACTTTCCCAGAGTTTTAAAGACTGACATGTGTATTATGGTCATGATTAGACATGGGTTTTGCTATGCTATTTATACACTCCTCTCCTAGACATTCCTGCTTTTATAAAAAATATTGTACAGGCTTTGGGAATCTTTGTCTCCGTAGTGAGCCAGTATCTTTTCTAAAACTCTCGAGTTAGAATCTACTACTGGTTGAACTGTTGTTCTACATGTATAACGTCTGGGAAATAATCATGAATCTTTCTTCTATTGTATCTATCTAGATACTCAGATAGTGGAATTTATGTTATCTCTACATAAGAGCAAACACAAACGTAAAAAAAATTCACAGCTGGGTCTGGCGTTGCACCATCTACAATGCCAGCACTGGGGGAGGATCTGAGGTAGGAAGATCCCAAGTTCAAGCCCAGCCAGGACAACTTAATGACTTAGCAAGATCTCATGTCAAGATAAAACATAGCAAAAGCGCTAGGGAGGCAGTTCATTGTAGAGACCGTGGGTTCAATCTTGGGTACCCGCTAAAAAAAGGTCACCCCCCCAAAAAAACCCCAAACAATAACAAAAAAACACCTCCCACACAAAAAGTTCTCTCTACTCTAGTAGATGACCACACACAGAAAAATTACCAACTAATACAACTCTTGAAGAGAATACATTAAATCTATATATACTGATATAAAAGATCTCTGGGCTATTTTGTTAAGTAAAAACAAAACAAAAATATAAAGGACAAGTTAGTATGTATGGTAAGCATCATTTGTGTTAACATAAAAGAAATATAATCTTATATATACATATATACAGTATATGTTTACATTTGCATAGAAAAGTTCTGGAATGGATAAAATAAAAAAAGTAATAACATTAAAATCTCACAAATAGCTAGTAAGAACAGCTGCCCACAGGAAGACAAACTAAGGAGAATGGAGTTAGGTTCACAAAGGCAGCCTTTCACACTGCTCTTTGACAATACATTTCACCACCTAACACATAACTACACTGGAAAGAAAATCCGATTTCTTACCCCCACCCACACATATCGCATTACTTTATTTCTGTCATCTTTCCAACTTTATCTTTCTAGCCTCTGCCAGGCTTACTGTGTCTCACTCTACCTATTTTCCCGCTCCATAGGTACAAAACATTTTTCCCACCAAAGAAATTCTTATGTGCCCTTCGATGTGCTCCCCTCAGCCGTTTGTAAAGGTGGATTATTTTTATCTTTCAGATCTTAATGCAAATGCCACTTTCTCTTAGAGATGTTTCATAAGGATCCTAAAATTAATGAGGCACCACCTGTCACCCTATCTCTGAGCAATATTCTTTTCACAGTAAAATTTGAATACTGAACTTATTTGTGATTACTGTTAAATATATGTCTCTCCCACTGCACATAATTCTTTCAGGGAAAAGACCACAGATGTATTTTTCACCAATATAGTTTGTATGGAACATGGCTGGCATTCTCTAAGTATTTATCAAATAAGTTATACAAATTTCACAATAGTAGGTTCATAAAGAATAAAATGTTTTGAAGAAAATGTGTTCCTGAGTTTCAAAGTCATTTAAATAAGGAATGGTAATGTACTTCCAATAAAAATAAATTAATAATTTCATTTCTTTTTTATAAAATCAAAATGGTTTAGAATATTTTAAAAGAATAACAAAGCTCCATTGAATTGCAGCCTCATTAGTTTAGAAATTTTACTAAATTTAAGAATTTAAGAATATAAATGACTAAAAGCAATTTCAATGACAAAATATAATATTAACATATCCTACCACCGACATAAAATTCTTTTACCTTAAAAAAGCACTTTTGAAGATATAAACAATTTCACAAAGAAGTAGGTATAGTGGTGTATGCCTATAATCCCAGTAACTTAGAAGTTTGATGCAGGAGAATCACAAGTCTGAGAAGTAACCTGGGCAATGTAGCAAGTCCCTGTCCCACCCCCAGTTTTTTATAGTGCTGGGATATAGTTCAGTGGCAGAGTGCCTCGGAGTTCAATCCCCCTACTGCTATAGAAACAAACAAACAGAAAAGTAAAATTAAAAAGATAAATACTATTCTGTTCAACAAATGGCATGATATCATGATAGTTGTTAACTATGGGAGGGGTTTTCTCTTTAATTTATAGCTGCCATGATGGAAAATTCAATCACTTGCTGGTAAAATATCATTCTATTCGTAAGTTAAACTCATTTGAGAATCTTCATCACTGACCAGGAGTATGCTCCCCATTGTAACACAAAATAGCATCTAAGAAAAAGAGATTTGAAAAACATGTGTTAATCTGAAAATATTTAATATAGGTAATGTATTATACAAAGTGATTAAAGATGTTAACAGAAAATCATTTTATCACTTTCATTTTTCTATATAATTCTTCTCATTTGAATATAGATGTTTTCTTGTTCGACACAGAAAAATTTAGGAAAATTTATTTTTTCAAGTAGAGGTTACATATTCTAGGTGTATTTATTAGACTCTCAATCTCAGGCACAGCTGTGTTGGGTACTGAATCATATTCTATCTGGAATTGAAATGCAAATCTATAAATAGTACCAATGACAGTCAACTTTAGGTTTATAGAAAAGGCAAATGAAGGCCAATAAAGAAAAAGAAAATTCCACATACACAAAACCTTGTTACAGTTTCTAATATTTTCATATTTTCAATGACAAGGGGCTATACAATGCTTCATAGAAAGTACAAAGCTTCAAGATGAATTTGTGGAGATGTTTTATGTTATATAGCATCTTAAAGCCTATAAAGGGAAAAAGGAGTACTAAATGAGGAAAGGGATATTATATACGACCAGAAATCTGGTGAAGGAAGTAACAAAGAAAAATGCACAATGGATTTTCAGAAGTAATTTTGGTGTCATAAAAATGAGCATTTAGCAAATAAGATTGATTTTTATCCTTTTAAGTTTATTCAAATTTATGACAGGGAAGGAAGAAAGGGCAAATATATACATATTCCTGTCTAATTAACACCACAAAATAGAGGCTTCAAGGCCTAGAGGTCCTAAGAGATATCCAGTATTTTACATTAAATTTCTCATAATGTAAGGCTCTAATTACCTTAGTTAACTTTCGGAAGCGGAAAAGGACAGCAAGAATCCAGCACAGTCAGTTCAGTGTTATCACAAGTTAATTCAAACTTAAATAAATACATGGTTACTATAACCTAGAAGGCTTTACATAACTAAACCCCTTTCTCCCTAACCTTACCTTCTAGCACTCTCTCCTCTTTTTATCCAGCTCTCCTTTCTATTCTATAAGGCCTTCCTCAGCCACTCTAACATCTCAGCCTCTTATCTTAATAATTTTTATATTCTCCCTTCAATGCTTTATTTTTCACACTGTCCAACCTAGTACATATTTTGCCTATTTATCTAACATATTCTTCTCCCACAAGATAGAAGCTCCATGTGAATAAGGTTAGAGTTTACTTATATGTGGAGGTCTTAGTCAATTTTCTTCACTGCTATATCCCTCCTACCCCTAGTATCTGGCATATACAATAACAGGCTTTCAATAGCTATTGTATTTGTTGAAAAAAATAAACGAATAACCCAATAGAATCCCTAGTTCTTATGTTTAAGTAAAATTCTATTAAAACAATACTGGTAACTATCCGTGGAGAGATTTATCACCATAAATATTAACCTAAAAGGTTCATTTAGACTTTGGCAGGTCATCATTTCTGAATACAAAGGTAAACTTACAACTACAATGAGATAAAATTTTAAAGTAAAAGAAAGAATGGGTGTCCTCTGCTTCCCCTGCCTGTCAGCCCCAGCAGTAACACCATGGGCCAGGAAGTTTGTCTTCATCAGCAACCTCATGCGGACCTGCCAGGATGCAGCCATCATGAGCTACAAGGATTTATCTTCTGTCTGGGCTGCTGGTCCTAGAAAATCTTAATAATAGTAAAATAATCTTAATAATAATGCCAGCTAAGGTTGATGATCTGCTTGACGAAGATTAGTGAACTTTTTGTGTGTGAGGGTGAATGGACTGACAGTTGGTGATCAGGAATGCTTTGTGATCTGGGACTCACTGCTATAGATGGAGATTTGTACCAAAGGTACCAGTAGGGCCCCAACCTTCAAAGTCACAATCTTATGACTGGCAGGATGCTAATCCTGCTGACGGATAGAGAAAGTAACCATAGCAGTCTGATCAAGAAGGGAGGGGAGAGGGGAGAGAGAGAGGAAGGGGGAGAAAAAAAAAAGGCCAGGGCTTTAGCTCCAGGGTGCCACAGCCTGCCTCACAAGCGCAAGGTCCCCCGAGTTTGATCCCCAGTACCAAAAAAAGAGAACAGTTTAAAATTCTGCACTTTGTTCCATGTGGACCTGCTTTACCCCATCCCCTATCACTCTTAATAGCTTTTGCTTCCCCTCCTTCCTGTACGCACTCATACATATGATGTTTTTGGTTTAGAGGCCATTGCCCCATGTTTTGTTTTTGTTTTTGGCTTTTTTTGCTGTGAGCAGGGCTAAGGCTGGATACCTCCTCTGTCCTCTCCATATCCCTCCTGTGTGTGTCAGTTTGTTTGCTTATTTATTGATTGATGAAAATGAGTTTAATGATTTTTTTTTTGGTACTGGGGATTGAACTCGGGTCCTTGCGCTTACAAGGCAGGCTACTGAACCACCAAGCTAAATCCCTGGCCTTGCTGATTTTTTTTTAAAAGAACAGCACTGCTGTATCTTTGGCTCACACCAATAAAATGATTTTGTTTGGTTTCTATAATGTAGAATCTGAATATAAGTAGGAAATATAAAACAAAAATTATAAAACAGCATATCTATGTATTCACTTCTCCTTTCATTATAAAAACTGAGTCAAGTGATAATCCAGTTATATTTTAATCATGGAAAAATTAGTGTATGGGCTCCTCACTATTTTAATAACTGTTTTCTTTATAATTCTGATAAAACGAAAGTCTCAGACTAACAGGCACTGTTAGATTCACATATATTCCATACATTACTGGGAAAATTTATAAAAACAAGTTGTTTTTCCTAAATCTGCTTTATATTTCAGTTTACCAGTTTTACTAGTCCTGCTCACATCTCTAACATTTGTTCCAAATATAAGTAGACCGGCAGCAACTTTATCACTTAAAATATCTCTGCAGTTTTAAGACTTTCCTATGTATGCTAACAAAAACTGTCAACTATAACCTACAGAGCAATGGTAAAATCATCAGTATCTTTAAAGAACTGCTTGTCCATGTGAAAGAATGCCTATGTATTCAGAACTCCCACACTTTTAATCATTAAGGATCTTCAAATAACATCATTTTAACAAGACTTAAGAAGAAGAGTATGATTCAGAGGATGTTTTGTCCTGCTCACCATGCCATCTGCCTCTTTGCAGGAGGCTGTTACTCATAGCTACAAGTGCCATTAGAAACTCAGAACACAAAAAGCAGATGAGTAATACTACTCAGATTACACAATGCATGTATGGTTCAAATGTACCACGAAGACTTAATATTCATTATAACAACAACATTTGCTCACTGGGAAAA
Organism: Fukomys damarensis; assembly: GCF_012274545.1. NCBI lineage: Eukaryota > Metazoa > Chordata > Mammalia > Rodentia > Bathyergidae > Fukomys > Fukomys damarensis. The sequence continues at coordinate 22,179,986 of NW_022900915.1, forward strand.
AAAAAAAAAAAGAACTAGGCAATTTTTAAAAACTCTTGTCAGAGAGGTGACACAGTCATAGTTATATTTTTCATTTAATTTTGCTTATTTTTTAATAGCTAAAGAATATGCATTAATAATAGATAAGAGTTGTGCTTGCTTCAGCAGCAAATATAATAATAGATGGAAGTGGTCTGTTACAAGGGAGGGTTCTACCTGAAAAAGAATAGGAAGGCCAATAAAACCTGGTAGAATACCATGGTTATCAATTTATGTCACATGAAAATTAAATCCCACTGCCTGCCTTGCTGCCTTTCAAGCACAAGGACCTGAGTTCAATCCCCGGTACCAGAAAAGGAAAAAAAAATTTAAATCCGATTTCAAAGGTTATTAGTATTTTCAGAGTCTGGAAAGATGGTCAGATTAAACTCTTTCATTCCTAAATGCTCTGGGATAATAATCAGGAAATGGGTCTCAGAAAGAAATATCAATTTAAAGATTTTATCTTTCCAAATGTTGTTTTGAAAACATTTCATGTTATATTAAAAGTATTATCAGGCTGGAGATTTAGCTTGGTGGCAAGGCAACTGCCTCACAAGAACAAAGTCCTGAGTTTGATCCCCGGTACCAAAAAAAAAAAAAAGTATTATCTACAATATAAATGGTAAGTGAAAATGTGTTTTCATTTTCATTAATGTAACATATTTGAACTGTCAAGACAAAGACAATTTAGATATGTCAGCTAACATACAAAAGAATTCATCTAAATTTAAATTTTCAATGTACTAATTTATAATTATACCCATTTAGATATACGAGTTGTTTTAAAGGAATCTTCTATCATGTTTAAAAACAAAGTAATTTAAATGCTACATTAAAAATTTCAGAGCTGTCAAGTATAATTTTGTAGAACATTAATGAGAGGATTACTCTGCTGTCCTTTTTCTTGACTTCGAAATTTACTATTGTGAAGTGGTAGTGTTTTACAGCTAGCAATGGGTTAAATTTCTATAAGGCCAGGCGCTGATTCAGATGCGGAGGAAGTTCTTTAAGTGCCAAGCCACCTTCCTCAATCCTTTGGTGGCTTGACTTATCCTGTCTACATTAACAAGCAGTGAAAGAAACACATGGCAGACAAGTATCCAGAGCCAAACGCTGGGCCCTTACCACCAAAGGATCTGGAACTGTCATTTCCAGTGACTGCCTACAGTGCTGACAGAACTAAAACTGATCCTATTAGAATCACATAAAGATACAACATTTCTTAATGAGAAGAGAAAAATGTTTACTTTTTAAAAGAACTTAAATCTTCTGGCCACATAATTTACAAGTGACTGGGCTGAGCTTTCAGATAAAATTGCCTGGCTTTTGAGGTTTTTTTTTTCCCTTGAGGTATACTTTACATAAAATTGGTTTACTTTACATAAAATTTATCTGATTGAATGTATAATGTAATGAGTTTTAATAAACTCAGAATACTGTCACTTCTTACTTATATCAATTTTTGAATATTATGAATACTTACAGTCCTGGGGTAAACCACGCTAGATCATGATTTTTTAAATAAACTGTTAAACTTGCCTTAGTAAAATTGCCTATGATCATGAGTGCCAACAGTCTGTATTTGTTTTATAATATATTTATTTGGTTTTAGAATAAGGGTAATGCTGTCCTCAAAGAGTGAGTTAAGAGTCCTTCAGTTTCAATTCTCTCAATGGGTTTATTAAGAATTGATGTTATTTTCATGAAAGTGAAGTCATCTTGGCCTGGAGTTTTCTTTGAGTGATTTTAAATGACAAATTCAATCCTTTAAAGCAAATGAAGCTACCTATGGCATCTGTTTCTGCATAAATGGTATTTGGTAGGTTACACCTGTTAGGAAATTTATCCATCTCATCTAAGTTGTTGAATTTATTTGCATAAAGTTGTTTATATTATTCCCTCTTATTCTTTTAATATCTGTAGACTGAAGCAATATCACCTCTCTCATTCTTGATATTAGTGATTTATCATTTTTTTGTTTCCTGACCAGTCTCCCACAGGTTTAATTTTACTGATCATTTATGAGAATTTTAATTTCATTAATTTTCCCTGTTTTGGTGTTTTCCATTCCATTGATTTAGATACTATCTACTGTTTATTTTCTTGAACTTACTTCTGTCTAATTTACTTGGTCTTCTAATTTCTTCAGGTGTAAGCTCAGGTCATTTCTTTATCTCCTTTATTCATTTCTAATTTAGACATTTACTTTATATCTATTTTCCTAAATACCACTAATACAGAATACAAATGCTTTAGTTCAGTTCAAGACACTTTCCAATATCCCCTTTGATTTTTTTCTTTGACACATTAATTATTCAAGTGTACATTAGCTGCCAAATATTTGGAGATTTATACTGACTTCTTTTCATGTTGGTTCAGCAAACTCAAACTTTGACAAATTTACTGAGATTTGTTATATGACTAAAAATTTTATCTGGCTAAAATATTTTTGTGTACTTGAATATGTATTTTGGTGAAGTTGTATGAAATGTCCCTATAAATGTAAGTAGGTCAAGTTGACTGAGAGTGTTACTCAAATCTCATATAACTTACACAGCAAATTTATATTTTTTAAAAAAGAAAAAGTGAAAAACTTAAAGATGACAAAGAAGGAAATCCTATGTATTAAACTTGACAGAACCCTGCAGAGAACATTTTAAATTCTATATAACTATAGAGATACACCATATCCATGTATCAAAAAGTTCATTATTGGTCAAAGGTGTATTGTCAAGTTGACCCATGGATTCAATATAATTTCAGTCTAGATGCTAGCAAGCATTTATACAGAAACTGAGAACCAATACTGAATTGACATGGAAATGCAAAGGACTTCAAATAGGCAAAACAAGTTTAAAAGATAAAGTTAGAAGACTAATATTAACTGATTTTAAGACATTATTAATTTTTATTGCATATATATTTAAAATAGACAACATGATGCCATGGGATATGGATAGTAAAAAGGTTACTATATATAGTAAAGCAAACTAGTATATCCATCATTTCAACAGTCACCCACTTTTTTGTTTTTGTTTTGCAAGGGCAGCTAAAATCTACTTATACAGCATAATTCAACATGCAGTACAGTTTTCTAACTTATAGTCATTAAATCTCTAGACTAGCCTTGTTCTCCCTACATAGATGTTATTTTGCATCCTCTGATCTACATCTCCCCCATCCTTCCCTTGCAGCCAGTGTTTTGTGATTGTGTGTATTCTATACACTACACATAATTGAAATTACATAGTTTTTTGTGTCTTATTTCACTTAGCATGCTGTCTGCTAGACTTATTATAGCAAAAGAGAAAATCTTGTTCATTTTTAGGACTAAATAATATCCATTTATATATGTACCAAACTTTTAACATTTATCTATCAAAGGACAATCAGATTGTTTCTTTATTTTGGGTATAGTGAATCATGCCGCAATAAACCTAAGAGTGCAGACATCTTTCACTACCTGGTGATTTCATTTCCTTTGAATGGATTCCAAAAAGATTGTCAGCTCACACGATAGTTTCACTTTTAACTTATTTAAATAGTATTTTCAATAATATCTTTACCAACTAACATTCTCATCAACAGAGTAACTTTTTATCTACACCCTCACCAACATTTGTCTTCTTTTGACTTTTTTCTTTTTGATGGTGACAAACTATGTGAAAAGGTAAAAATGAAGAGTGAGGGGCAAAGTGGCTCTTCATAGGGAGGTTGGAAAAAGTGAAGTATGAGGGAGAAACTGGTTCTGCAGAGCAAGTTTAGGCTAAGCAAAAGAGCATAAAGCAAGATAAAAGTAAGCCTTGGAGGACATAGGGTGGGGATATCATGAGGAAAGCTACAGCAGCCTGCCCTCTTTTGACTTTTTAATAACAGCCATCATCATGAGTGTGAGGTGGTATCTTATAGTACTTTTGATTTGCATTTCCCAGGTTACTGAGCACCTTTTCATTATTTGGTTTCTTTAGAAAAATGTCTATTCAGGTCTCCTATCCATTTTTAATCTGGTTATTCTTCCACTATTGGGTTGTATGTGTTCTTTATACATTCTTGGTATTAATTCATCATCAGATAGTAAGTTCACAAATATTCTTCTCAATTCATAGGCTATCATTTCATTTTGTTATTTCCTTTGCTGTGCAGAAGACATTTGCATAAAGTCTCATTTATTTACTTTCACTTTTATAGCCTGAGGTGTTTTTTTTTCAGCTTTAATTGAGTTTACTGGCACATTTTAGGGATACAGTACAGTTACATTCATTATTGGAATCTTGTACCTCCACATGACAAGTCTTGAATCTCATTTTTTCCCCTTACCTCTGCCCTCCCTTCACCCCCTCCTCCCCTCCCCATCTACAAACACCTTATTTCTATCTTTTCATTATCTCACTTTTTTTTTCTTTTCCCTTATTACCCTTCCCCTACTCATCCCACCTTCCCTACACCTTTAGCTCCTTTCTTCCCTTTTCGAAATGTCAGTAATCTTATTAGGATTTTATGTATTATTGCAGATTATTCACACCAGAGAAACTATTCGGTATTTACACATGTGTGACTTATTTATTTCACTTAGGAGTATATCTTCAATATGTATCCATTTTCCTATGAATGAATCTATTTTCTCATTCGTTATGGCTGAGTAATATTCCATTTTATAGAAGAACCACATCTTCTTTTTATCCAGTTTCCAACGGATGGGCAAATGGGCTGTTTCCAAGATTTAGCTATTACAAACTGTGCTGCTATAAACATGGGTGCACATACTTCTCTGTGATATGATTCTTTTAGTTCTCTTGGAAAGATACCCAGCAGAGGGATGGCTGGGTCAAATGGAACCTCCAGTCCAAGCTCTTGGAGGTATCTCCATATTGATTTCCATAGTGGTTGCACCAGTCTGCACTCCCACCAACAATGGAGAAGGGTTCCTTTCTCCCCACATCCCCACCAACATTTGTTATTGTATGATTTCTTGATAGCAGCCATTCTTTGTGGGGTGAGGTGGAATCTCAGCGTTGTTTTCATCTGCATCTCTGGAATGATCAGTGATGTGGAACATTTTTTCATATATTTACTTACTGCTTTTACTTCTTTGTCTGAGAAATGTCTGTTCATTTCGGATGCCCATTTTTGAATCGGGTCTTTATATTTGGAGGGGCTGATTGTTTTGAGTTCTTTATATATCCTTGATAATAGTCCTTTGTCTGAGGAACAGCTGGTAAAAATTTTTTCCCACATTGTAGATTGTCTCTTAGTTCTGCTGATGGTTTCTTTTGAAGTACAGAAGCTTTTTAGTAAGATGAGATCCCAGTTGTTGATTCTATCTGCTAGTTCCCGTGCTACTGAGGATTCGTTCATAAAGTCTTTTCCTATACCAATGTCTTCCAGAGTTCTGCCTAACTTACCTTCCAGCAAGTTTAGTGTTTCTGTTTTAATGTTTAGATCTTTAATCCATTTGGATTTTAATTTAGTGCATGGCGAAAGATAAGGGTCTAATTTTAATGTGTGGCAGGTTGACATCCAGTTTTTCGAACACCATTTATTAAAGAGGCTATCTTTCCTCCACTGAGGATGGTCAGCTTCTTTGTCAAAGATGAGGTAGCTGAGTACATCTGGAGTTGTTTTTGTGTCTTCCAGTCTGTTCCACTGATCCTCATAGTCTGAGTTTTTAGTAGCATATCCAAAAAGAATTCCCAAAGTCCAAGTCCAAGCGGTTTTCCTCTAGGTCCTCTTCTAGGAATTTTATAGTTTTTAGTTTTATATTTTGGCCTTTTATCTATTTTGAGTCGATTTTTGTGTAGTGTGTAAGATAAGAATCTAAGTGCATCCTTCATATTGAAATCCAATTTTCCCAGCAATATTTATTGAAGGGACTATCCTTTTTTGTAATGTCCTTGTCAAAAATTAGTTGATTATATGTTTGGATTTGGGAGGTAAAGACTTGTTAGAAAGCCACAGCCATTAAGAAAATACAGCATTAGCATGAAGACAACAGGACTGATGAAAAGGATTGAGTTTTTATGCCCCACACATATGAACCAAAAAAATGGATTTTGGTTTCATATAAAAAGGTAAATCAGGAAAGAAAGAACTGTCATTGAAACAAATGATGCTACAACTCACAATAGCTAAATTTTTGAAGTGGTGTATATGTCAATCAAGAGATCAATGGACAGAGAAAACGGTATTTATAAACAATGCAGTACTACTCTGCCATAAAGAAGGATAAAGTAGGGTCAGGGATTTAGCTCAGTGGTTCGGTGGCCTGCCTTGCAAGTGCAAGGACCCAATTTCAATCCCCAGTACCAAAAAAAAAAAAGAGGATAAAGTAGTCATTTGTAAGAAAATGGGTGCACCTTGAGAACATAATGTTAAATGAAATTTCTTTTTCACGTGAAACCCAAAATATAAGTAAATTATAGAGAAAAATAAAAGATAATAGGAAACAGGGAGACAGATCTTTTGCATAAGTGAAAGGATCAAGAGATGGAGAGAGGTAGGAAAGAAAGGAGGGGGAGGAGATGAAAACAAAAAATATGTTATGAACATGTACTAATTTTCACAATGAATGTAATCATTATATACCATAAAGATGTACAAGAAAGCAAGAAATGAAACAAAAGAAAAGAAGTACTGGGACAACAAAAACACAAACTTGAAACCATTCCTCAGAACATATACAAAAATTTGAAATTGATCTTAAACGCAATATAAATTTTAAAGCTTTAAAACTTCTAGTAAAAATACGAAAACAATTTGTGACCTTGGACTCAACAAAGGCATTTTAGAACACTGAAAGCTTGATCCATAAAATAATTAGACTTTATCACAATCAAAAATAACTTCTCTTGAGAAGACACTAATAGAAAATGGAAAAGCAGGACAGAGAAACTAAGATGAAAAGTATTTGTATCTGGAATATATAAAGAACCAAGACTCAATTATAAGGAAAGAAACACTTTTTCTTTTTTTGGTACCGGGAATTTAACTTAGGGACTTGTGTTTGCCATGCAGATGCTAAAGTTCTGGCCTATCATTTTATTTTTGGTGGGGTGGGTACCAGGGATCAAACTTGGGACTTTGTGCTTGCGAGGCAGGCGGTGGCACCAATGAGTTAAATCCCTGACCCTTACCTATCATTTTATTAATGGGCAAAGGACTTGAAGACATGATTGACCCAAAGAAGATACACCAATGGTAATAAAGGAAAAAAAAAAAAGTCCTCCACATCATTAGTCAACGGACAAAGACAAATTAAAATCCCTTTACATGACTATTAGAAAGGCTATGGAATGACCAGACCATGTGTTGATGATGTTGTGGAAGAACTAGAACTCTGAAAGATTGCCCTTGGGAAGGTAAACTGGTGTGATCACTTTAGAAAGCAATTTGATAGTTTCTTAAAATTTAAAAATAAATTCCATATGATACGCTCATTCTACTTCTAGGTAGTTTCCCAAGAAATAAAGCAGATATCCATATAAAGACTTGTACAGGAATGTTCAAATCAACTTCATTGTAATAGTCCCAAAGTGAAAATAATCCAAATGTCCATTGCTAGCCAAATGAATAAAATATGATCTATTAAAAAATGGAATTCTACTCAGCAGTATAAAGATAAACTGAACTACTGATATGCATTACAACATATATTAATCTCAAAATAACTGCTGAGTGGAAGAATGTAGACAAGAGTAATTATATTATTCAATTTACATAAGATTCTATGAAGTCTTAACTAGAGTGAAGGAAAGCAGATATATGAAAGCATGGTATATATACACAATGGCATATTACTCAGCCACAAAGGATAAATTTGTGTCATTTATAAGAAAAGAGATACACTGTGAGACCACAATGTTAAGGGAAATAAATCTGACACAAAGGGTTAAATATTGGATGATTTCACTTATATGAGAACCCAAAGTATAATCTAAAGAGCAAATCAAAAGATAGATTACAGGAAACAGAGGGAGACCTTTTACAGATGAGAAGGTAATCTAGACAGGAGGAGAGGTATAGTAAGGGGAAGAAGAAGTAAAAAGGACCAAGATGTCATATGTTCATACATCAGCTCCCCATGGTGAATGTACTCATTATGCATTGCATACATGTTCTAATGAAAAAAAAAACTTTAAAAAGATAGTAGATAAGTGATTAATATAGGCATAGACAGGGATAGAGGAAGGGACTACAAAGAGGCCAAAGAAAATCTGGTAGTGATAGATGTGTTCATTACCTTGGTTGTGGTTTCCAATCTATGTACAAATGTCCATACTTACATAATTTACACATACTAAACTTCACTGTACACAGTGACACACCAATATGCTTAAAGAGGAAAGAAAGTAACAAATTATGGATACCAAAAAGAAAGATGTTTGGCAGGCAATTTTTCCAAAATGAATGAGTCTAAAGAAAAAAAAAACAACTGATGGTGTTTGCTGCCAGTGATAAAACCAAGCTTTCAAATGAAGAATTAAAATTTTAGAAAACATTTGCCTGCCATCATGAGCCTGACCTGCTCTCGTTACTTTTCTGATCAGAGTAGTTGTGACATTAATGAAGATAATCTTTTGTTATTATAATGAATTGTGTCACTATTCGGAAGATCTACGCAACCTGATGTCCTGATATTTTCCAAATGACTGAAGCACAATGGAACAAAATCATGAATGGGTAAAAGATGTATTTAAACTGCAAGACCAAGCAACTTAAATAAACTTAACTTAAATAAATTAACTATGTATGATATGGCTTTTGATTCCATAATACAATCAGCCTTTAAGAAAATTTAGCGAAATCTACTGTAGTAGGCAGAATATGAAGATAACCTCTCAGGTATGGCCCCACCTAATGCCTGGATCTATAAATGTGACTAAATATCACTCTGATAATTATATTCTGCCACCCTTAAAATAGGAAGATTGTCTAGGTGGACCTGATATAATCATGTAAAACCCTTTAAAAGCAGTGTTTTCTCCTGCAGGTAACAGAAAGAGAAGTCAAAAATATTAAAAACACTTGAAGGATGTGACATGAGCTTTGAAGAAACAGAGACTATGTGAGAAAGAATGCAGGCAACCTTAAGGAACTAAGACACCTCTGCTGACGGCAAGTAAAGAAAGGGGAACCTCAAACTAATAAATGCAAGGAACAGAATTCTGCCAACAGCTGAGTAAGCATCGAAGTAGATTCTTTTTTCCAGTTTCCAGATAAGACCTCAGACTCACATGTTTATTTTGGCTTCATGAAAAGCTGAGCTGAGAACCCAGTCAAATCTGCTTCAACTTCTAAACTACATAACTGTTAAGTAACGAATGTTGCTTTAAATTTCTCAACTATGATAATTTGTCATACGTCAAATCAGAAGCTAGTATATTTACTATAAGTTATATTACACAATCCCATTAAGTTTCTATCCTACTTCCAAAGGATTCTTACAACAAGTCCAGATTTATTTACCATTGTATACAAAATGAAAAAGAAAACAAAGTATTCTTAGATAAAGGACTGACTGGACAAATTACATAAATCTACAAAATAGAATATTCTACAGCCATTACAAGGAAAAAGTAGAAGCACATGAATGATGATGAGACAATAAAACTATATTAAGAGAAAGAAGGACCCAACATTATAATGGTTTTTCTTATAATTAAATTAAAAAGATTTGGGGCCCAGGATTTAGCTCAGTGGTGCCACACTTGCCTTGAAAGCACAGGGTCCTGAGTTCAATCCCTGGTACAAAAAAAAAAAAAGATTTGTACAAAATTAAGATGCCTAATTAAACATCTTCCGGCGGGGGGGAAGACACCCCAGCTGACAGCAAGTAAAGTAAAAACAATTAGCTATGGGATATAATTAGCTGAGTAGAAAGCTTTAGTTCATAATTTCCTACCTTATATTTTTAAACAAAGTATTACTCTTATTAATTTAAAAATATCAAGAGATGTTACTTGTTAGTATCTAGATAAGCACTTCCCTGGCTTTCATACAAAACAAACTTCTGTTTTGTTCAATTTAGATTTGCCATCTGGAGTCTGCATCCATCCTCTTTTAGCCATCTAGGGTAAAATGAGTCACCTTTCCTCATCACGTTTGCCACACCTTCCAAATCTAAACTTCTCAGTGTCATTCCTTACTAATAAGTGTCTTCATATGCACCTGTGCGAATATTCACACATCTCATTTTAATAACGCTATTCATTTGTTCTTAAAATTTTGGACTGCATTCTTTCACCTTTTCCTAACAATACTGGAAGCTATGAAGACATAGATCATAAACCGAACAAACCATCCCAGCATACAATGTATGTAACAGACAATGCTGTCTTCAAGAGAATGAAGATGATTATGGAGATGATTAAATTATATGTTAATACTGGCAATATTCCAATAGGAAGCAAAGCAATAGGATGAAAACAGGACCAACAATCCTGAATAGTTTATTGTGCTTTATATCTAGGGCTATAGTTTATATCCCTAAAGCCGCATGAGTTCATAGGTGGGGCTGGGGGGTGTTGGGCAAGTGATTAAGAGTATGGGAGTTTATCTGGCTTTGCTATTAGGACGTGAGGTCTGGTCTGAAGGAGGTTAGTAGAGGCATGGCCTGGGACGGTTTATCGTCCTCCCTTGACATTACTCTCCCTCTCCTTCTCCCTCACTCTCCCCCCTCCCCCACTGCTTCCTGCACACCATGCCATAAGCTGTTTCACCTCTGCCAAGCTGTCCTGCCTTGGAGTCAGTGGGCTATGGACTGAAACAGCTACAATCTGTGAGCCAAAATAAAACTTTTCTCCTTTAAGTTATAGGTATTGGGTATTGTATCTCACTGATGAAAAAAGTGACTAAGAACAACTATACAGATAATATGTAATGGGTAATCTATAATATTAGGTTTACTTCACATATTTTAAAGTTAAAAATAAATTTTCATCTGCCTTTAAATTTTTTTCTTTTAAAACGAATATTAGTGGTAAAAACAAAAAAAGTAAAGCAAATTTGTAATTAAATACTGTATTTCTAAATCTTATCAAGATCAAATTATAGCTCTCTATTTTCTACAACAGGAAAATGGACAATGAGAAAAAAAAGACATACTATATAGTTTCTTGTCACAAGTTGCTCACTAAAAGATCTGAAGGCACTGAAAGTCACCAAAAAGAAATACCAGGAGAAATTCCTAGACTAATCATTTTCTCATTTGTCTACATATGAAAGAAGTGACCCAAAGCACCATTATATATGTAATATATACATATATAATATAAATATATATATATAATATATATATATATTTTTTTTTAGAGATAATATGTGATGAACTTTAAAATAGTTCTATCTTATATTTACTACTTGGATACCATCAGTGTTATAAAGTCACACTAAGTAAACTGATTTTTTTCTAAAAAGCTCTTCAGACATAAATATTATATATAACTGAACTTCGTGTGTAACTACACTCAAATAAATCTGTCTCCAAAACATGTTGGCTGACATTTTCTACAAGATAATATGTGATGAACTTTAAAATAGTTCTATCTTATATTTACTACTTGGATACCATCAGTGTTATAAAGTCACACTAAGTAAACTGATTTTTTTCTAAAAAGCTCTTCAGACATAAATATTATATATAACTGAACTTCGTGTGTAACTACACTCAAATAAATCTGTCTCCAAAACATGTTGGCTGACATTTTCTACAAAACAGTGAAGTGTTATAGCCTATAAAAATACTGAGTATATATACAAGCTCTTTGTCATCAGGAAAATGTTAAACAAAATCCTTGGAAACTTTACAAGGAGAAATCACAGACTGAAAATAAAAAAGTAATAAAACATGACATTAAAATGTCATCATGCAAACCTCTCAAATCACATTACCTGAAACTAGTTCCATAATGATATAGACAGGCTGTCTTTGTGTGCAAACTCCTATAAGTTTGACAATATTAGGATGATCATATTGCTTGAGAATTCTGGATGAGAGAAAAATATAAGATTTCTTAGCATATGAATAAGAATGAGTAAAGCATTAATTTATAATAATGAATAATGTATACAAATAGAATATAATGTAGTCATAATTCAAATTTTAAAACATCAGTATAACCCCAATTATGATAAGTGGGGTGACTAAACAATTAACAAATATTGAAAACATAAGACAGGTACAAATGAGTTTGTGCTTAATTCAATTAAATATTCATTTAAAAGTTTTCCACTCTTCATGATTAATAATCATGCTAAATAGGAATAATCTAACTTGTAAAAATATGTAAAGCTCCCTACAAAGTATCTGGTTTTATCTACCACCACACACAAAAAGTTATACTGCTAAATGCTATAGAGAGTACTGCATTAGATTTTATAACAGTTAAATATATTCTCAAGGAACACAATTTCAAAATGGTAGAAACACAAAAATTTTGAGAAAGTTGGAAATAAATTAAAAAATAACTGAGTAACACTTTCAACACAGGCTGAAGTTAAAACAAACTAGACTTAGTTTGAACAAAGGCCAAATTTCATCAGAAGTTATTAAAATATGACAGACTCATCTATAAAATGCCAATCATAAGCTAAAAATATATTAGATTCCTCACAGGCCTGTCCTGCTTATTCTATTGCCAAACTTTAATCGTTATTATCCTATTGATATAAGATATAGTCATAAATCTGCTATTTGAACACCTTTATTCTTTCCTAAAAGAATGAAAAAATATCTTTGAATAAAGACAAACTGTTTTTACTTGTATAGCTAAAGCAGAGAAAGACCTAAGAAACCTATTTCAGATTTATAATATATAATGGTTTATAAATGACATGCTAGGAAAAACTCTAAAGATAAAGAAAACATTTTGTCAATAATTCTGAGCCTCTAATTTCTAAGAGAAATTGAAAGCAAGTTTTCGAGAATATTGGACTTCAACCAAAAAATGTCATTTCTTAGGTTGCAAGACGGATACTAAAGACATTGGAGAAAGCCAAATGAACTTTTATAATATTAAATATCTAAGCACATCTTTCTAGAGTCAAAGAAAATTCCTAAATTTGAAACATGTTCATTTTTGAGGTAACATGTATTTCACTCTGAAGGAGAAAATCAAACTCTGTACTTTGCAATAAAAGAGACTCCTAAGAAATTTAAAAATTTTTGAAAATGTTAGACATCAGCTTTTAAGAATACTTATGAATAACCATAAAAATGAGTTTCAACTGTGACAACATGCCTTCAAATTAATCATTAGAATTTCCAATAATACATATTTTTAACTCTGTTTTATAAATAATGAGGCATCTAACTACTTTAACCCACTGCCATCGAGATTCATTTTTAGATTATGAAGGAAGAAACAAACATCCAAACAATTCATGCCTGGGGCCTTAAGTTTCCTTGCTGTCATCTCTTCTACTCTCTTTATGGTACTTTCTCTCTTTTTTTTTTTTTTTTTTTTTGGTACCGGGGATTGAACTCGGGTCCTTGCAAGGCAGGCCACTGAACTGCTGAGTTAAATCCCCAGCCCTATGGCACTTTCTCTTTATGCCACAAAAATCCATGGATTCTTTTCCCACCCATTCATTTTATCCATCTCCAATCCATATGTTCATTCATCTTACTCTGGCCAAAGACCTTTTCCATTTATTTTGTGTTTTTTTAATATACTAAATTTTCACCACTAACAGAATTGTTTTAACTCTCTGAAATACAGGAACAGCACAGCAGGACTTTAAATTCTAAAAGAAACTAGGAAGAAAATCACCTTAGAAGACCTATTACAAGAGAAATAAGCGGACTGAAGAAATGCCAGACACTAAGCTGAAGAATAAATATGATTCTCAGTACAGAAAATAATATTTAGAGAATCAAAGCAGTAATACCCAGGGAAGAAAAGCAAAATTTTAAGGACTCGGAGAACATTTGGTCCTTTTCAACAACTGGTTCTTTCTGGGATTGTCTAACAGATCTATAGTCTACCTCAAAAACAAACTTGCTGTTTCCATACTGTAAAAATACTTAATGGGATTTGGAAAGTGTTTATTTCTACTTCAGCATTTCACAACTTATGTCTTCAAACTTACATCTTAAAAGTTATAAATGTATTATAATGAGTGATATATAAGCACATTATAAATTGTAAATACATATTTTGTGTTACTTTAGAGAACTCACTTGGCTTCTTGTAAAAATTTTATTTTCAATTCCTGAGGAAGATCTTCTTTACATGTTTTAACAGCAACAGCAGTTTTATCCTTTAATGTGCCCTTATATACTTCACCAAAATTTCCCTGAAATTACAAATACATTCATTATTTGGGATGTATGACAGTGTGTAAATCTTTTCACCACACACACACACACACACACACACACACACACACACACAATATGAAGTGTTTTAAACTAAGTACCCTGCACACTGTCAGATATATTTCTTGGTATTCTCAAGCATATTTTCTCCCATAATTGTCAGTTTATTAATTGTAATGGAGAGAGAAGCTATTAGTATATACACGATATTGTCTTCATTTATCTGAAAGATTTTAAGGCACTCATAATTCAGTTTGTCTAGAACATCATTTTACTCATCCAAAGAGTTTTCATGGCTAAATTATACTTTTTCAGATACTAGAATTATGGTATCATTCTCCATGTGAGTGTTCAGTTACTACCTCCATTATACTTTTGCCTTCCCCCTTGCAGCTCAGAAAAGCTTGCTTTTTTTCACCTCAACATCTTTGGTTGCTTACTCCTCTAACACACTTATTTCAATAGTGCCAGGTTAACCTTGCTAACAAAAATTATTTTTGATTATACAACTGTCTTTAAATACCACTCATTTCTACTCTGTCTAGTTCCATGTTATAGACTTCAATGTTATATGTGTTCTAAACTCAAATGTTTAGTGATCAAAAAATAGGGGCCATGCCTTTCTATACTTTTTTTCTCTGAAGAAAACCATCTATCAGAAAATGCTGCCTAACCTTTAATTCCGTTTCTTATGCTTTCTCCTTCATGAATTTTTAAAATCTTCTTGAAACTGTTTTTTTCTGTCCCCTTCCCTCCAAACCTTCTTCGCCACTTACATAAGCTGTTTCCATTTTTTCTTTAATGTTTTGTTTCTTTTTCCCCTTACTTCCCTCCTCCCTCTGCCATCTCTTGTTCCCATTCCCATTTGAAAAAATTCTTACTCAATATTTATCCTCCATTTTGCTCCTTATACATACTTTGAGTTTCTCACACAAGAGAAATAATGTGATAAACTTATGTGTCTGATTTATTTCATTTAAAATTAGTCTCAAAATGCATTCATTTACCTAAAAACATCTTCAGTTTATCCTTCTTTATAGCAGAGTACTAACTACTCCATTGTATATAAATTTTCTTTATCTATTCATCTGTTGAAGGATATATGGGTTGTTTCCAAAATTTAATGGTTTCTGCCCTATAAAACAGGTTTTGATACACACTGGACATTTGAAAATTTTTACATTCATCTGACAACCATTTTCCAGAGAACTTAAACTACATCAACAGTGTACAAGAAAGGAATCTCCCATCACTGACAAAATGATTATTCTTGCCCAGACCACTTCTCCAAACAAAGGTCAGGAGGAAAACTAGGTCACTCTTCACTTGCTATCATTCAGCAGGTATAAATTCATCTTAGCTATTGGCCTTCCTTTCATGGGGACAAATCTCACTATACTGCTTGCCTATATTTATGCCAATCATAAGGAAATCTTGGTCCTAGGTTAATTCTCATTTCCTCTTCCCTACCCTCATCAAGTTCTGCCCACCTTTCTTTGATCCTTCTTTCTCTTCTATACCCAACTTTTACTCTACTTTCTGGAATTTATGGTCTATCATGAAAGTTAGACCTTCTATCTATTCTTTGATAATTCTCCTTACCTTCTTGCTATTAGAGAATACTAGTTCTTATCAGAGAACACTCAAATGGTAATGAGATCCACTCAAATGAGATCCCCTCTGCCATTTAAACTTAAAAGATGTATTTCCCTGTGTAACTTACTAGTTCTTTATCAGTCTTTAAACCATTCTCTCTCTTGCATTCCTAAAAACTTCAGGTTTTGAGTGTTATTATTCATTTCTATTTCCTACTATCCTTCATTGTGGCTGTCACCTAAGTGAATTTGAAAAATTCATTTATGATTTCTATTCCTAGGTCACTGTCATTCTAATCCAGTGTTGCTCCTATATGAATTCTCACCATTTTCGACACAAATTTCAAGTCCTTTCAATGCTTCAAATTCTCAAGCTATTTTCACATATCTCTTTCAAACATCGAGTAATCCATCTATTTTTAAGAGTCATACCTTTAACTTTCATATTTACCAATAAAGCAATTTTAGAGAACCAATTTTATAGAACCTACTTCATTTACCTCATCGTTGGTCTGGTTTCTATTCTACCTTTATAGCCCATCAATTTTAACATGTATTACTCCTTAATATTCTCTCCTTCTGCATCCACCTTAAATTCCATGGTCAGTCATTACAACTGACAAACCATATACTCTCCACATTTTTGCTTGTCTTTAGCTGTAGAACTCCCTAAGGCCAGTGGTGGTGAACCTATGTCACGTGAGCCATAGCGGGTTGTTTGTATCAGTGAAAGAACTAAAAAGTTTACTAACACTGGTCTAGGGAAATCTACAATCCTAATAAAATCTCAAATTCTGCCTATTCTGCACCTACAAAGTTAAACATAAAAACAGCTGAAAAAACCATAACCATTTTAATTGATTTATCTCTAAAATTCATGAACATAAAATGTTGGGGGCCCTTAATTCATGAAAATAGACTTTAGGGCCCTTGAGGCTACACGCTTTTCTAGCCCCAGTCACACTCCCTTCTTCCACATGACTGGTTTCCCTTCTACTCTCTTCTCCAATCTCCAGTAACAATTCTCAGCTATGCTGCTGCTTCCTATTTCATTGGGGGGGGGGATACCCTGAAGTAATTGAAACAGAACTTTTGGATTCTTTGTCACAGATTTATTCACCTACTAATCTTCCTTGCTGTGATAAAAATGAGCTATTATGCTTCTACTAAAATCAATCCTAAACTGAGCTGAATCACATTTCTTCTTACCCACTCAAAGGTATTGCTCTAGCAATCTCATTTCTTTCCTGTACGATAAATTTTTCACTACACCATTCACCACTGCAAACTAATATGTTATTATTTCTCTCAGGTTGAACATCAAAAAAATCATTCTTTTGCACGCCTCTGCTTCCTTTTCCAACAACATTTCAAAGGGTTACATCCTTAACATCTCTAATTCCTCTCCTCCTATTCTCTCTTAAGTTCACTCAAATCTGGTTTTCACCTAAGGTACACCAAGGAAACAGCTCAACAAAATCACCAGGGACTTCTTCATTGCTAAATCCAGAGGTTAATTCTTGGTTATTATCTCATTGGATTTCTCACCAGCATTTGCTACCACTGATTACAGTTCTCTTTGGTATGCTTTTTCCTCTTGGCTTCCAAGTTCTTGTATCTGCCTTTTTTTTTTTTTTTTTTTTTTTTTTTGGTACTAGGGATTGAACTTGGGACCTCACGCTTGTCAGGCAGGTGCTGTGCCTGCTGAGTTATATCCCTGATCCAGTTTCTGCCTTCTTAATTGGTGGTCCTTTAACCTCATTTGCGTATCACTTCTCTTTTCCCCATCCCTTAATGTTGGTGTGATCATGGCTCAATTCTTGATCTCTGAGTCTCCTATGAATCCATGTAATTGTACGGTTTGTTTTACTTATGTATTTTGTGGTGCTGGGGATCCAACTCAGAGTATCACATATGCTAGTGCAGCACTCTATGCTAAACTACTCCCCTGTCCTAATCTTACAGCTTTAAATGTCACCAATATAATCCAAATCACTGAATTTGTACTTCTGACACAGAAATCGCTTTTAAAAAGGCAGACTTAGTAGCCAACTGTCTTTCACCATCTCCACAGAGAAGGCTAACAGACAAACTCAATATATTCAAAACAACATCTAATTGTGTTCCCCTAAACATTCTATACTTACAGCCAACTTTGTTCTTTTCTCAATCCCTATATAGATTACATTAGGATATCTAACTGGTTCAACTTAAAAATGTATCTAAAATTCATCACTGCTCATTATCTCCATATCACCACTCTGTTCTAGCACCATTTTTTAGTAAATTAAGTGCACCTGCCTCTCAATCTTTCAACTCATCAGACTATTTTTAACATAACAGCCAAAATGACTGTTTAAAGACTGAAATCTCAACCACTAGGCACTCATAAGCCTTCTATTTTATAGGACTTAGCACCTCAAGAAACTATAAAATTTACCTATTTATAATGCTTATCATTTATCTGTCTTCCCTGCTAATAGAATCTACACCCCATACAGGAAATGATTTTTGTCTGCTTGTTCACTCTCCCAGGGCTAAATAAGTGCTTGGCACATAGTAGGCATTTACAAAATACTGAATGATTGAATAAAATATTTATTGAATATCAACCATATAGCAAATACAGTCTACTAAGACTATAGTACAGAATAAATAAGAGTTTCTGCCATTACTTTAATATAATTACTAACCAAACTCCAAACCTCACAAGGATCTGAAGCTTAGTTAGTTATCCTTTAATTACCCATGCACTCTCAGCCGGAGCACTGTAAACATTTATTCAGAAAAGGTAGTGAAATATTAAGTGACAAGTCAAGTTGTAGTATTTTAAAATATTAGATGAAGTTAAGCTACACTGTCTCAAAGTATTAGTCTTTTAGTAAAAATGATTAAATTTATTGAGACTAACACACTACTACCTCATTTGAGAAAATATTCCTTAAAGTAACCTTAGTAACAAGCTAAATTCTAACTGATAGACTATAGTTTATAGAATAAACTAGACACAACTGAAATATTTTTCTTTAACTGAAAATACTTTTTTTATACTAAAAATGTAGTCTCAACACATTCCCTTTATTTCAGTAAGATTTAGTTTTAAATTTCATTCCTTTGTAATTTTTATAATTGCTATTGTATTGGGTTACCTATAGCAATAGAGAGGAGGAATATTTCCCTAAGAATTAGGGGACCATCATGGTAAATAAAGATATCAGCTGCAGCTTTTAGCTTGAGGTTCTCTGAAGTGACTTACTAGTTAATTGTATTAACGACATAAAAATTGCTTTCTGATAGAAATTTGATGCTTCCATCTGGACAGAATATTTTTAAATAATCAGTGTTAAAAAGCCTGCAAAGTTGATTAGTTCAACATAGATTTATTTTCTTCAGCATACATTAGATTTTTTTAAATAGGGAAAAAAGTCAATTCATTGAATTTACGTTTGAATAAAATAGTCATTTACTGTTTTACCTACTGAGCTTTAATTCGGTCCAGTAATGATCACTCGTTCTTTATATATGCTACCTTTCCTGAAATATCTGGATTTTATAGTATTTTTCACAGTACATCATGAAACTAAACTCAACTCAAAACTTTCACATGAAAATGTCTCTGAACAAATTTTTATTAGAATTCAATTATAAGTAAAACAATAAATATGAAAATTCATTTTGATTATTAAATATCTTTATTGTTAGACATAATATACTTTCATATGGCCTATGAGTTCAAAGAAATGTCCAACTAGATTGGAAGAAAAGAAACCGATTATTATTATAAAGCTGTACTCTCTGACCACTAATAGAAAATTATAATAGATACTGATATTGAAATATATGGCTTGTCCATACTTTTTATATTGAAATAATATGCGCAATATTATATACTATAATTTTCTGAACAGTTCTAACTCTCAAGGTGCAGTGTTTCACTTTTTCTAAACAATTACATATAACCAGAAACAAACTAAGACTATTAAGTTTTTATTATCTCAATTTCTTTTCAAATCTCAGTTCAGTAGTTTTGCTTTTATTACATTGTTTTTTGTCCTTCCAGGGGAAAATATACTATTTTTATAAAACAAGACTCCTCCACAAGCCTTTCAAACACATCTACTTCAGTGGACATCACAGAATTTTAAGAGATACGATACCGTGTTCCAGATAACTTCTAAGGTGCTTTGCTATGCACTGGAATATAAACAAAGAAAGTGTTCACTTTTGTTATTTAGGTCGGTTGTCACATACCTTGCCCAATAATTCTCCCAAAGTGACATCTTCATGGTTGAGAATCCACTTCTTATCCTATTGGGGGGGGCAGTTGTTTAGTCTAAGCAAGAGTATACTGAGTACATTTCCTTTAAGATACATCTGAGACTGGTAAACAGAACTAAGGGACATTTCATTCAGACCATTCAATAATAGCATACTAAGAAGTTATAACCTCAAGATGCTATAAAACAGATTTAAGCAATGTTACTGTTCTGTAGGATAGTAAAGTCTACATTACATCAAACTTCTTTCAGAAATCTCAGACTCCGTAAAGATATAGTATCCCTGTAACTACAACATAGCATGCACATTCCATGTACTATAAAACTTTGGCTATGCCACTGTACTTTCAAAAAAGTTCTGCCATAAGTATATGAAGGAGTTTCAGTTTACAGTGCAAAATTTCCAATTCTCACTTGATCTTAGAGAACTACTTTTCTACACAAATGATACTAAAAGCTAATTCTTCTACATATAAGTTGGCCATGAGTTACAGCTTTCTATGAAAGTATATGTAATCCCAAATCTTTCCCAAGTAATTTCTTGTGCTATAATAAAGCAGCAACATCAGTTAGAACATTGCTAGGATGCACAAGACTAGTTATGCAAATATGCCATTATAAATGAGCATCCCATCATCTGCTCTGAAGAACTAATTAATACTTAGGGAATACATTAGCATGTACAAGAACTTCAGAAAACTACACAATACCATAACGTTAGAAAGGTATAAGCATTATTTTAAAGGGGGGAGAAAAATGAAGCTAGGAAAAAGGAGAGAAGAGTATTAAAAGATGGGAAGATAAAAGAGGCTAGAAAGAAATGTTTCATGCATGACTTAGGTTCATTTTATGTTACAGTGTAATTTTCTCTATTACAAACACAGATTGAAACATAATTGTTGTACAGCAAGAGATATAACAAGTAAACATTTTGAAATAAAAATCCACTAAGTATGATTTAAAATACACGAGACAGCAACTGGATCTATTGTCTCTTCTGAAACATCATGTGGCAAACACTGAACTTCACCTTCTGATAGATCAATAAAGGGACATTGCTATTTAAAATGCAACAGCATAATCTTTCATTCCAAATATTAAAGTTATAAAGATTTTAGAAAACATGGGAGAATATCTTCACAACCACATGAGCAAAGATTTTAGATACAAAAAGCACTAACTACAAAAGAGAAATAAAATTGGACTGTATTATAATTACAAATATAGTCTTCCAAAAACATCATTTAAAAATTACAATAAAATCAGAGAGCATTTTTGTGATATTTATATGTGATAACATTATTTCCATGTAAAACACATAGAAATGATTTATATCTTAATAACAACTTGATTTTGAGATTGTATTATAAATTTATCAAAAGAGTCAATAAGCACATCAGAAGATTCTTAATATTGGCAGTAAGTAGCAAAGTGAAAATATAAACCACAATGAGACAGTATTTCACACCCTTCAGAATACTAAAATTATTAGAAAGTAGGCACATGTGGACTTGTGTGTGTTGCTGTGGAATGAACTCAGAGCCTTGCACATGTGAGGCAAGAGCTCTACCTCTGAGTCACATCCCTACCTCAGAATAGTAAAATTAAATAATTATTAATATCATGAAATTGTGAGGATGTGGAGCAGCCTGAGTCCTCATATGTTGCATATTCAAACCAGTATAGCTATTTTGGACATTTCTTATAAAGCCAAGCACATACCTACCTTATAACTCAGCAATTATACTTTTTAGGTATTAACCCAACAGAAACAAAAATACCTAAAAATGATTTGTCATAAAATTGATGAAACCAACCTATTTAAAGTAGTCAAAAACTAAAGCAACTGTAATGTCTATCACAGGATAATGAGCAATTATTGATACATTCAGAAAAGTGAATAATACTAGGCAATACAATAGATATTACAATAGAGCATTTGCAAAACATTTTCAGTTAATAAAGCCAGATTATTCTGTATAGACAGATACACAGAAAATGATTCCATTTATGTAAAGGAAAGGAGAACTACTTTTTTATTCTAGAATTCAAACCAATATTTGCCTGAGTCATAGTAGACTGCAAAGGAAAAAAAAGCAGCAGCTCTGGGAGTTGTGCAAATGTTCAATTCCTTCCTCCCACCCCTCAATGCTCCTTACTTCCCTTTCTCCCTTTCTTTCTTTGCTAGGAATTGAACCTAGGGCCTGGGCCAAGCTAACCACATATTACTACTGAGCTGTACCTGCAATCCTAAAACTTTTTGATATTTTCTTAAGCTATACACTTAAAACCTGTGCAAAATTTTACTGTACATGAATTATATAACCATAAAGTTGATTTTTTTAAAACAGTACTTTCCATTTGAATAGCACTTTGTGACTGAATTCCACTGCCTCAACATATTGTCAAATGTTATTCATCAAAAACTATAGTCTGACAAGCAAGAGAGTTGTTATTTTGATTTTTTGATAGATTTTATACTCTAGATAAGGGAAAGTAAGTTTAAGCCCAAGATTTACACTATAAACAACTGAAAAATCAAAGTGAAATGTAAAAAACCACACTAACAACAGGTTCAAACATCTGTTTAGACACAGGATAGATACTAAAATAGTGAAGAACTGGGATGCTAAATTTAGGTTAAGAAAAGAAGCAAATTAAAAATGCGTGGACTACTTTAGGCTTTTAACTAGAACCCCTAAAAGATACAACGTGTCATACAAAGGCAGTGTGGAGAGGGAAGAAACTCAGCCTACCTTCTAACCATCCCTATCACATATGTGACTAAATCAGAAACTGGCAAACTAAGACTCACAGCCTGTCATGGTTAAATGGTTTTGAATTATTAAATTTATTAAATGGTTAAAAAAATCAAAAGAATAATTTGTAACGCATAAAAATTATATGAAATTCAAAATTGCAGTGTTCATACATAACAATAGTTCTACAGAACAACAGAAATTATGCAAACTAACCCACATAGAAATGAAAGTGGAAGAAAAACACTAACAAATTTCAGAGACCTGTGGCACCTGTATGACCTGTACAAACCCAAAATTCCAGAAAGGAAGAAGAGCACAATGAAAGGAAAATATTTGAAAAAATATAGTTCAAAACTCCTCTAATTTGGGTATCTACTGATCCAAGAAAATGAACATATTCCACAAAGAAACCCATAGATATGGATGTCTAGATATGACATGTTCACACAGACAGAGCTACGTGGCTGGACAGAGGAGGAATTACATTGGAGTGACTCAGAGAAGATCAACTGAAAAACAGATATTTAGAAGAGGATGGACATACATTCTGATGCAAAAAAAAAAAAAAATCAACTTGAAAGAAGAGATTTGTATTTTAAACAAAACATATGCATAGAAATTTAAAAGAGGCAAAGAAGTCTGACCAGGGCTATACAGCAGGCCTCACTCCACCCCCAACACAGGAACTGCCATTATGAGAAGTTCTCAGATAGTTAGAGCAAAGTTACATGGCAGAGTCAAGCCACACAGGATAGATTTGGGGTATACAGCCCCTGCCTTCATTGTTCCCTCTCCAAATAAAGGACATAGCAGCCTGGAAGAATTTTTTGCAGGCACACACCAAGGGTGAGTGACCAGGGAACTGTTCCCTTCCCCAACTTGCCCATTTGTTCTCTGACACTTACATACTAACCCTAACCCTAACTACAGTCCAATCTCCTTAATGAATAAATATGTAAATATCCTCAATAAGATACTGGCAAACAGACTGCAGCAAATCATCAGAAAGATTATACACCATGACAAGAAGGATTCATCCTGAGAATGCAGGGATGGTTCAACATTAGCAAATCAATAAATGTAATATACTACATCAAGAGAACCAGATACAAAAATCACATGATCATCTCCATAGACACAGAAAAAGCATCTGACAAAGTCCAACATTTATTCATGACAAAAACTCTACAGAGAATTTGAATAAAAGGTCTTTATCTCAATCCGATAAAAGCCATCTATGACAAACCAGTGATGTTGAACATCTATATATTTTAGCTATTACCAACTCTGAACACACTCAGCTACCTTAACTTTGACAAAAGGACCAAACAACTTTACTGAAAGAAAGAGCCTCTGTAGTAAATGGTGCTGGGAAAACTGACTTTCTACAAGCTAAAGATTAAACCTAGATCTGTATCTCTCACCATGCACAAAACTAAAACTGAAATGAATCAAAGATTTAAATATTATAACAAATACCTAATCTGCTGGAAGATACAAAAGGGAAAATTCTTGAAGACACAGATATAGACAGAGACTTTATGAACAAAACAATGATTACATAGGAAATATTACAAAGAATCAACAACTGGAATTACAGCATACTACAAAGCTTTGCACAGCAAAAGAAACAATCAATGGAATGACAAAACAACCTACAGAGTGGAAAAAAACATTAACCAACTATTCCTTAGCCAAAGAGCTAAAATCTAGAATATATGAAGACCATAAAAAAAAATCAGACCCCCCCCGAAACTTAAAGATCTAATAAAAACCATCTGAATTGCATTGATGAAGAAATAGAAATGGCAAATAAAAATATAAAAAATGTTCAACATCACTGGCCACCTGAGAAATGGAAATTAAAACAATGAGATTCCATCTCACTCCAGAATAAATGGCTATCATCAATAAATTAAGCAATAACAAATGCTTACAAGGTTATGGGGAAAAAGGAACACTTCTTATTGGTGGGAGTATAAACTGGCACAACCAATATGGAAATCAGCACGTAGATTCCTCAAAAAACTAGAGGTTTCATTGACCCAGCTATTCCCCTCTTCTTAGTATTTTCCCAAAAGAGTTAAAAGCATCTTCTATTCTGTTCCATTGAGTCTTTGATATGTTTTCTTTTTGCCAGTACCATGCTGCTTTTATCACAGTACCTTTGTAATATGACTTCAAATCAGGGGTTGTGATGCCCCCACCCACCTTGCCTTTCTTGCTTTTGCTATTCTAGATGTCCTCTGCTTCCAAACAAATTTCTGGAGATAGGGGAGAGCCACCTCTGCTGCGCGGCCCGGCCCGAACTACGGTCCTCCTCTGGAGCTGTGCCATTTCCAGTGGGCGCCACTGATTGGCTCTGACACAGCGCCAGGAGGGTAGCCGCGTGGGCACAGCTGAGGCCCCCACCCCCATCCCCGCTATTAGATCCCCTGATTGAGCCAGTCCTTGGACGCACTCTGCAGAGGCATGGCGGGACATAAAGGGTGGTGATTGATCCTATTATGTTCCTGATTGTATCAATAGGGATAAAGGATAGGGATTGATTTGATAAGTTCTTTTCTCAATTATGAAAATGAGAATGTCTATAAGTCATTAGAGAATCAAAGACTGAGATGCAACGATATCAGGAAGATTTAATGACCCAGAGATTGAATCAAGGGCAATCCAACAGCAAAAATAAAGATGAGAAAATACTTAAGCAAGCCACAAAGACAGACTTCCAGTCCACCAATGGCAAACAGTAGGGCAAAGGAGGATGAAAAATCAATAGTGAACTTCCAGGACAATCAGAACTCACAGCACAGGAAGTAACAAAACTGACTGATCAAGCTCTAGAAAAATTCAAAACAGAAATTATTTCCCAGTTAACCATAGAGATGGTGAGCAAAATGAAAGACATGATTCGAGACTCCAGAACAGAAACTGACAAAAAAACAGATGAGCTTGGTACCATAATAGAAGCCATGAAGCCCAGCATAAGAAAGAAATGGAAACAATGAACACCCAACATAGGAAAGAAATGGAATCCATTAAACAGATTCAAATGGATATCCAGGAGATTAAAAAACTCTACTGAAAGCGTACGCAACAGAATAAAAGATTAAGGGAATAGAATCTCAGATATAGAAGACAGGATAGCAGACAGTAACCATGAAAAGAGAGGTCTCTTAAAAACAATAAGGGAGCATGAGAAATCAACCCAATAACTCCCTAGATGATGAAAAGAAGAATAACATAAGACTGATAGGGATCCATGAAGTACCAGGAGAAAATGCAAATGACTTAAAAAAGCTGTTCAAAGAATTAATAACTGAAAACTTCCCAAACAGAGGGGAAGAATTAGACATACAGATAAGCGAGGCATATAGGACACCAACTAGTCACGATAAAAAAAAACAAACAAACTACACTTAGACATATAATAATCAAGATCCCAGAAACCCAACAGAAGAACAAAATACTACAAGCAGTAAGAGAAAAGAAACAAATCACATGCAAAGGAAAGCCCATCAGAATCAAAGCAGACTTTTCAACACAAACCCTCAGGTAAAGGAGAGCCTGGAGTGAGGTATTTCAACTCCTAAAAGAAAACAACCTACAACCAAGACTGATGTATCCTGCTAAACTCTCTTTCAAAATGGATGGAGAAATAGGATACTTCTATGACAAAGAACACTTGAGAAACTTCATGAATACTAAACCAGCACTACAAAGAATTTTAAACAATATCCTAGAGAAAGACAACGAAGATCACAACACCAGGAGGCCCAACAGAGCAAATCAAATAGCCAGGGCTAGAAACTAAAAAGAGAGGACAAAAAATAAAAAGAGTCAACAAAAGGACAATAACATGACAATAATAAGTCAGGACATATCAGTTATAACTATCAATATCAATGGCCTCAATTCACCAATCAAGAGAAATAGACTGGCAGAATGGATTAAGAAGCAAAATCCAACAATATGTTGTATACAAGAAACACACCTAGGGCAAAAAAAATGCCCATAGACTGAAAGTGAAAGGATGGAAAACAATTCTCCATGCGACAGGAGCCCAGAAAAAAGCAGGGGTAGCAATCTTATTCGCAGACAAAGCAAATTTCAAACCAAAACTGATTAAGAGAGACAAAGAAGGCCACTACATCCTTGTAAAGGGAACAATTCAAGAGGAAGAAATGACAATCATAAACATATATGCACCAAATATAAATGCCCTCAACTATATAAAACAAATATTAAGTAACATGAAAAACCAAATAACTCCTAATACAATTGTAGGGGGGGATCGGAATACCCCACTATCACAAATAGACAGATCATCTAGGGAAAAAATCAACAATGAAATACTAGAACTGAACCAAGCTTTTGAACGCATGGACTTATTAGACATCTATAGAGTGTTCCACGCCACAAAATCAGAATATACATTCTTTTCAGCTGCACATGGGTCATTCTGCAAGATAGATCACATACTAGCTCACAAAACAGGTTTGAATAAATGCAAAAGAACTGAAATTATTCCCTGTACATTATCAGACTGCAGTGCAGTAAAGCTGGAGATCAATAGCATAAGAAACCATTGGAACTTCACAAACACATGGAAATTGAATAACACTCTCCTGAACAATCAATGGATAATAGAGGAAATTAAGGAAGAAATCAGACAGTTTATACAAATAAATGAAAATGCCAATACAACATACAGGAATCTAAGGGACACAATGAAAGCAGTTCTACGAGGAAAATTCATAGCACTGAATGCCCACACTAGGAAAACAGAGTGAGATCAAATAACCTAATGATGAATCTTAGACTCCTAGAAAAAGAAGAGCAAGAAAAACCCAAAGCTCAAACAAGAGAGGAAATTATAAAGATTACAGCAGAAATCAATGCAATGGAAACTAAGAAAATGATATAAAAAATAAATGAATCGAAGAGTTGGTTTTTTGAAAGAATAAATAAAATTGATAAACCCTTAGCAAACCTTATCAAAAAAAGGAAAGAAAAGGCTGAGATTCATGCAATCAGGAATGAAAAAGGCAAAGTCACAACAGATCCCGCAGAAATTCAGAGGATCATTAATACATACTATGAGAACCTGTACTCTCATAAAATGGAAAACACAGAAGAAATGGACAGATTTCTAGATACTTATGAATTACCAAAGTAGAGCGAAGAAGATAAAAACATTTTAAACACCCCATTCACAATCAGTGAAATTGAAAATGTAATTAAAAATTTACCAACAAAGAAAAGCCCAGGTCCTGATGGATTCACTGCTGAATTTTACAAGACATTTAGAGAAGATCTACTGTCGTTACTCTTCAGACTTTTCAATGAAATTGAAAGAGAAGCAATACTTCCAAATTCATTCCTGGAAGCAAATATCTCTTTGATTCCCAAACCTGGGAATGAAGTAAATAAAAAAGAGAACTACAGGCCAATCTCCTTAATGAATATAGATGCAATAATCCTCAATAAGATACTAGGAAACAGAATACAGAGGATCATCAAGAATATCATACATCCTGACCAAGTCGGATTTATTTCAGGGATGTAAGGATGGTTCAACATACATAAATCAATAAATATAATACACTATATTAACAAAGTCAAGGACAAGAACCACATGATCCTCTCGATAGATGCAGAAAAAGATTTGATAAAATCAACACCCATTCATGATAAAAACTCTGCAAAAAATTGGAGTAGATGGTCTATGTCTCAACTTAATAAAGGCTTTCTATGAAAAACCAACAGCCAACATCATATTAAATGGCAAGGACTGAAAACCTTCACGTTAAAATCAGGAACAAGACAAGGATGCCCACTATCACCACTCCTCTTCGATATAGTTCTGGAAACATTAGCCATAGCAATTACAAAAGAGAAAGAAATCAGAGCAATAAAAATAGGAAAGGAAGAAGTTAAATTGTCATTATTTGCTGATGATATGATACTCTACATTGAAAACCCAAAAAACTCAACCAAGAGACTTCTTGACTTAATTGACACTTTTAGCAGAATAGCTGGATACAAGGTCAACAACCGAAAATCAACAGCCTTCTTGTACAAAAACAACAGACTCACTGAGAGAGAAATTAGGGAAACAATTCCTTTCACAGTAGCATCCAAAAAAAATAAAGTATCTGGAAATCAATTTAACAAAAGAAGCAAAGGACCTCTACATTGAAAACTACAGCACTCTGAAAAAAGAGATCAAGGAGGATATAAGAAAATGGAAAGATGTCCCCTGCCCCTGGGTAGGAAGAATCAACACAGTGAAAATGGCCATACTACCAAAACT
>NW_022900915.1:22209439-22209640 GCF_012274545.1 Fukomys damarensis
ATCAGTGGAACAGATTGGAAGACACAAAAACAACTCCAGATGCACTCAGCTACCTCATCTTTGACAAAGGAGCTGCCAGTCCCCACTGGAGGAAAGATAGCCTCTTTAATAAATGGTGTTGGAAAAGCTGGATTTCATCCTGCAAAAGATTAAAACTAGACCCTTATCTGTCACCATGCACTAAATTAAAATCCAAGTGGA
>NW_022900915.1:22210140-22211862 GCF_012274545.1 Fukomys damarensis
AAATCCAAGTGGATTAAAGATACAAATATTAAAACAGAAACACTAAACTTGCTGGAAGATAAGGTAGTCAGAACTCTGGAAGACTCTGGCATAGGAAAAGCCTTTATGAACAAATCCTCAGTAGCATGGGAACTAGCAGAAAGAATCAACAACTGGGATCTCATCTTATTAAAAAGCTTCTGCACTGCAAAAGAAACCATCAACAGAACTAAGAGACAACCTACAATGTGGGAAAAACTTTTACCAGCTGCTCCTCAGACAAAGGACTATTATCTAAAATATATAAAGAACTAAAAACAACCAGTGCCCCCAAATATAAGGACCCAATTCTAAAATGGGCATCTGAAATGAACAGACATTTCTCAGACAAAGAAAAAAAAAGCAGCAAGTAAATACATGAAAAAATGCTCCACATCACTGGTCATTCGAGAGATGCAGATGAAAACAACACTGAGATTTCACGTCACCTCACAGAGAATGGCTGCTATCAAGAAATCACACAACAACAAATGTTGGCATGGTTGTGGGGAGAAAGGAACCCTTCTCCATTTTTTGTGGGAGTGCAGACTGGTGCAACCACTATGGAAGTCAACATGGAGATACCTCATAGAACTAGGATTAGAGGTTCCATTTTACCCAGACATTCCTCTGTTGGGTATCTTTCAAAAAGAATTGAAAGAATCATATCACAGTGATATTTGTGCACCCGTGTTCATAGTGGCACAGTTTGTAATAGCTAAAACTTGGAAACAGCTCATCTGCCCATCATTTGGAAACTGGATAAAGAAGATGTGGTTTTTCTATAAAATGGAACACTACTCAGCCATAAAGAATGAGAATGTAGATTCATTCATAGGTAAATGGGTACATTTTGAGGATATACTCCTAAGTGAAATAAATAAGTCACACATATGCAAATATTGAATAGTATCTCTGGTGTGAAAAACTAAAATAGTACTCAAGATCCTAACAGGGCAATTAGTACTGTGAAATAGGAAGAAAAGAACCAAAGGTGTAGGGACAGTGAGAAGGATAGGGAAAGGGGAATCAGGGAAAAGGAAAAAAACATGAGAAAATGTAAAAATGGAATTAAAGTGTTTGAAGGTAGGGAGGGGAGGAGGGGGTGAAGGGAGGTTGGGGACAAGGGGAAAAAATGAGAACCAAGACTTGGCATGTAAAGGTACAAGATCCCAGTAAAGAATGTAACTGTACTGTATACCTAGAATGTACCAATAAATTCAATTAAAAAAATTTCTGGTTGTTCTGTCTAGTGAGGTATACTGTTGGTATTGTGATTAGGATTTCTGTAATCTGTATCTTCCCAAAGGAGTTAAAACCATCATACCATAGCAATCTATGCACACCCATGTTTACAGCAGCACAATTTGTAATAGCTAAATCTTGGAAGCATCCTAAATGTCTATCAATGGATGAATGGATAAAAAAAAATGTGGTTCTTATATATTATGGAGTACTCTGCCATAAAGGATAAATTTCTATCTATAGGTAATGGATGTACCTTGAGATCATTAAGAAAAATAAATCACACACATATTTAAATAGTGCACTGTTTCTCTTGTGTGAGAACCAAAAGTGTAAATAAGGACCAAAATGGATGATAAACATTGGGAAGTAGTAAGGAAATATTCAAATGGGAAAGGGATAGAGGATGGGGAGGGGAAAAGGAAGGAAAAGAAAAAAAAAGAGCAGAAGAAAAAAAAA
>NW_022900915.1:22211945-22261780 GCF_012274545.1 Fukomys damarensis
GAAGGGAGGTTGGGGACAAGGGGAAAAAATGAGAACCAAGACTTGGCATGTAAAGGTACAAGATCCCAGTAAAGAATGTAACTGTACTGTATACCTAGAATGTACCAATAAATTCAATTAAAAAAATTTCTGGTTGTTCTGTCTAGTGAGGTATACTGTTGGTATTGTGATTAGGATTTCTGTAATCTGTATCTTCCCAAAGGAGTTAAAACCATCATACCATAGCAATCTATGCACACCCATGTTTACAGCAGCACAATTTGTAATAGCTAAATCTTGGAAGCATCCTAAATGTCTATCAATGGATGAATGGATAAAAAAAAATGTGGTTCTTATATATTATGGAGTACTCTGCCATAAAGGATAAATTTCTATCTATAGGTAATGGATGTACCTTGAGATCATTAAGAAAAATAAATCACACACATATTTAAATAGTGCACTGTTTCTCTTGTGTGAGAACCAAAAGTGTAAATAAGGACCAAAATGGATGATAAACATTGGGAAGTAGTAAGGAAATATTCAAATGGGAAAGGGATAGAGGATGGGGAGGGGAAAAGGAAGGAAAAGAAAAAAAAAGAGCAGAAGAAAAAAAAAACGGAAGGAAAGCTTTTGTAAATGGGGAAGAGAAGGGGTTGAAGGGTATGGGGAAAAAATAGAATTAAGATATATCATGTACATGAAGAGAGGTAAGCTATCTTCTCTGACCATAACAAAATTAAGCCAGAAAACAATAACGAAGTTAGAAAAAAATTTGCAAATACATATACTTGAAAATTAAACTAAATTGCTTCTAAATAATTGATGGCTGTAGAAAAAAATTCACAGGAAATCAAGACAAGTGCAACATATTAAAATTCATAAGATTTTAAAATGTTTAAAGAGAACACTTGAAAATTTTTCTAGTATTTTATAATTATATTAAGAGAACAAAAGAAGCATCAAGCCAATAACCTAAACTTTTACTCCTTAAGGATCTAGGAAAAATTATAGCAAAACCCAAAGCTAGTGGAAGTAGCAATAATAGAATTCAATAAAATATAAATTTCAGAAATAATAAGAGAACTAAATGAATCATACAACTGACTTATTACTGGCTGGACTACAACAAATCTACCATTATCTTTTATGATACCTGAATGTCTCTTGACTCTTGGTCTGAGTTTGTGTGTAAATTATCGGGCCCTGTGGAATTTGTGTCAGGGTATCTTTTAAACACTGTCAGCATCTTTACACCTGGAAGATACAGTTGGAGAGCCCCTCAGCGGGACTCTGCATTCTCGAATACTACCAAACCTTATATATACTTTTCTTTTATACATACTTACCTGCTATAAGAATTAATTTATAAATTAGGTAATATATTAACAATAATAAAACAGATCAATTATAACAATAGACTTCAATAAAAGTTTGATATTTGGGGCCATTATTAAGTAAACTAAGGGTTACTTGAACACAAGCACTGTGATACCACACAGTCAGTATTACCACTAAGACAGATACTAAAAAGGCTAATGGATGGTAGGATATATATAGCATGGATATACTGGACAAAGGCATCACACACCTCCTGGGCATGATGGAACTGGATAGCACAAGATTTAACATGCTACTCATCATGTTACTCCAAAGAATGCAATTTAAAACTTATTAACTCCTTATTTCTAAAATTTTCCATTTAATATTTTTGGACTTTAGTTGACCATAAGTAAAAGCAACTTGAACAAACAAAAATCACAGATGGGTGGGGACTACCATATGCTTTCTTTTTAAATAGGCCCTGCATTAATACATTCAGTGCAGTGTGAGTTCTTTCCAAATGTTCAAATTGGAGAACTCTTTGCAGTTAGTGAATGAGACTGACTTGTAATCTAAGTAATAATGGCTAAGGTGTTGTCTGAAAGATCACAAATGTTAGTGGGGGGCCGGAAAGCAAGACCCTTATAGATGACAGAATAGCTGTTATTTGATAAGTCTTTCTTGACCTAAAGTCCAAAACAACCTTTCCTCTGATAGGCAGAAAAGTACATTAGTAGATGTAGTCAAGGGGAACCAGTTAAATATATAATAAACTAAACCAGATTTGAGGGGGAAAATCAGTTAAGAATAAAACTGCTCTTGATTTGTTACAATTAAAATGAACATAAAAGAGAATAAGCTTGAACTCCAGAATCTCAGAGTTAAGGATTTGTGAGTCACATATCTCAAAAAGCAAGGATTAGAGGTTCCATTTGACCCAGCTATTCCCCTACTGGGCATCTTCCCAAGAGAATTAAAATCATACCACAGCAATAGCCATACCTATGCTTCTAGCAGCACAGTTTGTAATGGCTAAATCTTGGAAAGAGCCCAACTGCCTATCACTGGAGACTGGATTAAGAAGATCTGTCTGTCTTTCTTTCTTCCTTTCTCTTTCCTTCCTTCCCTCCCTCTTCTGTTTTTTCTTTCTTTCTTTTTAAAATAAAATGGAGTACTATTCAGCCAAAAAGAATGAGAAAGAAGAGACATTTATAGCTAAATGGATACACATAAGTGAAATAAATAGGACACACATGTTTAAATACTGAATTGTTTCTCTGATGTGAGAAACTGAAAGTGTACATAAGGATCAAAATGTAAAATGGATAACATGAAATAGGAAGAAAAAGTCTAAAGGTGAAGTGGGAGGGGTAGGGGAAGGGAAGGAATAAATATGGGAAAAACAAAAATAGGAAACACAGTCCTTGTAAATAGGGAGAGGTGGAGGGGTAGAAAGGAGGGCAGGGGAATGGGGAAAAATAAGAACCAAGATACATCGTGTAAAGGTAAAAATCCCCAGTGATGAATGACATCATAGTGTATACCTAAAATGCACCAATAAACTTAATGAATAAAAATAAGTAATTATGAGTCACATTTTAGAACAGAGAATAAAATGGCAGCTACCAAAAGGTGAGGATGGGAGTGTAGGGAAAAGGGAAAAGGTGATGAAAGGATACAGGTTCTGGTTAGACAGGAGGAACCAGATTTCAAGATCAAATTTTCAAGATTTCAAGTTTTAATGTTTCATCTGCTTGCTAGTGATATGTGACCAAACTGACATATCCAGACCTATACACAAAACCTGAATGATTCAACTTGCCTGATAGTGACACTATAACAGAATTGACTTAGGCTCCTTTCATGTTTTTTAATATTAGGATATTATTCATGCTAATTCATGAATACTAATATATCATTACTATAACAAAAGATATCGATATCCACTTTACCCATCATTTATCAGCTCTCTCAAAACCAAAATAAGATATTTTGAGAGATCAGATTCTTTGGTGTAAACTGGAGATTTTATTTTTAAATAAGGAACAGAGAGCAACTCTAAGATCTGAATTTTTTTTTATAAAACTATGCATTTCTATGTTTCCTAATTGAAATAATTTTTAGAATTGCTAAAAACAGATTTAAAGTAAGCCTACAGCAGAGATAAAGGCAAGTATTTTCATGTGTCTGAAATGTAAACTTTTATGACATTCATCTGGGGATATGTTTTTAATATGTTTCCATACACACTTGTTTGTACATTCTCAGAAGAAGCTCCGTTAGATTGATAGCCAAGGCATTCTTATCTGCATTTAACAGAGGAAAAGAAAAGACAAGACTTTGAGAGGTTAAAATCTTGGATGAATTCATAGGACTACTAAGAGGCAGAGTAGGAATAAGAACCTTATCTTTTGGTTCCTACTCTAGTATCCCAACATAGATCACTTTTCCTTTACTGTTGTAAAGAATATTACACTTAAAAGTGAACGTAATAATTTTCTGAGTCCAAGCTGTGTATCTAACAGCATTATTATCCAGGTAATTAAAGAGGATGATCAAATAATAGAGCACATATCTGTTGCCTGAATAAATGCTGTGCCTCTTTTATACCATATGTTTATCTAGATACATGATTAAGTATCACTTCTAAAAAGCTATTTCATGTCAAATTGGAGAACTACCCTAAAGGCAAAAAACTTCATAGGTCTAGTCTTATTTAGATTGTTATATCTAATCTATATCTATGATTTTTTATATCTAACCCATAGCAGATTCCAAAAGTGATTTTACTGGATTCTAGAACTGGAAGATAGTGAAAAAAATCTGAAAATTAAATCATCTTGAGCAAAGAAAAGGAGAGCTTGAGTCAACTCAGGCTGGGAAATACAGAAATACTGTCTAAAGCACCTTGTATAAACTTCAGTAACTTCTCAATCATCTCTGTTACCAATAAGATTGATTCCAGCTTCCATGCCTACCAAAATTTCAACTTACACTAACTACACTGTAAGCAGTCATTGAAGTCCCCATGAGAAACCTCTACTGAGAGTTTAGACCATTTATTTCCATGGGTAACTGTAAGTACAATTTGAAGACCGCTGTCATGGCAACATTTCTCAGTCAAGATGCAAAATAATGTCAAATTTACTTGTATTCTATTCAAGAAAATCTTGTGGCTTCCTTAAAAAAGCTAGGAAAAAAAAGACTATGCATAGAGTCCTAACTAACCACTAAATACAGGGATAAATTTGTTTAAATTTCTAAGGAACTCAGTTACATCTACCTTCATAACAAAAAGAAACAATGGCCAATTTCTAGCTTGAAAGCTAAACAAACACATAATTGAAACAACAGACAAAAATTCAGAATGGGGGTATTTTTATTGCTGCTTTTAAAACAATGTGAGCTTCTCAGTAATCCTAGTCCTGTTGCTACCAGTAGATGTGCAGAATTACCACGTATATGGATGTTCTTTAGCCCTTTGAATACTTGTCTGTACATGGCAGGCAAACTATTACTCTCATAATCTCCACTGCAGTGCGCATTCTTGCGGTGGAATGTACCCCTCTGTCTCTACTGGAATACAAGTGCCAGAGAAACCTGAAGAGGAGAGGAGTGCAGAGACCTCTGGCCTAAACTCCTCCCTGAGCTATCATCTATTCATAAATTTCACAAACTTGTCACTGAATACTGCTACTCTCAGCAGATGAAGAATTAGACTTTAACCAATTGAAAAAAATCACTAGAAAAACCCATGAAGGGGAAGACTCTAACAAAGCAAATTTAAGGTGACCTGTTCTAATTTACAAGGCTTATTAAATTGACTTATCAAAGATTCCTAGTACTACAGATAGAAGTTACACTTCTAACTACTCCATAAGAGCATGTCATATATTTGAAGAAAGTATCACACCTTCCTGCAGGCCAGGCTTTCTGAGGTTAAATGGTTAGCATTGCTACTGTCATTTTTCATGTGTAGATTCTTTCTGAATATTTCTGAAATATATACAGTGGGCATTAAATATATCTGCATGCATGTGTATAATTAAATCATAACAAGAAATAATATATTGTAATTTTTGTCACTTTCTAAAATGTACAGTATATGTATCCTATCCCAACTTTCTGTTTATATTTTGTCCAGGAATAGTGTTCTTACAATCTCTAAACACTGCTGACATGAATATATTTTAATAGCATTTTTTATCCCAGTATATTCACTGTATTACTAATTATAACCCAAAGAATACTTATTTTTTAAAAAGTATAACAATTTATTAATTGTCAATAGGGAAATAATGATTTTTCTAGGAAGAAAAATGACAAGATATCAACACTCAACTGAATAAAAAACCAAAGAGCTTGTTTTGAATGTATGAAAACATACCAGTTTGCTGAAGAAAGTTTTAGCAACTAAAGTTTTTGTTTGTTTTATATACATTTCTATAGGCAACTTTGTTGAAAGCAGTCTTTGATAAATCTTGTATTATTTATATTATAATTTATAATAAATTATACTAGTATAAATAGAATTTTTCAGCTACTGTACAGCTAATGTTTGAGTTTTAATTTTTATAAATTAAAATAATGATCATTATGTAATAAAAGTTATTGCTAAAAACTTCAGGTCAAACATGAAACACATAAGAAAAATGAGCCATTACATTCATAACACTCCAGTAAATCCCTAGGGGTCTTTCAAAATTTTTAAACATTGCTTCATAATTATAAAAATAAACTGTGGGTAGTCTTCATAAAGGTATACTGACACAATAATGATATTTAGGAATGACAATAATAGGAATTATAAGATTATTCCCTATAATGATATGTTTTTAGTGTTGTATTAATCAATGAATCACTGCACTGTGAATTGTTCTGAGACTAGAACACACAAAAAATGAGTTTTTACATTTTTTAGTTTTTAGTTTTAGTTGTAGCATCAAATACTTGATCAAAAATTCTCTAACATGGGAGTGTAAAAATATTTCTAAATTGTATAGATTAATATTCTTATTACTGTTACTCAAGGTTTCACAAATTCCACATCTTCACACACTTGACCAGAAGTAATTAAATTGACTAAAATAAAGTAATTGACAAAGATGTAATAATCTAAGACAGCATTAGTAAAAATATCCAGGAATAGATTTTAGATATTCAAGTGTGTAGGAGATGTGATCAAAACACACTGCACGCAGCTGCTAAATGGCATCCAATGAAAAGACAGGCTTGTAAAAACATTACTATGTGTCCTCCTCCACTGATACTGTGTTATTTCTGGCTTGTCACCAAGGTCAAACTGACCAAGAAACACTCAGTATTTTGAATAGATGCAGGACAGTGAAGCAGCCATGGTAACACAACTAAAGATACTCCCAAGAGAGGACATCCACAGCTGCTTCAAAAAGTGGCAAGAAAGATGGCATAAATGTGTTCAGAGTGAGGGGGAGTATTCTGAGGTGGATTAATGGAATGTGCCATTTACTCTAATAAATATTTTAAATTTAAACATTCACCATATTTTAATTATATTTTTGTATACGGAAAATGCAATAAAAATGTAAATAAATAAAACATAAGCTATTAGGTCATCAACCTGTGTGGGATAAATCCTGGAAAATGAGACCAACCAGAAATCAGTAGGAGTCTTCTAGTTAGAGTGAATACATCACTGTAATAGAATCCATGAGTTCTTGGTATATGTGCTGCTGAAGCAAGCACAGAATTCATGAGTTCTTAAAGGGCAGCAATACTGGATGAAAAACTAGAAACATAATCCTAACCAGACTTACTCTTCTAGAGCAGGGGTCTCCAGCCTCTTTATTGTGTAATCTTTTAATTTTGAAAAAAATGTGAACACTTGTTCAAACATACCAACATATAATGCATATTATTTAGTATCCTCAAAAACAACAACAAAAATAACATGGTCATGTGACAAGTCATGTAAATACAATCTTCTCTGTTCCTTCCATGGGAAAAATTAACAACTATAACACTGGAAGTAATACAAGAGTCAACTAAGAACTCTGAAAGTGACTAAGAGAAAGTCAACCCATTTTAGAACCCTATAAATAAGGGAAGACAGGAGACCCCTAAAATGGAAGAAACATTGACTCCCAAGCAACTGAAGGAAGACCAAGTTGGTCTGTTCCTCTCTTAGGTTTAAGAGGAGTTCTCAATTCCAGGTGAATCCAATACCACCTGAAAGAGGACTGGATGGGAGTTCAGTAAATAATAAGTTATTCAGGGAAGTACTCTTTCTCAGCTGAGACTGAGATCTCTCTCTTCATAACAAATTCTATGGTGGCCCAGAAGTTCAGAGGAGGGATCCTAGGCCAAGAAGCAACCAAGACTGAGAAGCCTCTATGTCCCTGTGGACTGATGTATTCCTCCTTAATCAAGAAATAACAAGGTAGCTAGGCTATGCTGAAAGGGAAACACTGCTACAAAATGCAGCCCAGAGTGGAAAGGTTCTTTGTGCCTATGGACCAGAGAACACAGGAGCTGGAAAGCATTGCTAGAGAAATTAAATCACAGTAAGCACCAGGAAGAGCTCTTTTTCCCTGAAAGGAAGAAGATGGAAGCCTAGTGGCACCAAATAAACTAACAAGACAAAGTAATACCACAAGATTCTGATAATTAATCTGCCACTGAAATCATAGCCCACTAAAGTAGGCCAGGATCTAAGATAAACAAGGTGGCTATCTTGAGAACACAAAACATTTCAATAGGACCCAGAGAATCTTAACATAGCACATTAAATTCTAGGGCACAGTTTTAAAAAATCATCCAGAGGCAAGAAAATCATAATTTGAATGAGAAAAGATAGTCAACTGACAGCAAGAGGAAGACATTATTTGTTAGAAGTGTCTGATAGTGATTTTAAAACCATAAAAATGCACATCAATTTGTTTTAAAAAATGAAAACAAAGATTACCACAACTATAGAAATAGAAAATTTAAAAGAACAAGATAAAAATTATACACCTAGAAAATAAAAAAGACAAAATTTAAAAAACCCATTGAATAGGCTCAATAGTAAATTGAAGGCAACAGAGAAGAAAACTTCTGAACCCACAGACAGATTAATAGAATTTACTCAATCTGAAAAGCAAAAAAGTGAGGGGAAAGAAAATGAAGAACCCATGGAACAATGGGAAAAGATCTGATATCTGTATCATCAGAGCATTAAAAGGAGAAAAGAATAGAGCTGAAAAAGTAGCTAAAGAAATATTGGCTGAAACCTCTCAAATTTGGCAAGACACAAATTCAAGAATCTGGTAGAATATTGAATAGCCCAAATAAATCAAGCCAAGACACAATATAATTAAACTTCTAAAAATTAAAGACAAAAAAGTCTTGAAAGCATCCAAAAAAAAATGACATTACATATATCAGAGCACCAATCCAAATGACAGTAGATTTTTCCTCTAAAACCATGAGTTCAGCAGGAAGTAGCTCATTAAAAAAAGGAAAAAAAAAAAAACCCTATCCACAATGTACAAATATTGCACACTGGAAAACTATCTTTATAAAAAATGAAGGGAAATTAAAGACATTCTCAGATGACATAAACTTAAAAAGATGTAGGCAAAACCCAAATCCCAACAGAGTTCTAATATTTTCTTCCTGCTTCCAATGAATTGTTCTATGGACACAAGATACTACAATGCAGTAGAAATTGGAGGAAGAAGGACAAGTAAAATAAAAGTAATAATAAAAGCGGTTTCTGGGACAACTGTACCTGGGTTAACATTCACAATAACTGTGTGACAAGAGTTAATATAGCAGATCTGTTTCCACTTGGTTCTTGACTTTCTCTCTGGTAGACAAACTGAGACTAAACTACTGGAGTGTTCAAAATTTATTAATTTATGTCAGCCTACTGACTGAAATAGTGAGTCAGGAATAAGCAGAGTGTCAGCATATTTACAGTAAACAAGATGATTCATGCTATCTAACCTGTGCCTGGTTTGAGGTCCTCCTCATAATAGGTCATATAGTGGATATGTAATCAGCTCCCTGAAAAACTTTGGACTCTGAGACTCAAATGAATTTTCCTGAGCAATAGCATATATCCCTGCAGTTTGTAGTTAGAAAACCATGCCCATGCAAATCCTACATAAATAGGACAAGAAATTCTTGTATGGCCTAGCTTTTACTGTTCCTACTATTTACTGTTCCTACTATTACTGCATGAGTCTTTTGGTGTAATAAAGCTTAGCTTTAAGTATAATTTTATATTATTAAATTCTGTAAGTGAATTAGCAAATGCAATGGTAGTGTCATGACACTGAGGGCTTTAAGAATGCCAAACAATGTAAATAATGTTTAAACTTCTCTAACTCCAAAGTTTGTATCCATACTAAATTACACTGTTTCTCAAAATAGAGCAATTTACTTTAAGCAATACATATAAATCTTTCAAATTCAAAGATTAAGTAATCATCAACTTTAAGTGAAACAGGATGCGTTATGTTTTTTTTTTTCAAGTTTCAAATTCTAGTGCTAAAAGATGTTTTTATTTCTAATGGTTTGTATATTTTGTATCAAATGCTTGCTATTAAACCCAGTTACAGATTCCTCTTTATTCTCTGGGTTTAATAGATTCTTATCTAATTTAATGCTCTACATTTTGCATGTTCAGCTTTTGTGTCAAAAATAAATCATAATAAACTTTCAAGTTATAAAAAAACATCTTTATACAGCTGGCAGGATTATGAACCAATTTTGTAAGACCTTTAAATCTGTAACCTGAAGAAAAGACTCATGGTTAAAGTTTTCATATTGTATTTACTAATATGACAAATATTCAATTTTCACAGTTAATCTATTTTTCTGTAAAATATGAGGAAATCACCTGAAAACAAAGCACTACCAATTAAGCTACTATTGTTGTATTTTCCACTTTTATGGAAGTACTATATTCTTGAAAGCTATTCATCTATGCACATAAGCTCCATAGGTATAATAATAGCAGTCAAAAATGATAAAAGTACCTAGAAATAAAAACTTGTTATGGCTTTAAAATAATAAAAACCAAAATCTCAGAATTAATTTTATCTCACAAAAAAGTCATTTAAAATAAAGTGAATTATGTAGCAAACTCCTTTGTTGAATTAAGCAGCAACTCCTTTGTTGACCCGTTGAAGACAACCAGCCCGAGTCTACCCAGGCTGCAGGGGACTAATTGGACTTCTTGGTGTATTGCCACAGGGTGAGGATGGTCAATATTTACTATGCCAGTCAACCACTGCCAAACCTCTTTGGGCTGCATAATTCTTCCTAAGTTATGCATTCAAAGGGTTTCCCAGAGTAGAGGGGCATATTTGAAATCAGAGCTCAAGTAAACAAGTCAGCATGATTAGAAGTGTTTTTCAATTAACATTTCACTTTGATTCACATTTATTTTTCCAAGGAAAAGTACTAAAAAATGATCTTATTCTATCTCTATATATCTTCCTAATGTTGAAATTCAAGTACTGTTAGAGTCATTTCTTCCATATAGGTGAAGACGAATTATATTTTAAATGTAAAGTTTCCATTTTTAAATCATTATTTTGACAATTCCACCTTAAATACAGGACAACTCACCAGTGTAATAATAAAACTTATTTCCAAGCGAGTCCTAATGTAATATAGATGCAACTTGAGAAGTCAGTTACCAAAAGCACTGAAAATATAAGCTCTGTCCAAATGGGTGGTAGTAATTACCTAGTGACAGAATCTTAAAAAGTGGAAGTGGGAGAAAAAAGGCAGGAAAACAAAGCAAATGCAAAAACAAACAAATAAACAAAAAACAGACTTTTAAAAATTATCTCAAAAGATTTACCATTTGATGCAGATAAATTTTAAATGTACGTATGGATAAGATATTTTAGAGCTTTTAATGACACAAATCCAATGTATAATTCTTAGAGGGAGTAATTAACAAAATATCACAATTCATAACATAAATGATGGCGATAGACTATTATTTTTCTACTATTCATACTGAGAAACAGTTGCTATCTCTGCTTTTACACACAGGCTTTCAGTCAGCTTGCTTCATTACCTGCTTGGCCTACTTAGAATATTTGTTCCACTCAAAATCTCAGCTACAGAGTATTTTTAGGGTCCAAGGATTATTTAGCATTTGGTCACCTTTGTCATTAGAGCTATCATGTTGTTTAGAAGAGAAAAAATCCATACTGACTAGTATTCAAAGTAGTCTGCTGGTGTGGAATCCATTTCAGAAGCTTTAAGTAATTTAGTATTTGTTTAAATGTTCTACAAATTAATTATAAATAATCCCAAAGTACTCTCTTCACAAATGGTTCTTATTTAGGGAAGACTTACATTACTATCTTAGAAAATGTTATTACATTTTAAGCTTCATAAAAGAGTTCTTGTATATATACTGTTTTTACTTTTTCCTTGCCTTTGTAAATTTTTAATTACTATTTTAAAATAATGACTCGTTTTCTATTTATATAATAAACCTGTTTCTCTTAGCATTGCATAAGTGAAACAAAAGCTATATAATAACTTCATATATACTAAGATTTTAACTCATTTTCATCCCAACTTCCGAATATCTCATTTTACTTGGTTAAAACTTTACAGCTAATAGCTATATTCTCCAAAGGAAGAAATACAGC
Organism: Fukomys damarensis; assembly: GCF_012274545.1. NCBI lineage: Eukaryota > Metazoa > Chordata > Mammalia > Rodentia > Bathyergidae > Fukomys > Fukomys damarensis. Next base: position 22,223,894 of record NW_022900915.1, read on the forward strand.
TTATATAAGTGAAAAATGCTGATGCAGATCCTGCAGGTTTTGGCAACTGAGTGACTAAAAATAACCAGCCAGAAGAATGTGCAGCTTCAATGTGGTATATCAAATTACCGTAAGAAACATCTTATTTGCCTATAAATACTACGTCGTAGATTTATTCCTTTTGCTGATACATTCAGTTTAATAAATGTGAAAGGACAAAGAGTTCATTAAAGCATGAGCAAAGTATATATTCTGCTCTCAGGAATTTATTATCCAGTAAGAATATGAAAAAGAAGGATTACTAGAAAGTAATGATGAGATTATCTTCTTCCTTTTAGTTTTGTCATTTACCTCACCCCTCCCTAGTCCTCAGGGACCATACACACACATTGGCCATGAAGAAGATGAGGCCTCTATCAGATGGGTTTGACTTATTCCCCAGTGTCTCTCGCTGTTTTTCTTTTTCTTCCTCTTTTAACTCTATTTGTATAGCATGGGAGCTTCACGAAAGACAGATGTGTAAAGAGTCACCTTTGCTTTTTATTTAAGGAATACAAGATGGGATCATAAATTTGGGCCTTTGGGGTTATTGCTGGAATATGACACTGGCAAGAGCTTTTTGAGTGGTACCACAGACAGTTCTGTGACATTTAGCAGAACTTTCTTCAAAAGCACTGAAAGGTAAGGAAACCAAATGGTCTATGGCATGGCACAATGTGCAGCTTCTACTACATAATTGTTCAGAGTAAACATGGGAGATAAAACTGCTAGGGGTTTAAATATGGATGTGCTATACTAGCTATGTAACATTCACCCTCAGTTTCCTTATCTGCAAATTGAAGCAGCACAGCAACTAATATGAAGAATAATTCCTTTTACTGAAGGTCTCTCAAACCCCACAGGGGCACAGAATCTTCATCTACATTCATCCACCCCCATCCACCCTTTTAAGCAAATGATTATTCTGTTCATTCATTGTTCACTCAATAATCACTCAATGAAAAGTTATTAATAGGCATTGTGCTAGACTTTGACTACATCAGGTAAGTGAAACAAAGTCCTTCCTCCTTAAAAAAAAGGTGAAAATAAGTTTGCAAATTAAAGGAAATTGAACCTCACAAACAAGATAAAGAAAATGGAGACACAGAAGACCATTTAGATAGACTGACAGGGAAGAAATATTCCAGATAGAAGTCAATCTAGAATAAAGACTCTAAGAAAATGATGGGAAAACTTTTAAAGCTTTCAATAATATAAACAGTCCACTGCAGTCATAGGTTTGCTGGCAGTGCTCTAGGATATAGAAAGAGTATGGCATTTAAAAAAAAAGATCTATATTAATTCCTTGAGTTCTAGACCTGAATTATGAATATCCAGTTGTCTACTACTTGAAATCACCACTTGAATGGCTAATACCATCTGGAAATAATCAAGTTCACAACTCTTAATTCCCTATCTACCAAAAAAGTACATTTCTTTCAGTGTTCTCCCTTCCCGCAAGAATAACTACTACACAGTTTTTCAAACTACACAAACACACACACACACAAATCCAATCATGGAAAAAGTACCAAGTATTTTGACATTTGGGGTGTGTGTGTGTGTGTGTGTGTGTGTGTGTGTGTGTGTTTTATTTTTTGCTGTAGAGGGGAACTCACTCCAGGGCCTCATACATGCTAGGCAAATACTCTACAGCTGAGCTACAGCCCTAGCCCTGTTTGATATTTATGATAATAAATGTGTAAAGTAGCTACACTAAAATGATTATAATTAATAGGAAGCAAAAAACTTTAAATAATTTTAAAAATAACGGTGAAATGGTTCCTCCATTTCCACTTATTAGCATACCAATAACATGATGCTATGTTTTAAGTGTTTAAAAGAAAATAAATAAACCAACCTTCATTTCACTCAGATTTAAAAAATATATCAAAAAGGACCATACCAACCTATTCTGGTATCAAATCACAGGTCCCTAAGAGAAAATGTCAAAATTATTAAGACAATTAATGCATCACAGCAATTACCTTAAGAGTCATCAGCAAGAAGCCTTTTTGTTTGGAAAAGGACAGAGAACCAATTTTAAGCTTTCTTAGAGTCTTCATGAAAGTCAAAATGTAATTTCTAATTTTGAACTGCTGATTGCAAAAACAAAGTTATAAAGTAGAATCAAAGTCTGAGCCAGAAACTCACAAGGGGACATATAGGTGGATAAAACATAATTAATCTTTTTTATACATTAAGCTCTCTACCCAGGAAAGATTTCCAGCTAGTCAATTTTATTAACTGAAAAATCCTTCCAGTTCATAAATAAAATGAGTCTAAGCATAGTTACAATAATTTGTATAGTAATTTTTCTCTCCTGACCTAAAAAGTTAAAAATTTGATTGACCATTTCTCTCTTCATTATATAACAAAGAATACAAGGTTATTACTTGTTCATATCTTAAATTAATATTTGGGAGATTTATAAGTTTTGGTCTTATTCCAGAACTGGGGTGAAAACTAGCAACTTGGCCAGATTTATGCTACATTAATACATGATTACAAAGAAATATTACTTATATTTTAAAGCACAATTTTAAAGTAAACTTATTCTACAAACGTCTTGCTCAAAACAGCTTTGGGAATCCATCTTAAAAACTGCCTTTGGATGATTTAAGAATATTTCCAATGTCAGAAGACTACCAACTGTGCCTGTGGATTTAATTTTCAGAAGGCCAATTCTTTTTTTTTTTCTTTTTATTGAGGTTATTGGTACAATCTAGGTATACAATACAATTACATTCATCATTGGGATTCTGTACCTTTACATAATAGGTCTTGATTCTCATTTTTCCCCTTGTTCCTAGAAGGCTAATTCTTAAGCATCAATTCTGGTTGGTGTGTTAGGTGGTCAAAATTGGTGAATAAGTTTGACTGCAAAGTAATAGGATCCATTTTATGTTAATTGAAATTACTTTGAAACCAATAAAGGAAAACTATACACAAGGCAATATTGTTAAGGATTTATTTTTCCCCAGATGCTCTTGATAGTTTGCATTATTATCAATATTATTAAAACTAGTATTAAACCTTTATATAGTTGGATTTCTACCTATATTTTATATAAAATTTCTACCTGTATTTATATATGGATTTCTACCCGTTATCTGTAAATCTGGGAAGTAAAGGGCTATCAGCAAGTATGTGATTTAATATTTTCTTGAGGTTGCAGAAAAGGATGAAGGACCTTTACCACATCTCCTTTTGAAGTTATGAATACAGTGATTTTCAAACTTCATCCTGTGTCAAAATTATCTGGAGTGCTTAGCAAAATGAAAATCATGGTCTCATACCCTAAATTTCTGGGTCAGTAAATCTGGAATAGGGACCAAAAATTTTCATATCTGGGCTGGGGATGTAGTGGTACCACGCCGGCCTGGCAAGTGCAAGGTCCTGAGTTCAATTCCCTATACAAATGAAAAAAAAAAAATTTGCATTTCTAATTGATGTCTATGATACTGGTCTGGAAATCACACTCTGACAGTGCTACTACTACACTTTGGTTGGGAGAAAGTTAGCTGGAAGAACTTATTTGTAAAATGTTTCCAGCAAGAAATACCTAATTTTCTAACCTGAGGATTTATGCAGGCATGGCTTGCTGGAGAATATGAAGTAGTCATATGAAATTTTTTCTTGCTGTGAAATTGATACATAACAGTATAAGACTAAAGCACTCTGAAATAAAAATGGTATACATTGGCATTATCTGTTAATCTGAAACCAAAAGTTAACCAAATATGGAGAAATTGAAGCTACATATAATGGCTGGAAAGAAATACATTTATTCCTGGTTTCTGCTAGTACCTTGTGAATTATGAGAACATTTTAATGTGAGATAATATCTATGATCAGCTTTAACAATACAGCCCAAAAACAATGTGGTGTAATTTTGCAACTTAAGTCCTTTCTAAAGAAGTTTTTATTTTGCTTAGAGAATATGATAAATCCTTGATTTTGTAGGTAACAATTAGTAAAGCTATGACACTTTTAAAGGACTTTCATATGCCTAACACTGTGTTTACATATATGATGCATCTGATTAAAAGTGATTCTATTAAAAGCTGCACAAACCAGCCATACAACCATAATACCCATAATGCTTAGTTCCATTCCACACATTTGCACTATTATGGGGCAAGTCTGATAGAGATTATATTCTTCACTATTCAACTACACAGAAAATTGAAAAGCCAAATTAAAATTAAAATTTAAAAATGTGAAGATTTAGTTGTACATAATTTTTTGTATTTATAATCCCAAAGTTATTATATTCACTCCATATTAAAGTCATATTGAATTACTGATTGGTAACTAGTGCCAAATCTTTATATGATTTCCCAAAACTGATTTTCTAAGTGGGCAAAATAAAGCAAAACTACTAACTTTAATGATTATTACTAATATTTTCTAAGCAGTATAAGTGATTTCTTATGGAAAAATCTAAGGAAGTTAATTTTTAAAATTATTCAGCCTGTTTCTCGTTCTCATTTTTCTCCTTATGGCTTTTATTTAACTAAAATTTTACAATGAGAAGAAAAAATAATCCAAAGTATAAAGAATGAATTCCAGTAAAAATAATAATTACCACAGGGAGGGACTGATCATATATACGTGTCTCTCATAAGCTGTGGGGTCCCTGTTGTGGGAGCTGCTGAAGAGTGTTTTCATACATGAAAATATACATGATAGCCACCTTTCAGTAATTTTAAAGATATTATAAAAGAATAATTTTCAAGGATATCTACAGAGAAAATGAAAAAGGATTCATCTTGGTGGCTATAATAATCTCACCCATGCCATATTGATTATTATCAATCATCAAATGAAAGTTGACAAAAAGAGAAAATGCAGAGATTCTCAACAATTCCTTAGTTCTCTTTAGTTTGAGGAAAAATAAGCAGGTTTTATGGATTTCCTCGATGTTGGTCACTCAGGCCTTCAACTACCAGCATGAGGCTCTTGGATTTGGACTCTAACAAAACAAATTTTATCCTAAAAACAACTGAAATGTAAACAGTCAAGAATTCTTTAGTGTGGATTTATTAAAGGGGAAAAAATACCATGCATGAGCCACATTAACTTCATTTAGTTTTCTTGCAATACCTAAAGTTATACTATTAACTTCGGGTAGATACATCAAGTGCCACAAAATTATATGTAGCATGATCTTAACTATATAAAACACAATATGCATAAGAAAAAAATCTGAAATAGTATACCCCAACACATGAACAATGGACATCAGTGGGGACTGGGATTATCAGCATTCTTAGGCTTTTTTGAGCATTTTTTAAGCATTTCCCAGACTTTTTACACTAAACATTTATTACTCTTGCAATTAATACAAACAAAAATAAATGCGAACAGATAATTTACATCCTGAGAAGTCAGACTGACTGTGATATCAATTATTTGTAAACACTGGTGTGTCCAGAGTTATAGAGGTCACAAACTTGTCAGGACTCAGTAATACAAGCCCAATGATCTAGAGACCAGTAGGGCTGCCCTCTTCCATGAGTGGACTCATGGCCCCTCACCTTACAATTCCTCTCCTTCACGGGCCATGATGCAATCTTGATCCTCCGGAGTTATGGTGACCAAGCTAACCTACTTTGTCTCTTTCCAAGACTGCACTCAGCTTTAAATCTTATGTTGGCATTTATATGTAAAGTGTTCTGACTCTATAGCCTTCCTATCCACAGCAGCATAAGGCCCACTTCTGAAGTGCCTGTTAACATTACAAAACCCTACCAAGCAGAGTGGTTCTATGCTCCTCTATCTGCCACTAAGAAATTATGGACCCACCTAACCTTGCATGTCAGCATTTATCAAGAAACATTCTCTTCCTTACTCCAACAAGAATGTGCCTTCCAGTGTCTCTAATCTATTAGTCCTGTCCTTCCTCTACTTCCCATCTTAAAGCTATGAATTTCTCTAGGTTTTGCACAAGTTCTATGTGGGTAATGAACTACCCAGTAATATCTGTTGTATCCCTTCCACAATGGGATAAAGAATAGATGGTAACACTGGACATTACACCTGGTTTCTAAGCCTGAATACTATTGACATTTCAGCCTGAATAATTCTTTGCTGTGCATGGAAGTGGGTAACACGTGCATTTGCAGGAATGTTCAGCACCATGCCAACAACTTCCTTCCATACTTAGGACAATCAAAACTCTCACACTACCAATTGTCCACTAGGGGGCAATCACTCCGCATTTGAGAACTACTATACTCTATACACATACACAGATCCTATTTGGATAGATGACTTGTTTCTGATCACATTCATACCATACAGTGCTGACACAACCTGAAGGACAAATTGCAAGATCCACTCAGGTTATACACAACTGTGAATTGTATAGGTGCCTTGGATGATGAACCCATCAGGATCCCGCCTTAGTAATGGTAGTTAACATATGTTGAGTGCTTATTAATAAAGGTATGTTTAACACTATCATCTCATTAAAATGAACAGTAATCGATGAAATGAGTTACTATTCCCATCTTCTAGGTGAGAACTCCTATGAATATGGTAAAAAGCTTTGCCCAAGATCACTGCAGTAGTGAGTGGGACAGCCATGATGGAACTCCATAGGATAGGATCTTTCATGTGCTCACTGATCTCCATCTTACTCCAAGCTGTCTCATAGAACAGGATGGGAAAGCAAAAACATCCCAGACACCTACTGTAAGCTGGTACTGATGAAATAATTTTGGGTGGAACCAATGGACTTAACCTGGAACTTGGTGGCCAACCCAATCCTCTGATTTCATGGCAACTAGCCAGTGCAGGCTTCCAAGGAAACTCTACAAAAATTCCAGACCTGGAAAGTGGGGCCTAGGTATGGGTCATGTCTAAGGAAAAGGATAGTTGCCAGACTGGTTCAGCCACTGAAAGGCATCACTTTGGCTTCAGCTGAGTAGGATAGACACTACAGTGAACAAACTACATTCTGAAGATTTTCCTCAACTTGGCCTGACCCTCTCCCTTCTGTACTGACTCTTGTTTCTCATTCCTCTGACTCTTATCAATTCTTTAATCATTCCAAGTAGAAACTACTGCCTCCCCTTTAAAAATCTCTGCTCTGTCCTCAATTTAATTTCTTCTATCAAAAGAAGCCATGGCTTGTTAGTTCATCCATCTGTGAAAACTCTTTGGCCCAAAACCTATCAAATAGTACTACCCAATAAATGTTAGCTCCCTTCTACTCTCAGCAGAGTGCCACTGAGCAATGCAATAAGGTGCCCACATATCTAAATTATCACTGAAGCAGCTCCAGCATGACAATCACTCATTTCTTTTCTGGCAGAGGCTCTAAAAGCTTAACCCAGATACTCGAATTTCACCAACTTGGAGTCCTGCTGAATGTAATTTCATTTCAAAAGTTTGAATAGTACTTGAAAAGTACTGTAAGTTTTTCAAAACTGGTCTTTTGAAAGTAGTGAAAAGATAAAAACATTCAGCCTAACTCCAGCCTGATGGTTATTTTTATAAGTGATTTTAAACATCAAAAAATATGTATTAAAGTTGTCCTTGGTCAATTAAAACCAGTTTTTTACACATTGCTGGAAACTTCAGCTTGCCCTTACAGTACTTGCTCAATTATTTTGCAGTGCTGCATTCTCAACACAAATCCACATCAGAGCAGCCAAAGCACAATGAATTTTTAATTAGCAAAGATGACTGAGATATTCAGAAACTATTTCTCCAGAACACTGTCACCTAACTATACTATCTTCAAGTTTACTAGCCTATAGTACTGGGATGAACGAACTCATCCAAAATTAAATAATGAACTATTATTGTTAGCTTTTCTGTGTGTTTCCCTAGATAAACTGCCCAGGTGTGCACAAAGATCTCATGAAACAAATAGAAAAAGCCATAACATGACAAAAAATATATATATATATATTCTTCGGCCACTGAAGAAGTAGACAACTGCAACCAGATCCCGGTGGTGATTTGGTTTTCCTCTTTGCTTACCAAGAGTGATCCTTAATCTGAAGGTGATCTAGTCCTCTATTAAGGTGCACCCAATGCCACATAATGTAAATCACAGATGTAATGACACAGTGATACAATGGGAGTGGGTATAGTGTACAGAGAGGAACTGGTAGGAAGAAAATGGCACATTATTTTGACAATGGAGGAAAACATTCATTTCTAAAGGACAATTCATTCAAAATGAAAATGAAAGCAAAGAGAAGGCCTAATACACACTAATAAAGCTACTTTTTTTTTCCAAACAGTGTAGCTTATGGTCCCATTTCATTTGAATTATAGTGTAGCATCCCCTGCTCCCCCCGGGCATGAGTGCTGCTCTGTAGTACTGCTTCCTTTTTCCACAGTTCTGCTCATGCTCCTGTTGTCACGTTTACCTGTCAGGTTCCCATGCCAGACTGTGAGCTACTTGAGGGCAGAGACTGTCTTAGTCATCACCACAGCTCCAGAATCCATCAAGCAACTGCTGCATAACAGGCACACCATTGCTATGGCACAAATGAAGGTGTGAATATATAACCCTCCAACTACTGTCTAAAAGAAAAAAAAGTCTTTGCCTCTACATCTTAACCAGTTTTCTGAAAGTCAATTTTAAAACATAAAGTTATTTGATGCCAAGAACTGATATTTCAAGTTTTACTACAAAAGAAACTCATAGAGAAGTTCTAAAAAGCATTGAACAGCAAAATCTTATAAATGGAAATGATTCCACTGTGACAAGAGCAAAGGGGCTGGCAGATGTTGCTTTGATAAAAATGCTGTATTGCTATGTTTTAGAAGCAAAGAGCTTATGAAATCATATATATAAAAGATTTAAGATTTACATAACTGTCAAAAACAAAAGCAACTTTTTCCTCTACAGAAAGCCTGACATTACTTTTTTTGGTACCAGGCATCGAACTCAGGACCTTGCGCTTGCAAGGCAGGTGGTGGCACCACTGAGCTAAGTCCCCAGCCGGCCTGACATTTCTGAAGACACAAATATCATACTTTCACATTAATACCTACAAAGACATTTGGAATAAAAGGTTCTTTAAAATCAACATTTAAAAAGGTAACTCTATATATGCATGTATGAAAATGCCACAATAAAATCCATCACTTTGAATAACATGAACTAATAAAAAACAATGTTGCTACACTAAACATAGTGTTTGCCATAAAAATAAAAATGAAAAGATAACTAAAAACAAAGCACAAAAGCTAACACTGGAGGCAGAAAACGTACTTCATACTCCAATCAGTTTTCTAATTAACAGATAATTCCTCTCCACATATTCATCAAAGAAAGAACTATGGAACTAAAATCTATCCCTAAGATCCTTTGTTTTTTTTGTCATTTCAAATCCATCAAGACATATAGGTTTTCATCATATTCTCACAGACTTTCTCAACATTTATGTCAGTTGATTTATTTTTTCTTTTCCATTTTGGCAAAATCAAAAGAGGACAAAAATCATGATGTAAAGGAAAGTATAATTAGCAATTATTTTCAGCCAGAGGTCTACAGTCACTTGAAGTCTTAACAAGACAAAATACATCTCTTTGAACAAATCTCTCCAATATCATATTCTATGTATGCTGCTGTTGTACAGGTGACATTACACAGATCTCAAACTTTGGAAAAGACTTTATGAGGATGACATTATATGAATAAAACTTACTGGTTAACAAAAATAGCTTCTACTTTGAAACAAAAAGGTGGAGGAGGGGAGAAGAAAGGAACCTTCTGAAAAGGCCAAAATTAGCAGTGAGATTTCAGATTTAGCCTCAAAATAGTTACAACTTTAATTCCCACATAATATTAGCCGGTCAGTTGAAGTCATGCTGCCACCCCTGCTTGGAAAGCAAACTAAGAAATCCACCCCCCAATTCTTCACAACTATATACTTAATGACTAAACCAGCTGAGTAGTATGGTGCTAAATGAATCATTATCATTATTAACATGCTTTGCTAGCCATTTTATAATGTGGCTGACATTAATTTCATGGTCTCCACCTTCAAGAATCTCACAATGACAGACATCTTCACAATAAGCAAATACAATAAAATATTACATTGTGAATATGATCAGGGACTGGGGCTAAGGATGGCTGCACAGTAGCAAAGCAGGCCTTGCTGAGTAGAAAAAAAAATGAGGGCAGCAGCCCAGGTGAAGCACGAGCAAAATAACTGAAGCATGAATGTTTGTAGTGGCTGTTAGGAAGACAAGTTGAAGAAGACAGCTATTGGAATTAGGGACACAAGTCACACTAGATCTCCAGAGTCCATGCAAATTGTATCAGCTCTCGAGGTAGCTAAGCTGGTCATCCACAGGGAGATAAAGGGGAAACAGTCCTGAATCTGTGCAGGTCCATATAAGACCATAGGGTTTCATCCAACTTGAAATGAGGGGAAAAGGTTGAACTGGTCTGATTGTGTGAAGACGTAATTATGTTTAAAAAAATAAAAGCAAGATAAAGCCCTGCTTAGAATATGACAGAGGAGGATGGTATGCAAAGAGGAGAGGAAGAGCACCACAGGACAGCAAGAAACCAAGGGGCTTGGGGAATTTAGAGAGGCACCTGCTCACTGAGGCCAAAAAAGCAAAAGAAAATGTCACACGCAACATGCCAACAGAAAAAGGGATAAGAAAGGGTGAAGCAGAAAGGTGAGACAAGAAGTAAACTTGGAGTTAATGTACTAAAAATAGAGAAATACCAGAAACTACCTTATCTCATTGTGTTCCTGTTCTTTTCTCTGATACTAACATTAGAGGTCCTGCTTTTACTGTGCATGCATTTTGCTGTATCAAACCCTAATTTGTAACAATGATATTCACACATCAGTATCTCTGAGTTGTTTCCACCCAACTCTAATTCTTAAGGAAATGTCTAATATCTGCATCAAAAGAAACTATTTAATTATAATTTGAAATGGATTTAAAACAATATGTATAACACTTTAAAAACATGCTTAAATGTTTTAAACAATATGTAATTATATTTGTACCTTACATATATAAAATCTAAAATATACATAAAAAGCTTAAAAGGGTGTTACTCATAGGTGACTTTGTTTCTTTTGTATTTTTTATATATCTGCTTTTTCCTCATTTTCTCAAAATAAACTCATTTTATTTGTACCAAAAATGTTCAATATTCAAATACATTGTAAAATAGCAGTCAAATAAAGAGAATACTGGGTACTTAAATGACACTGAGACAGATAACAAGAGGATACACGTGTTCAAGGTTTACAGTCAGCAGGTACTTTGCCACACTCAGATATGAGAGGTAAGGACAGACACATAAAATAACATAATGTGTACAGATGAGAAAACATAGGCCAGGGATCAAGACAAGCAATCGGAAAGAGAAGTAGAAGTACAAGCTTCCTTTCAGAGTCTTTTAATTTGGGCCACCCAAGGAAAATTCAGTTGTTGTTCCTTGGAGATATTACAAATATTGGTCAAAAGCTTACTTCTGAAACAAGTAAGAGATGGAGAACACAAAACATTTAAAGAGAGATTTTTTTAAAAAAAGAGGAAAATTAGAAGAGATAACTGAGAGTCAAAAACTAAGAACTGTGGTAGCCAGTGCAGGCACGGGGTCTCTCACCTAGAATCTGAGTCAGTCTTGTTACTTACTTTGATGAGTTCGTTGTCGCAGAAGTATGCTGTATGAGCTACAACTTGAGACTGAAATATGCCTAAGTCTTCGTCTTCACATCTCAGGACATTGCCCCGAGATCACAATGCTGTCAATGGCGTGGGCTGACAAGACTAGCCAATTTAACGTCTTAGCTAAGCCTACCCTTTGGTCAATCTGTTAGTAAAATGCAAGCACATGCGTATACCCAGGCTAACCAAATAGAAGAAATCACCCAGTCAACCCACAAAACCACGAGAAATAATGTTATTCTTTTCAGATACTATGTTTCTGGGTAGAGCTTTATACAGGAATGAATAACTGAAACAAGAACCAACAGAGCATTATACTCAGGAAGAAGACAGTTTCTAACAAGGAGTAATTAAAATTAATTTTCAAAAAGAAAAGCAATTTTTTAAAAAGAAGCAGGGGATTCAAATAGAGTAGGAGCAGAGGTCACTGCAGCTAGTAATGAGAAGTTGTTTGAGACATGTGAGAGCTCAATTTCACTAAGGTATAGAGTCCTTTTTGCTGGGTTTCAAATAAGTGGTTTATCAGAAAATATTCTCATAATGCAGATACTCCTATAAGTTACTTGATAAAAAACAAAAGAACTATTTTTTAAATGAATGAAGTAGAAGAAAACAAATGAAGGCTTTGACCACTATTGCTTAACATAAGGATAAAGTGGCTGAGAAAAGAAGACCGCTGAGGATTTAAAAAAAAGTACACACCTTTAACAAATAGAGAAGACTGATATGTCAACGCCTGGGTGGGATTAAGAAAGGTGAGGAAACTGGAGGACAATGAGAGACCCAGGTGAGCTGAGAAGCGCTGTGACAGAAGGGGATGATGGAGGTTGGGACAGGTGGGTGTACTTGTCGGTAGAGCGCGCAGGAATTTTTTTCTCCAGGTTCTTTTAAAAGAAAAAAGCAAGGTCACTCATCAAGATAGAAGGACAGAAGACAATTTAAGGGCTTGAGAAAAATGATACAATTTGAAATATCTGTAGGAAATGTATTAATAAACTAGATAGATACTTCATCTCCATAATGACCACAGGCTTATAACTTGAATTCATTGGCTTTTATCTTCCCATGGTTGTCAGAAGTAAAACATCCACAAAGATAGATAGATCACAGTGCTCAACATTATTAGTCATTAGGAAAATTAAAGCCACCATGATAGATACCCTATCTAACTATGAGAATGACCAAAAGTAACACCTAACTCATTTTTCTTTCAAAGTGGCAAAAAACAAGAATTGGCAAGAATGTAAGGTTAATAGAAATTTTATTAATTGTCCATGAAAATACAAAGTGGTACCATCATTTTGGAAAACAGTGCCAGTTTCTTATAATTAGACATATATTTCCTAAACAAAACACCAGTCTGTTCCTAAATATGTATTCAAGAATATACCAATAAAAATAATTTTAAAAAGAAATGAAAAATTGCAGTCTACACTAAATTAATGAATATCTACAGTGGTTTTATTCTTAATCATCAAATACCAAGAGTACTTTTCAACTGATGAATAAATAAAATCTGTCACACACCTACCCAATGGAATAAAATTGCTAATGTATGTAGCAATATGGATGACTCTCACTTGTACTTTGCTTAGTAAAAGAAATCAAACTATAAAGCCTATATACTATGATCCCTTTTATATGATACTTTTGATCAGTTTCAAAGTGCTATGTTGAAAGGTATAATGTAATTGTTCTATAATTTATGATGGTAGTTATACAGCTATATCCATTTGTCTAAACATATCCAAAATACTAATCTTAATTCTCTGTATAAAAATTATTCCTTCTTAAAGTCTATGAAACTATGTAAAGTACCTTTCAAAAATAATGACTGATATCTTCTACTTTTTTTGGAACATGACACTAATGCAATGTTAGTATCTCATGTATTTCAAAATGAAAACTATTACTAAAACTAAATATCAATAAGCCATGTAACTAAAACTGCTTTCTTTTTTCTCCTAAAGATCATTTCTCAATTTTCTGAATAAACCATTTACAAAAACCTCTAAATGTAGTCTATTCCAAAATATGACATTTGCCAAGCACATCAAAATACACAAAGAACAACAGTATCTTAATTTTGTTCAATATCAGAGTTAAACTTTAGAACTAAAGAGAACTTTGCCAAAGCTTTTACTCTATAAATTCCCTCTTAGGATAAACCTGCTGCTTTAATTAAGGAGTGACTTAGATAAACACATAACTCTCACAATCACTTCATTTAGGTTAATGACAAAAAATAATTGCGTTAGAAAATAAAAGTAGGTTTGTTCAAAAAGTGGCTTAGGCTACAATTTTTTATTCATCTTTGTAAATCACAGCTCTCCTAACAAAACAAAAAGTAAACTTCATTTCACTCTCATTAAAGAATATAAAAGCGAAATTGTTTAATTTCAAGATTCAATCTCATCATTTATAAAGTGCTTTTAATCCCTTCTACCTATAAGCATGTAAGTGGCTTTGTTAAATACAGTATGAGCAAAACCATGAGGTATTGTAGAATGTATCTGAACTAATGAAGTCATTAAAAATAATTTGCTTTTTATGCAATGAATAATAAAAATGACCTCTATGTATATTTCTTCATATTAAATTTACAACATTTAGTTAAAATGTAATATTTACTCATTCTCATAATGATTAGACATTTCCTGGGTTTGCAGCATTATTTAAGACTTTAAAAGTACAAGAAGGCATGGCACTTGCTCTTAGGGAACCCCAACTTAAACTGTGTGTTCAATATGCTTTCATTTGTCTGCAAGAACATATGTACCTAATATTTCCTAAGGGTTCCAAAGTTTTGTTTTTGTTTTTTGAGATCCTCTGTCTAGATCAGAATTCTTTGCCAATCAGTTTAGCTGTCTGTCATTATTGGAATTTGAACATTTACGTTCATGTCCACACATAAACCAGTGTTGAAATTTTCCATAAGTAGGTGATACATGCTTGTATGTGTATATAACACATTTCATCTAAACAGAATTCTGACCATTAACATACCTCACATGCACATAACATATAAGTGCATTTGGTTATGCTCCACTGCCAACCTGCTTCCTCCCCCAACCCTTCTATTTACTCTGCCCTGCCCAACCTGTCCTGTATCCCAGGGTGACTCCTCCCTCAGACGTCACTCTGACTCTCTTGTTGAGAGACCTCCAGTTAAAATTCCAGTATGAACCAAAGGTGGAAGAAAAGGTCTCTTCTCATACTTATTCCTTTCCTGCTGGGTGCTGTGTGTTCAGCAGCTGCTGCATCTCTTCATGACTGGAGATTCTGTGGGGCAGCACAGATCCCCTGGGCTCCAATACCTATTTCTGCATTTTGTGAACTCCCACTGTGCCTGGTTTCTAGGGAACTAACTACCTCTAATTGTTCCTTTAGGTTGGCCAGTACTTCCATCCTTAACTTCCTTTAAAATTTCTCTTTCTTTGAGCCATTTATATTGAACTCTGTTTTCTGTTACCTTTATACGTATTTACACAGATATTTATTATACATACATGCATACATAGTATAATACTGAAGATACAAAGATGCCAACCACCACTAAAGGTCAAATGAAACAAGCAACCTATAACAGACAGTATTAATTGCTTTATAGGACTCAAAGCTAAATGCTGAAAGGATATTCTTTTGATTTTTTTATTTTTGTGATAATAAAAATAATAAACAGAAAATAATAACAGAAAATATTGCAAGAAATGATCAACACTACTGTGCTTTCTAACATAAATTTTGAAATATTTTAAAACTAATTTGTAACCGTGCTGCATATTTGTAATCACATTGTTCTGTGACTTGTCCATTTAGTTAGAGGTGTACTGTATGCATATTATCATGACATTAATTCAAAAACATTTCAATAGGTAACACAATACAATTTTATATATGCATTTATAATCATTTATGTTTCTTTTGTGGATATTTGGATTGTGTCCATTGTTTTACTACTATTTTCAATGCATTGGTGAAGCTCAAGTTTCTAATATTTCTTTATAATATATACTAGAATTAGCATTATTAGAAAATATGACTATTTTGAAACTAGTAATAAGTGACATATAATAAAATATTCTGCAATTATAGAAAGATTTATATATTCTGTTTGCGATATGTAGGCACTAGCCATGTGTGGCTATGAGCACTTGAAGTGTGATCAGAGAGATGAAGAAAATAAATATTTAATTTATGTGTAGCTGGCGGCTCTGGATGCCTACTGCCAAAATGTCATGTGGAAAAGAAGCAATTTATATTTTCATCAGCAAAGTATAAGAGTGCTCATTTCTTCATATCATCAGTAACAATGGCACCTATTTTCTAATATAAATATCAGCTTGTCAGGAAAAGATGAAGTATAACTTTTTTTAAAAATTTATGTTCCTTTGAATGCTTGGGATAAGTGCATTTTCATGTGTCCTAAAATTATTTTTTGTCCATTTTTCTATTATGTAATGTTTTCTTAGAATAAATGCATATATATTAGAGAAACTAAAGTCTGCCATTTCTGTGGCAAATTTTTTCAACTGGGGTAAAGGCAGGCAAATGTGGAAGAGATGAAAAACATTCAAATCTCAAAGCAAGGACAAGTTTCCATATTCTTCCTCCATTGTCTCCTGTTGTTGACCCAAAGGGAACCCAGACAGGAAATAGGAATATGTAACAGGAAAGGAAAAAAGTAATAGGAAGGGAGGGAGGAAATCTGGTGGACCCAAAAGTGACTGGAGGGCTATCATCTGGAGAAGGAGAATTGACACAAAAAACTCTAAATCCATTTGGGCTGGTCCATTCTTTACCAGTCAAGTTTATGGAAGTCATGGCAAACAAAATTAGCAGCACCACCAGTTCTGAGGAACTGCTTGACTAAATGAAACACAATTCCCAAGCCAACCCTGAAGGTGCATACAATGTACAAGTGAGAGTATTTATATGACATTTTGAAAAAGGCAATGTAATGAGGGGAAAACCTGGGCCAGTAGTTGTCAGGTGTTAAAGGATGAAGCTGATCTCAAAGGGATACCTTGAAGGAACATTTTGGGTTGAAAAAATAATTTTGGAGCTCAACTGTCATATGGTTACATAACAAATTATTTGGTAAATCTCTTAACTGTATATCAAAATGAATAGATTTTACAGCATACAACTTGAAAATAGTAAATGGTGGCCAGGGATTTAGCTTAGTGGCATTGCTCTTGCCTTGCAAGCACAAGGTTCTGAGTTCGATCCCCAGTACCAAAAAAAAAAAAAGAGTAAATGTATATCTAAACATTAATTTAAAATTCAGGTTTTTAAGTTCCAAAAGATAATTTGAAAGTACATATTTAATGAAAATTTTAAGCATTCATTTATAAATGATATACTTTACAGATTGGTATAGGACTAGTATTATTAAATATTGGTAATTACAGAATACAGGACTATTACAGTGTAGAAAAAAATTTTTTGTACTAAAGATTGAACCCAGGGTCTTTACACTGAATTATATCCCCAGCCTTTTTTATATATTTCTTATATTTCATTTTAAGACAGGACCTCGTTAAGTCCCCGAGTTGCCAGGGCTGGGCTTGAATTTAAGATCCTCTCCTCCTACCTCAGGCTTCCAGAGTTCTGGGATTATAGGTGCTAGCCACTATACTGGGTTACATATACAGGGTATTCTTGCTACTTATTACTTACTAGTATTTCCAACAGAAGCTGATGGAGAGCATTTTTTTTTTTACTATATTTGTGTTTTCCTTTTCAGGTGTTAAATACAGGAGTGGGGGGACCTACTATGGATTCCCTTCGCCATTTCCCTTAACCAAGCGGGATCTCTTGTCCTATTTTGGATTTTTTTTTTATCTTAACTTTCAACTTACTCTTTGTAATTTTCTATTTGAAGACAGACTATAATTTGCTCTTTTTCATATCTGTTGTAGTTCCTTCCATAAGACTTTCTGGTTATATCCTCATGTCAATTCATAGTATTCATCTTACTTATTTTCACTATTGGTTAATTCTCGTTACTGTTTAAATGTCAAATATCAAACTCAAAGGTTATGTCCTTTCTTTCACCTTCAAAACTGTCTCAAGTTTGATATTAAACTTTCATTATAAAGACAGATGTGCTTGGATTTGTGGACACTATATTTCACTCCGTTATTTAATAACAGAGGAACAGTCTCATCTTGAAGTTGAAGTATATGAACAGAAAAAAATTACAATTATTCAGCCAAAGGAAAAGAAAGTTTTGAGCTGATTTAATATATTTTATGGTTAAGTTATACCCAGAGGGTTTTAAACAGCTTAAAGAAACTTTTTCCCGAATAAAATAGCAAGTGCTGAAAAAAGTGCTTGATAAAATTTATTGAATGAATGAATAAAAGCAAAGAGATCTTTGAAGTACAGATAAAATGTTCATTTGTTTGGGCTTAGAAATGTTGCATAAATTAAATGGCAAACTTGAAATATATGTGTAGCTCTTAAAAATAAAATATAACAATTGGTCCATCTTTTAGAAAAGCATATTTTTAAATGATCTTTCCATTAGATTTCAAAGCCTTATAAATATGTAAGTGAATAATTTTTAGTAAGTTGTGTTACACATATTAGTCTATCTTAGACACATCATGATAGCTCATTGTCTTTAGCTGTTTAAGGATTACAAAATATTTCTATATCACTGCTTTACTAAGAATTAGAGTAATTAAACTATTTAATAACCTAATCATCTACTTTAGTGACAAAATAGAACCGATTTAAAATACACACCCCTCATACAGGTACGTGTAGATATATACATAAAATGAGGTTGATATGCTATATCAATCTTCATTATCTAATCTCTATATTTTAGGTTACTGATAATTTTCTGTCACACTGTCTCATAAGAAATGAGAGTACAAGATATACTGCATATTGGTATATATGTATGCGTGTGCATATTCATACATAAGTAAATATTTATAGCAAATTCACAGGGACAATTTGAAAATACATATTCATTCTAATTCTCAACAAAGCCTTATTTTGTGCCAGATAAATTATGTACATATTTTAATGTTAAGAGTAGAGCAGTGAGACTATTTTAATAATAGCAGTATGAAAATTATAGATGTTAGTCTAGAAACACATTCTGAAAAATGCCAGGATAGAGAATCTTTGTATTGTTTAATTTCATTTAAACTTCATCTTAAAAATGCTAATGAAGATGACTCAGCAGGAATTTAATAGCTAGGTGCCTACTACTTAAAATTTTTACTGAAAGACTGCCCATACTGAAAGATTTATTGAATGTCATTCTTCCTGATTTCTTCACTGAGATATTGCCATGCTGACTTAAATAAACTATGGTTCTTTGATATTGTTTTTAGTGCACTTTCACGTATCAAATCTTAACTTGGTTTAAATAATACATTTTTCTCATTTTTGTTAAAAATGATTGTTCAAAATGACATTAAAATGAAAAATAAGCAATACATATTAATATACACACTATATATTAAGTAAAAAATTCGATTCTTTTATGCTTTTTAAAAGATCTGATGAAAAAAATAAAAAAATAAAAGACCTGATGATTCACTTTTCTTTACATCGTTCCATTTATTTTTATTTAAGTTCTTACTATAATGTATCCATTATTTAGGATACATATATCTAGGCAACAACACTTATAAGTTTATCAGTGTCTTAAAAAAGTGTGCCGAATAACATTTGTATGAATAGCATATTCTGAAGTCTGCTATGCTAGTATCATGTCTTACAATATTTTTGCTATTTTATAGTATAGTAATGCCATGCTGTTACTTATAGCACTCTGAAATACTTTCATGTAGCAGGTTCTTAGGAACTCAATTATTATTTATTGATATATCATTGCTTTTGAAAGCTTCTAGTGGCATAATTTATTGTTGAAATTTTGAATCCTCCCCCACCAAAAAAAAAAAAAGTACAACTAAGTATCTATATTTACATAATTGCTTTCTTAGACATTTTTCAAAGGTTTATATCAACCAGCAAGGTGCAATGTGAGAGAAATAGTCACATGTAAGACACAAAAAAGAAAAAAGAGCCAGGCATGGTGGCACACACCATGTAATTCCAGCACTTGGGAGGCTGAGGCAGGAGGATCGCTATGAGTTCGAGACCAGCCTGGGCTACATAGTGAGTTCCTGGTCAGTCTCAACTACATAGTGAGACCCTGCCTGAAAAAAATAAAAAATAAAAAATAATAAATCTAATGTGATCAAATAAAGAAAAATATAATTATGTAGCAATAGTTAGCTCATCTCTAAAAAGAAAATGGAAAGATACTTCCAGAAAGAAAAGAATATGCTAAATGATGTAGAATTTTGTATAGTCTGTAAGTTCATAAATACCAATATTTGCTTGAATTGAGGTGTGGTAAAATGGAGGAATAGAAATACATGAAATACATGGTACAACTTTGAGAATGAGAAGAGAATGAAAAAAAAGGAGAAAATATATCCTATTCAGAGAAAGGGAAGAGAAAGGGAAGAAATCCATGGCCCAAACTTTTAATCCATCTGGGAATGACTCCATCTGACACTGGAGAAGAAAGAAATGCATCACATCACTCAGCACACCCTCAGAGGGCTATAGCAATGCCGCCTTGATATGGGCCTATTATTCGAAATGGAACTCTGATAATCAGAAGTCTTAAGAGTGGTCCCAGTTAAGGGCTCTGTGAATTCTGGGCTGGGTGGATGGGAGAAGGGCATTTGAGACAGACAGGCTGATAGGAGTGTGAGACAAGGGCATCTTGAGGGGTCTGAGCGCAGTGGATGCAGGCTATGATGGAGCGGGGCACCAGCAGTACAGAGGCTAATGACCCAGGCCCCTCAGTGACTGGAGAGAACAGTGTGCCTTAGAGGAGAGCTGACAGAGCTGTGGGTGCCCACACACATATCTCCAGCACAGAATTTAGTGGTTTAATTAGTCCTCCCACCCTCTGAGGCTTCTCACGGACTCAGAGCCCTGCCATAGCTTGGTCATTTGTCATGTATCCCGGGTTTGCCATCTAGAGTCATCTATCCGGACAGAGGATATTCCAGATAGGTGCAGGCCAGAAGCAGGATCTACTGAGCTAAATCCCTGGCTCCTCGAGACCATCTTCTATCTTCCTTTGCCTCTACTAACTTTAACTAGTAACAAAGAAAAGTATGATATGGGCTCTAAACAGCCTATTAGAGATCTTTTACTTATGGAAAAGTAATCAAAAGTAAGGCAAGCAAAGGACAGGACTGAAAAGTACTGGTATGACTAGTTGGCTTAGGGAAATCTTTTTGAAAAGTTGAAAAGAACAAATATCAAGTCTGTTTTGCTTTTTACTACACTCCCAGCACTGCATTGCACTGTAGATGCTCAATAAATACTGTTTCCCACAGAAAAGGACATAGAGAGAAAAGGAGAGGGAAGAAAGGGGGAGGGGGGGAAGAGGTGTTACAGCAAAGGAGGAATCAACATTTGAATGCAGGTATATGTGTATATTAATTTGCCTTCAGTAGGTTTTTTAAGTTCCCTCACAATTCAACCTTCTTTTCAATGAGAGATTAAATATTCAGCTGATCTAGAAACACTGGAAAAGAGAAGATTTTAAACCACCTTTTGTCTCTTGCTCCTGCAAACTTGATTTTTCTATTAAATTTTTAAAGTGCCCAATGATAAATTTTAGTGAAAATTTTCAGATGAGCAACTCCAGTAATCCCTTTGCTCTCAATTTAGGAGTTCCATATGGCTTTGACACACCTCTTATCTGGTTGATATGTTGATAAAACTGCTAGGGATGACTGCCATGTCAAAAACTTCACTCATAAAATGACAAAGTTAATTTACTACTTTACAAAACTAGGATTACCAGTCCAGGTTTCTGCAAAAAAATCAACTCAATTTTGAAATATAATTAATTTCAACTTGGTTAAAAACAAAAGTACCATTTTTAGGAGGCAGACAGTAAAGTAAAAGAAAAGGGGTTCTTAGGAAGCAAGAAAAGGGTAAGCAAAGTAGTGTGTCCTGGTCTATGTATAAATCTTGGCCAGGTGTGTTATCAGTTTTGTAATTCTGTGCTAGTTACTCCTTCCCCACAAATGCTACTTGTAATGTTCAATTATCCCTAAAATTGTTCTTGGCCTGTACACACTTCCACGTCACCACAGCAGCCCATGGAGCTGAGAATCATTCAGCTCATTAATTCACTCATTCAAGAAATATTTACTGCAACCCTTCTATGTACTGTAATAGTGGCAGTAATGTATGGATATGTTAGTAGAAGTATTAAACAAATTACAAGGAACATTTATGCTATGAAAGTGTTATTTAAGATAAAAGGACTAATGAGGTAAGGTTATCACCATTTTGTGAATGAGGAGATGAGGGTTAAATAGGTTTGTATCGGTAAATGTATAACAAGTACAAAAATTGTGAAATTTTGAAAAGGAAAGTTAGCATGTGATGGGATATCTTAAAGTCAGGGGCATTGTCTCTGAAGACATAATATTCACAGCTTAGCTTTCTTTATAAATCTAATGCCACACTATATAGGCTAAAATTTAAAATTTTTAGTTATATAAACTTTATCATTTTGTTTCATAATCATCTCAAAATGATTATAGTGAATATACAGATCCATAAAGGCAATACAAAAAAAAAATACTGTTCGTACAGAATACTACTTTAAATATCTTTCCTTTGAATTCTAATGAGACTGCAAAAATCAATTGGGAACATCACTTTCTCCAAAAAGTCATAAAATAGGTATCTCTGCTTCACTGATTCTTGATTGTGAGGAGGTTTTGAGATGATTAAAGTTTAAAAAGGTCATTGTTTATACCTCAAATCATTACTAGTATATTCCTTAATAAATGTGCTTTTCTTTCTCTTTTTTCCAAGGGAAGAGTGTGATTAGTCTGACCCAACCTCAACCTCAGCTGCATGAGTTCCTCTTCCCTGTCCCCAGAGCCTGGGAACAATGCCTAGTCTGCTAGAAGGCTGCACAACTGGCCCATCTTCTAGGTCTCAAGGCACTCACAACAGAATTTTAGCTTTGCTATGGGCATGTATTCAGCCATTGTGGATCCTCTAATCTCGTATTCCCCTTAACCTCACCCCACCTAAGCTTATCCCACTAATGCCCCAACCATAGCCATAAAAGATCCAAATCAGTAAATTTGACTGTGACTTTCCTTTACTCCAAGAGGTCCCACCTGAAACCCTAAATATGGACTGGTATTATGTTGTTGTTGTTTTTTTTTTTTTACTGGGCTATCACCATTTACCTAACAGATGCATATATTTTTACTCCAGATTCCTACTGTCCCAGTCCAAATTACAGAGACAAGGGAAAGAAGAGAATTTACAGGTTTGGGTTAGCCTTTTTCTTTCCATCTATATTAGGTTTTTTGGGGGGGTATCAGGGATTGAACTCAGGACCTTGAGGTTGCAAGGCAGATGTGGTGCCACTGAGCTAAAACCCCGGCCCTCTACCTATATTAGTTTACATTATTGATTCTCAAACCTTAAGAAGCATTAGAATCACTCGGGGGAGATAAACTTGTTAAAACATAGACAGCAGGGCCACACTCTCACAGTTTTTGATTCTTTAGGTCAGGAGTGGTGGCAGACAATTTACATTTCTTGTAAGTTCCTAGGTGATGTGGACCTTACTCCCGAGAACCTAAAATTTTAAAATCAGTACTCCAGAAGTTACACCATAGTGAGATACAGCATATAAAAGGAAGTGGGGAAGTACTTATATTTCCTAAATTAACACAATTTCACAGGTTAGCATCATAAGAGCTATACAAAGAAAAGGGCCACCTAGGATGAATTGCAAGAGGCAACACTGGTGTTTAAAACCAAAGATGCAAATTGCTCTGGATAGAATCCAAGCTCTGAATAATACCTAATGCAGTTATGAGTAAAATACTGAACTTCTATGTGTTTCAGTTTCCTCAATTATAAAATGGAAAAATAGGAATACCTCCCTCACAGGATTTTTATGAGAATAACCTAAGTAAAGCACTTAGAAAAATGTCTGACTTATCTTATATATAAATGTTTATAAAGAAAGGTTGGTCTACTTAATAAAGACTTATAGAACCATTTCCTTAGATCTCAGATCTATGCATAGGTGTTCTGAGAATCTTCTCCCCATCCCATCATGCCTCATTTTTGTCGCTTATCCACTCAGAACATAGTATCTGTTCTAAATCCACTTTAGAGAAAACTTTAGCAAACATTTCTCTATAATAAATACTTATATCCTCATTAAAACTGTAATTATGCTTTTTACTCCACTCCAATTTCATCATCTCCTTATTTTTTAGCCTGTTTTATTAAGCGTATCTTTGAAGGTTCTCCAAATTCTTTGTTGAAATGAAGCAAAGTATATATAAATCAATTATCTAATAAATTTATATTATTAATTTTCTTTATATTTAAATACATTTATTATGCAATGGAAGTAAACTAAAACATATTACTAAACTTCAATGACTTTTGCTATTTTTATTACCATTGACATAACAATGAATTTAAATATGCTAGTCCATGTATTTACATCAGTCTTATAGGGAAGAACACTGCTTTAATTGTCTATAACCTCAAACTAGGATTTCCTAGGGTTAAAAAAGAAAATGTAACTTGTCATTGATCAAGTTGGGCTTGATTTGAGATAATCCTAACACCTAGGAAAATACTTTGATTTGCAAGATCTACATTAGTTGGGAATAATATAAAGAAATCTTAAAGGGATGACACACAAAAGAAATCACTGAATTACATAAAAATAACTATTTCCCTAACTAGTGGTAGTTGAACAACACTTCAAAATTAGTGATCTCAATAATTTCCCCAATCTGGATCTTTTCTAATTCACTGGCTCTTTCTTGAGGCTGGCTACTAGAATGTAGGCACTACCCATCCTACTGAATAAGGACCAGGCTATCATCTGTGTCCTACTAATTATAAATTCCTATTAATGCTTAGATATTTTGACTTCTTATATACAAATGCATATGTGAATAATATCCTTTAATGTTTTTTAAACTATTTTTCAACTTATTTATTGAGCACTTTTTGTCTACCACCATTAAACCAGGCTTAAAAAAGACAATGATAGACTTAGTCCTTGACTTCAGATCTGCAACTAGGAGAATGTAAAAATACAATAATTTCAATATTACACAATAAGTGATACAATCATACTTGTGCATAAATTCTACATTAGGAAGACCTAATTTGAAAGGTAGAGTTAAGAGAGACTTTAAATAGGCACTAATGTTTAAAATATATGCAAGAAAAGAGATCAACATTATAAAGACAGAAAGGTATGAAATACCTGAGCACATTCTGAGACGTCAAAGGGATTTTGGTAAATTGCAAACTTGAGACATGTGAAGGACAGGTAAGAGACCTGGAAAGGCTAAAAGGAGCTACATCATGTGAGAACCTTTCAACTTAACTGACAGGAAATGTTAATTCATTATAGTATTTTCAGCATTTAAATGATATGATCAGTTATCACTATAAATGCTCCAATCATCTAAATATGGTAGAGGGGCAAGACTGGGCAGCATGAAAAAACAGATGATTCTTTACATATCAATGAAGATCTCTGCTAAGGTAGCAGGATAAAGAATATAAAGGAATAGTGTTGAAAGTGATATATGAGGTACAAGTTGCATGAATTCAGGATTCATTCAGTGTGAAAGTTAAAGGAAAATAAGAAATATATGAATGTTCCAAATATGTTTTAGTGCTGGTGAAATGGGTAGTGCTCAAGACCAAAATGGACAAGCAGAGCCAAGGAAGAAATGGAGGAGTGCTACAACACAATAGGTCCACAATTGTACACATTGAACTGGAGGCTCTATATTCTTAAATATGCATTCTTACAGGTTAGCTAACAGAAAGGGATAAAAAAGATAAAGAAAGAAGAACTAAGTTAAGTAAAGCAGTACATATCAAATCATGGAGATCCAAATCTGCACTGATTCAAAAAAGCAAAGGAATTATCATGGGTTCTTTAAACAACAATAAAATACATAAGGTTTAATCTAAAACCCTAAAAAGGTAAATGAATTGTCAGGAATACAGGTGGAGAGTGACAAGATCTCACATGAACAAAGGCACTGACCTCAAGGGGAAGGAAGGACTGGGTGACAGATCATTGGGTCCCACCCCCTCCACCCTTAGGCTATCTCTCTAAGGCATTCTTCTGTGACATGTATTTCCCTATCAACTCCAAGCTTTCAGTCATGCCCTCTACATATTGTTGGCACAGGTCTGTAACTGGGGCCCTGAAACTGTTCCTGAATTTCAGATAGGCCTATCCATCTGCTTACAGAACATAACTATTTAAAAGTGCTACAAATACCTGAAGTAAAGGTTCTAAAGCCAAAGATCTGTACTGCCCCCAAACAAAGATCAAATCTATTAGAAAGAAATCACAGTTAGGACATGGCACTTTTTAACTTTTCCAATTTCACTTCCTGCATCAGATCTCTATTGTTGTTATAACAAATTATCATTAAATGCACTTGCTTAAAGCAGGACACATTTATTATCTTATAATTCTGGAGGTCAGAGATTCAAACCGGGTCTAAAATTAAGGATTCAGTAAAGCTATGTTCCTGTTGGAAGTCCTAGGGGAGAGTTCAATCCTTCCCCTTCCCAGCTTCTAGAGACTACCTTCATTCCTCAAATCTTCTTGGCCACGTAGCTTCAACTCCTACTTCTGTAGTTACATCTCCTTGTGTGACTCTAACTTTCCTTTCTCCTTCTTTCCCATATAAGGGTATGATAAGATCACTTGAGTTATCAGGACCATCTCCCCATCTAAAGATCTTTAACATAACTAAATCTGCAAAGTTCCTTTTACTATGTAATAAAACATACTTATAAGTTTGGGGGACTAGGATGTAGATTTTGGGGGGACATTATTGTACCTACCACATCTCCCTCCCATCTCCTCATTAATAATATATGCCTGCATCCTGGTGTAGAAACTAGAATCCTGATAGCTGCTTAAATGTGGAGCAGAATTTTTTATTTTACCCCAGGATCAGATGTAGCTCCTCTGCCTGAAATAGTATGCTTTATCCAGCCATTTGGAAATACACTCCTAGTCAACATGTGTAAGACTTATTAAAGACCCACTAACACCTGCTCTTGGAAGACATCTGTAAACTGTTAAGTAACATATCCTTCTCATATACATTAAACTACCACAAAATTTCTCTAGAATGAAGCTTAGCACCTCAATTGTAATTTTTATTTACTTATGTGTCTTCTAAACCAGACTCTAATGGGACAAGGATTGTCACAGTCATCACTGTATCTTAAGTAACTAATACACTTTCATCCTCTCTCTCCTTCATGGCTGCCAGTTTTCCTCTACCATACCCTTTCACCATGATAATTCTGCCATACCACAAGCCTAAAAGCAATGGAGCCTGCTGAACATGAACTGAAACCTTGAAATTGTGAACCAAAATAAACATTTCTTCCTTGAAGCTTTTTTCCTAAGTATTTTGTTAAAGTGATAGAAAGCTGCCTAACACAGTATCTTCATTATAAATTATCTCTTTAAGAGTAGTTTTAATATATATAACTTATTATATAAACGACAGAAGGAAGAATATAAAGTTTCATTTTCTTTAAGGTTTATAAATACATATGAATGAGGCTTTCCAATTTAAAAAAAAAATCACTTGCAGATCTTCGAGATATCTTTTTAATGTCCTTGGTCTTTCTAACATAAATCCTATTATTTCAATGCTATTAACAATCTGGGCATGCATATTCAGTCTTTGTAAAATAGAATATGGGTCAAGACTTTTGTGGTACAATTAAATTGTTCCTTCAAGGACTAGGTAGCAGAGGTGAACACTAATTTAGTTAGTATGATAAAAAAAAGATAAATGGTTCTTTTAAAAAGTGAAAGCAAGAGCACCCAACCTTGCATATCATTTTCACTTTTGAAATAGATTAATACAAGAAATATTTTTGCAAATAAGAAATACTAAATATAATATTGCTTCACCACTTTACTACCAGAGGGAAATATAAACAAAGTATCAAATAAATTTTATGAAATTAATCAAATATAGTTTTCAGTAGTCTACTACAGACAATCTTGAGTAAGACTGCACCAGAAGGGCAGAGATGTACCTCAGAGGAACAGCACATGCCAAGCCTTGGTGAAAATCCTGGGTTCTATCACCAGTGTGTATATGTGCACATGAGCACACACACAGATGCACACACACAGGCTGCACCAGGAATATTTTCTCTCTGTACTTAAAAACATGTATAAAGTTTGCTAAGAGTAACATCATCTGTGATGAAAAAATAACTTTATTTTTAGCCCTGGAGACTAAACTCTGAGCCATGCACATGCTAGGCAAGTGCTCTACCATAAAGCTACATTTCTGGTCTCATGTAATTTCTAATAAAAAACAAAAAAAATATAGAAACGATATAGAAAATGAACAATTGTACAAATGGACTGGAGCTAAATATATCCTATTTCCATAGTGATCTCATTTATAAACCACTCTGGAAAGCTTCAATGTTCCACTTTGGAATCTTTAAAAGCTAAAATTTCTACATTATTCTATGAACAGAATATTAAAGCCTTTGTTTATACTTTTCAAATGTATAAAATATTTAGGAAATGTCTACATTTTTTCAAAAATATCATGTGTTAGACTCTATCAGATACACATGATCGTTGTTGCTCTTGAATAGCTTATTGTCTAATAGGAATTTCAGACACATGAAACTAACAATAACAGAAGACTGAATAAAGTACGTGCTACAACTACTGTAGGGCTCTATGTGAAAAGAGAGGGAAAAACTGCTGTGGAAAGAGTGCCATATGACCATGTACAACAAATAAGTGGACTTCCAATGAAAATGGAAACCACACCATTAGAGGTTTTCCACCTCAAAGACTGTCTTAGTTACTTTCTTGCTGCTGAAACAATACCCAATATCTACAAGCTGAAGGAGGAAATTTTTACACGGTTTATAGAGGTTTCAGTCCATAAGTCAGCAGATTCCAAGGCAGTGCGGCATGCCAGAGGGGCATCGCAGAAAAGAACGACCACATGGCAAGGCAAGCAGGAAGAAGCAAGATTTGCTTCTTCTTTCACGTTTTATTCCATCCAGGATATGAGTTTATTGGTTGGAGAGTCCTTCCCCCAAGGATGGGTCTTTCCTCCTCAGCAAATCCATCATCCACTCCCAGATCTATGCTAAACCAACCCATGACCCAGTTACTCCCCAAAGTCTCACCTATGGGCACATAAGGCTTTGATGGGGCATAGACATAAGCTATAAAAGAGATTTTTTTTAGCTGAACTTTGTAGGGGCAGAGGGAAGAGAGTGTACTAAACAAGAGAAGTTATATGACTGAAAAACCAGTTTAGGATGGAGGCAGGAAAGGATCGTCTCTCTCTGTCATACTCCTACTTCTTATTAACTCACCCTATACCCTCTCTACCATCTCCTCTGTGATCCTATTCTACTGACCACTTCTCTCCTGACTGAAGAATAGAAGTCCCAATATTAATATACACATATCTGTATTTATAGTAGTACATCTCACAATAGCTAAATCTTCCAAATGGCCCAACAGTTGAATGGATAAAGAAATGGTGGTATATACATATACAATAATACTAGGCCATAAAGAAGGATAAATGAGTCATTTGTAGGAAAGTGGATTTATTTTGAGACCACAATGCTAAGTGAAAGAAACAAGACATAGGTTAAATATCATATGGTTTCTCTTATATGAGAAATCCAAAGTACAATTAATTTAAAGAGCAAAATTTAAGATGGGAGGAAACAGCGAGGTAGCTCTTATTCAGATGGGGAGGAGATCTAGGAATAAGAGAGAAAGGAGGAGGGAGAAAAAGGGGAAGTATGCATAGGTACTAATTCCCCATGATGAATGTAGTCATTGTGTATCACAAACATATACTAATAAAAAGACTTTAAATGGGAAAGTATTTTGCATCAGAATTCCTATGTTCTTCTCTTGGTGGAATACTTTTCTTCTTTATACATCTCCCTGTATTCATACACAGTACTCTGGAGTTTTTAGAATACCAAATATGTTCTCAATTGGGAAGTACTTTTGTTGCTTATCTACTCAGAACTTAATTTATCATGCTCTTTGCTATTATTAAAGCACAATCTGGGAAACTGTTCCTAAATTTGTAAAGGCACATTGTTGAGGACACTGTAATTTAAAATCCCAAGAGAAAAAATTTTCTTTAGGACTTACTGACAGTAAAAATTTGCTTTAAACAAATTAAAAATCCTTCCTTCTCTCTAATAATAAAACTAGTTAACTGTCTATAACAATTTTCAAGTTTCTGGCTAAATTTCAAGCTCAAAAGAATTTACGTAGGTATTTAAGAGACTGTACTTTGTATTTCATTAACTGTTCTTAAATTTCCATCTTTTTTTCATGGCAAGGATAACATGGTATTATTTTAATGTTATTGTAATATAATTTGGTTACAGCTGTTCAATGTGAAACAAGGTAAAAATGAAACAATCTCCTCCCTTCCTCCCTCTCTCTCTCTTTATTTGTACTTGGGATTGAACTTGAGACCTAGCGCTTGCGAGGCAGGCAGCAGCACCACTGAGCTAAATCCCTGGCCCCTTCTCTCTTTTTTAAAATGTGTCAATAAACTCCTTAAATTCTTCCAGCAATTAAAGGATGGAAAGCATTCAGAATTTTAGTGAGTTAGATGGTAACACCACTATACTTAGGATGTGCCTGGCTCACACACAGTCCTTACTAACCGACCTTCAGCAGAATGACATTTTCCATCCCATGTTTTAGGTCATTTCTTTCTCAAGTGATTTCCCTACTCCATCTTCCTCTCTGAAGGTTTCGCAGGCCATTTTTTCCTCTTCTGAATTCATACAACATGTATTGCTATTTTAAAAATCAGTTTTTATTAACTTTTAAACAGCTTTTACTTTGTTAAATCAAGAGTTCACAAAAATCAACTTATTGGATGTAGACACAGTAAAATATAAAATAAAATGTATAATATGTAGGAAGCATAAAAAATTGTTTTGTGAGAATTGTTTGAAATATATACACATGCATATCAATATTACTAAATTTGTGCGTCCTGAGTCTCAGTATAAACTGCAACATCTTCCTATACATTGTGAGGAACACAGTTTTTAAAATACTTCTTTATAAAATGTTCTGCTAAATATTATCATATAATATAGTTTTTGAAGAGTAAAAAGGGAAAAGAAAAAAATGTGAGAGAATGAAAATAAAGTGTTTGTAGATGGGGAGGGGAGGAGGGGGTGAAGGGAGGGCAGAGGTAAGGGGAAAAAATGAGAATCAAGACTTGTCACGTAGAGGTGCAAGATCCCAACAATGACTGTAACTGTACTGTATCCCTAAAATGTACCAATAAACTCAATTAACGCTGAAAAAAAAATATACAATTTTTGAAAATTTTTCACATTACAGAAATAACATGTACAACAAAAAAATCTAAAAACTACACTTTTAACTACCAAAAATAACTCACTAATTTCTCCTATCCAAAATAACCCTAACTGGTACTCTAGTGTACAGCCTTTCAACTTTTCCTATGTATATGTACATATATGAAATATTCCATCATATGAAAATGAAATAATACTGCAACAGTTTTACAGATTGTTACTTCTAATCTAACCATATAAAATATGAACATTTTGTCCACTTGCCAATCCAATAAAGCCTCTCCCTGAAAAGTTACGCTCTTGAGAAAAGGTGGTATATTTCCAATATAGTTTAAATTTATTTTTGAATGGAAATATAGTCAAAAAGTTAAAATGTAAAACACAAGTTTCTCTTTTATCTCTGCAACCAATTACACCCCTGTTTCCCAATATATAAACTCTGTTCTTAGTTTCTTGCAGATATTTTCCTGTTTGTTTGCCTGGTTGGTTGCAATGCTAGCACCTGAAACCAAGGCCTCATGGCTGGTGGGCAAGCACTACCACTGAACCACACCCCTGCCTTGTATATATTTTCAGTTTCCTTATCACATAAAACCAAATTCAGGCATATAATCTTACGTTCTCAGTTTCACACAAAAGGTAACATAGCATAAATTCTGTTCTTCGGTTTAGCTTCTTTTACTATCATTGTATCTTGGAGCTCTCCCCAAGCAGCATACAGAAACCTCCTTCATTAACAATATTCCATTGGATAGTGGACCTAATTACTCAAAAAGCCCTGACTGACGGAAACTTCAATTGCATCCAATCTGTGGATATTACAAATAATGCTCCAGTGACTACACTTACACAGACACAATTCCATATATACATAAAGCAAACCAAAGGACAACTTGCGAAAGTGTGCTGAGTCAAAGTTGCATACATTTTATAATTTTTAAAGAGGGTTTTCCAACTTATACTTTTAAATACAATTTATTAGAATGCTTTTCTCTACATCTTTGTTAAGAAAGCAAGTTATTAAATTATAACTTTAGGCCAATATGATAATGTGAAAAATAATCTTTCATTACAGTTTTAAATATCCTTTATTGAGAGTGGTAAGTCACATTTAATATCTTAAAAAGCCATTTGTATTTCTATTGCTGAACTACCCACTCACACATACTGTCAGTTATTCTACTTGTATTTGTCTTTATTTTATCAACTTCTCATAGCTCTGTGTACATAAAAGAGATTTTCCCTTTTGTGGTATGATCTTTCCTTAGCTAGGTTAGCAAATATTTTAACTGCAGATTTTTTTTAAAGTTATATGAAATTTTTATTTCTTTAACCATATTTTATGGCTTTACCTTTATTAATTTCTTCTATTTTTCTTTTAATTGTGGGTTTGAGTTTTTCTAATTTTTTTAGTTGGATGTTTGATTCATTTATTTCATTCTTTTTGTCTTAGTGATATAAATATTTAAGAATGAATTTTTCCCCAAGAGCAGTTTGGGGTAAATCACTTAAAATACTATATACATTCTTATTTCCCCTATTTCTCACATCTATTGATGCAAGCAAAGAATATACCCTTAGAACTTTAGGATGAATACCTTATATCCAGTAGGTATTTCAGCAGGAGCTTGGTGAAATCTGTTGCAGCTTAGTTCTTTCCTCCTGTCTTTTCTTTCGCTCTCTTTTTAAACTTAAAATAATTTGGTTTTTAAATGATGCATAAAAGACATAAAAGTCTTATAATGAGCATGGTTTTAATACATGTATACTTTGTATAATGTTTAAATCAGGCCCAACATTTACCACTGATGAAAACATTTACCATTGATGAAAACTTTCAAGATACTTTTCTAGCTTTTTGAAATATATAGTACATTATTTCTGTCTATAGTCATTCCACTATGGACTAGCACACCAGAATTTATAACTTCTAAATACCTGAAATTTACTATCCATCTATAAAACTTTCCCCATTCTTTTCTCCTTCCTACTTTCCACAGCCTCTGGTATCTACCATTCTACTCTCAGTTTCCATGAGACCAACTTTGTTTAGCTTCCACAGATGAGTGAGATCCTCTATTTGTCCTTCTGTGCCTGGCTCATTTCAGTTAATATAATGATCCCCAGTTCTACCCATGTTCTTAAGGCTGAATAGTATTTCACTACATATATGTACCACATTTTATTAATTCATTCATCAATCAATGGACACAGTTTGTTTACATTTCTTGGCAACTGTGAATAATGCTGCAATAAAAATGGAAATGCAGATGTCTTTTCAATATACTTATTTCATTTCTTTGGTTATATACCCACTAGTGAGATTGCTGGCTCATACGGTAGTTCCATTTCTAATTTTCTGAGAAACATCCATACTGTTTTCCATAATGGCTATACTGATTTACATTCTCACCAACAGTGTGCTTTTTCTATATGACTTTTGCATAATTTAAGGTGCTTCTGACAAGCTTAAATGTATCTTAAAGTCTGTGGATTATATATGGCTTCTACTATCATGAAAAAATGCATAATGGATTTTTAACTTTTTGTGGTATTTTTCTTCATTTTTGTTCTATGGTATCCAACAGAAAACAGGATGGGGAAAAAGTTAAAGTAGCTGTATTCATATAAAAAATCTTCTTATACATTTTTCTTTATAATTCAACCTACTTTCCAAAGACATTGCATATGGAAGGTATAATAAATACCTAAAAAGATGATAGGACACACATCAGGCAATATTTGTGCTGTAAATATCAAATAGTGCCTTTCATCTTACATTAAATATTCCAATTACTTACTCTTTCAAGCTCACTCCTCTTTCCTAACAGCCCTCAAATATTAATACAGTAGGTAAGAAGTATATAGAACTCACTACTGAAATACCTGATTCTTTGAATAAAAAATCATATTTTAAAAAAGTCTGAGGTAGGATTAAGGATATAACACCACTGAGGAAATCAGTAACAGAAAATTAGAAGTCAGTTTTTTGTGATCAACACTGTTTTGGTTTTTTTTCCTCCAAATATCTTTTGGTAAAGGTTTAAGCTTTTGATTTTGTTTGTGCAGTGCTAGGGATTGAACTTGGGGTTTCACACATTCTAAGAAAGCACATTCTGAGTCTAAGGATAGATTTTTTAAAAACCCCAAAATATCATTTTATATGTTGCATATGCTATGACTGCATTCTTTTTTATATTACAGATATAATGGTTCAAACCTATATTGCAAGTTTAATTTGACTTCCAGGACTATTGGAAGGGCAGGGCAGATATTATCCTGCATATCTCTTTGCCCAACATGCAATAGTCTCAACAAGTTTCTTGGTGATGAGACCATAAATGTCAAATTCAATGCTACATCCCAACGCAACAATATTAGAATATAGAAAAATATTACTTTGAGTTAATGATGTTACTGAGGTAGTACTAGATATAATTTATGCTATCTAGAGTTGTAATTTAAAAATATGATAAATAGAACAAAATCAGTTTCAGGTAAGAACTCTGAAATTTACCAGAAATGTGATTTTGGGTAAATTATAATCGCTGTATTTCTTCACCCAACAACTGGGATATTAATGACCACAGATGTTGAAAAACACAATAAAACACAAGGTAGAAAGTTCTCAATTGACAAAGCATCCATAGTTTTTCTTATTTCACAATTCTAAATGTTCCAAATTTGCATTCTGTTCTGATTTAACTGTTCTATGAAAAAAGTATTTAAACAAGAAAGTATATGATATTGTACAGTTCCTCACATCACAATATAAATGTGAGAAAATTACAAACAGGGCTGGTGTATACGGCAATAGGAAGCTAACTTGCCTAACATTATGTGGCTAATAGTGGTAAAAACTGACATTTAAAGTTGGTTTCTCTTCCCTCAAATTCAAAGCCCACATAGACAGAGTTAAGTACAGTCTGGATGAATTTCCTTAGGAGCAGATTTGGTAATTTTTGTGCTCTTCCTTTCTCAATAGACCTAATTAATTGATCTAAAAGTGTCAATTAAACAGAATAGTGGGTATTCTAGCTCAAACTTTTTTTGAAACTCTAGGTTTTCACAAGTATAAATCTAATCTGACAAGATATTTAATTATCTCATTTTCAAGAGCTAAAAAAAGATTAGTCTTCTCCTTTCACATTTTAAACACATAGCACTTTTTAAAATTCCCATACAAATGACAGCTTAAGAGGATTAATTGCAAAAGTACAGTAGATGCCTCCAAAAAATTACTTGAAAAAGTTCTTAGAAATTAAAAATATAGCATTTACTGTAACTTGTAACAGGATGGCTATACTACCAGTAAAAATTTCCTTGAATTCACTTTCACTTTTAAATATAAATCTTTCTTAATAGACACACTAAGACAACTTCTGAAATTAAATGCTGTTTCTACTCAAATTAAGTTCCTATTATACAAGAGACTTAAATACAATATATATTTAGTTACCAAGTTAATCAAATCTATGCTATTGCCCATCACTTTCTCTCCTGTGATCAGTGTTTCCAGCACACTAACCTCCGGGGCTCTGCAGTACCACCAAGGAACAATCTTTACCCAGAGACTCATGGTGGACACCCTGCCAGCAAACACATCTATGGCCCTACTAGCTCTTCACAGTTGGCATATGTTCTGATAGGCCAGTATCCCTCCTATACTAATGGTTAGGAATTTAATATTGCCTTTCCATATCACTGACAAATTCTAGAGGGGAGCTCAAAAGTGCTCCTACTTGCTCAGTGGGTTCAATCTTTTAACAAACATTTCTTGAATATATCTACTCTGGTTCAGCCCTTTTCTAGGTACTATGGATACAGGTGCACTAATTGTTTAATGTAATTTTGACCTTATGAATCTTGCATTTCACTTGGAGGATAAAATCAAAACTATAGGATATGATGTAATCAGATAAATATAGCTATCACAAAGAGAAATTATGCAAAGTAAGGGTAGATTGTGCTATTTTATAGAGCCAGAGAAGGACTCTGATAAACAAATATCTGAGCAGAAAGTGAATTCAATAAAGAAGGGACCATACACACGTCTATGTTTTTTAACTTATGGATGATGATATCTGGTGACTAATAACCCTTGCTTACAAAAATAGTTTCCACCTTCTATATCTTTGTATAGAGTTGGCAGGTAATGTAGGAAAAATCAGTCCATGGAAGATGAAGAATAGATGGTGATCTACTTAGCATTATTACCTTGTGAAAACTGTCCAGTTTCCTCTACCTCTGAATGAAAAATCATAAGGATATGCAGAAAAGAAAAAAAAACTACTTTGGCTGCTATAGGAATTATGATAATAAACTCACATTTTCATAGTTAGAGAAAAAATAAGTGAGAAGAGAAATAAATGGGGAAAAAATATCCTGAGAGCAAAATAACCTTCTTTATGTAGGCTAAAAATGAAGTCTAGCATGAAATGAAAATTAGATATTTTATAGCACCTTACATGGTCAAAGACATTACCTTCTTACACAAATTAAATCAAGAAATATTCAGTAATACAAGTACAAGTAAATTTTCAAAGGAAGATATATAAGTTAATACCATCATAACAAAATCCATATCAGTTTATTCTCCACTCATAATAGAAAATTAGCTAACTTTCACAACCTCTGTATTGTGATTACCTTTTAGAAGAGTAATGTGATTCATTAAATGAAGTGCATAACAATATTCACATCAAACTGAGAGACTAATTTGCATATTTCAAATATAAGCACTTTAGATCAGATTAACAGTCACATAGATAAGCTTTAAGATTCTACCTCATAAAACCATTATATATAGCTCTTCAATCTTCTATAGCTTCCAGCATACATTTATTTTCATAGCTACTGCCATAAAAGAATGAGATAATCTCATTCCAGTGTTGGAAATTGAAGAGAAAGATAATAACTGACCATGTTATAGTTCAAAGAATCAAATCAATTATCTAGTTTAATTTCATGGAAAATTTTATATTATGAGGGCTAGTTTTATTTGATATTACATATCACTATGCATGTCCAGATCTGCATAGTTATTTCTATTAGGGCTTTAGTATGTCACCTTAGAACTGGCTAAGCCTATAGACAGTGCAAATATTTGGCTGGCTTGTAAAGAGAGACATATCTCTGAAAACCTAGATGTATATTGTGTTAACCTAACATGGATTAAAAAGTATCTTCTTACACTGCATTTAAATCATGTAAGGATACACCGTAATTAAAAACTATACTTTCCAATGTACAGATAAGAATATGAAATTCTTATCATTTAGGGAGGCAATAGTGATAAAGGAGATATGAAAGATGATCCCTGTGTTTATTGTTTTTGAAAAGCTGAGAATTTAGTGAAGCAAAGTTGGGCACAAACTCTGATAATAAACTCAGTTTTCAGTAAAAAGTAGAAAAAATTAGGAGTTTTGGAAAATACAAATGACTTAGAAATATATACTTGCAAGTTTTGGTGTATAAGTAATAAATGAAGTCATGAAAATCACTTTGATTAAAAAGGGAAAGGTGTTCATATTCTACAAAACAACAGCATTTTATTCTTAGATGAAAGCGGACATATTAGCAGACTTTTTGCTAGAGAAGAAAGATATGACAACCACCTTACAACAGAGAATTTTTGTGCGAATTTCTATAATTAAAGTAGAAAAATGAATGGAGATGAAAATAAAGTGT
>NW_022900915.1:22261931-22262868 GCF_012274545.1 Fukomys damarensis
AAAAAAAGAAAAATGAATGGAGAAATATTAACAAAGAGTGAACCAATTTCATAACCCTAAAAGATAACACAAGAAGGTCAATTCCCTAGCTATAGAATTAAAATGTTGAGCAACTGCTTTTCTGTCAAAATCTTCTGTGAGAGCACTATCAATACTCAGCCCACGAGTGAGGACTTCCATACAAATATGGACACACATCTCTAGCGTCGCACAGGAAAACAATTTTAAAATTTCCAATTAGCTGAATTTAGGTTACACACCAGCATTTTAAAAACTAATATTTCAAATTAAAAGCTATTTCTGGATCTATAAAAATTAAACCAATAAATATTACTTATCAAGTTTTATGACTGTCTTATTTCTACAGTGTTCTTCATATTCTGCAGATCTCAAAGGAAAAAACCCTGCTGACCTGAACCCAATTACTCAAACAGTGAAACTCTCAGATGCTAAAGCAGCTCCACTGTTGCTCTTTAGTTAGGCCCCACTGGTCTTGTCTTAAAAATAAAAACTTCTCTCATGCCCATACCTTACCCCATAAATCAAACACATGAAAATAATGTATTCTGTGATAGATTTCAGAAGTAAAAACAACTCAAACAATCCCTCATCCAGCTACCTAGCTCCACATAGAAGTTATGATTTACTCCATTTGAGATAAATAAGACAATTTATTTTTTGGAAGACTATTCAATAATACACTTTTTAAAAGTTGCAGTATCTTGTTATGATCAGAAATTGGACATTCAAAAATTAAAATTATTTTATTCCTAATTGCTGGACATCCTTTACTTCTACATTTTGTAGTCTTTAATATTGAGAATCTTTCCAAGTAGTAACATTGTAAAGTCAATAAAGGCTTCAGTTCTTTCAAGAAAAACTGGGAAACCAAGAAAAAATTCAGATTGTTCATATCCTACTAAACACTGAATAAGAA